>NC_136642.1:24400452-24802630 GCF_949748355.1 Melanostigma gelatinosum | reverse complement strand
AGGAGGTGGGCCTGCTGCTCCTGTACCTGGCCGTGGGCGTGTCGTTTTTCTCCGTCATGGCCTATACGGTGGAGAAAGAGGACAGCGAGGATCTCTCCACTGTCCCGTCGTGCTGGTGGTGGGCCACCGTCAGCATGACCACCGTCGGGTACGGGGACGTGGTGCCGGTGTCCATAGCGGGCAAGCTGACCGCCTCTGCGTGTATCCTGGCCGGGATCCTTGTAGTCGTGCTTCCGATCACGCTCATTTTCAACAAATTCTCTCTCTTCTACAAGAGGCAGAAACAGCTGGACGACGCGATGAGAAGCTGCGACTTCCACGAGGGCATCAAGGAGGTGCCCTCGGTCAACCTGCGGAATTATTACGCGCACAAAGTCAAATCCCTCATGGCGAGCTTGTCAAACATGAGCCGGAGTTCACCCAGTGAGCACAGCCTGAACGAATCAATACACTGAGACTGGGTTTCATCAAGGACACGGTGGGGGGGGGGGGGGGGGGGGGGGGGGGGGTCAGGCTGGATGACGCTTCTCATTCAACGTGGCCCTTCACCAGGAGCTGTCCAGGGTGCTGAAACCTCTGGATAAAAAAAAACACTTCCTTCCACTGATCTGACCGTTTGCCTCTCTGTAGCTCAGTGCAATAACGTGTTATTCTATGTGTCAGTCACGAGGAGAAAGCAAGCAAATGTACAGGGCAGTCTGAGTTGATATATATACATATATATGATATGATATTTCACTGTGCATTATTACGGCCAAACTGCAGGCCAAAATGTAAGCACGTAAGATGAAAAAAGACAGAGAATGCTGTAGTTGTTTGCAGTCCTAGACGGTGTCACACTGTAGTCCATCCTCCAGTACATGTTGTGATGTCTGACAGTAACTCCAGCCGTATCTCTCTCTGTCTCTCGACAGAGTCGTTGATGTGTAATTGTTGTGTTGCAACAGGATTACTTCAGATGTGTGGTGAAAAGCGAACTGTATTAAACAAAAATGCACAACATTTTTAGCGTCTACTGATTGAGATAACACGCGTGAGCCCGAAGGGGGATTTATGTTCCGTGACCGGCATAGCAGCAACCATTCAGAGTTGACATGTTGGATAAATCTATTCAAACCATTGGATTTTTTGGGGGGCATGTTTGGCATAGGCATGACAAAACACTTCCCGTATGTCCGGTATTTCACAATGAATCGATGGATAGATATATACTTTACTGTCCCCATTGGTAAATTTGACCTGGGCTCTACCCGTCAACACATAGACAATAAAGAGTGTACAATAATACACACCCTGAGGCCTCTGCTTATTTTAAAATTCCAACTGATACAGGCACAAAGTTGTTCTCAAACCGATTCAGCTTGCACCACTGAGCTCTGTATCATCCGTCTGATGGTAGCAGCTCACACTCAGAGTGCAGACTATGGGATGGAACACATGGGATTCTCTTCAACTGTTTAAGTAAACGCTGGTTCAAAGAGAGACTGAGTATTACGATGATCTTTCTGACCCCAAATTCCAAACCAAATGCGATCATATTTATTTTAGTGTTACAGGAAAGCAGTAATTCCATCCCTGATCTCACGCCCCAATGAAACAAAACCTCCAGAGAGGTCGACAACATACCCAGTAATCATGAATATTTCACTTTAAAGTGCTGTCAATGTGGACACCAAAACACTTGTAGGGCTGGACTTTTGTAACTCACACCTTCTTTGGCATCAAAAATAATCTTTTTCTTTTGAATATTTATTTTTTTAACATTTAAATTGAATGATGAGTGAGGGACTTGTGTCGCACCAAGAAACAAACTCCTTTACTTATGTTGAGAATGATATCATCATGCCTATACCGTGGATGAGCACTCATTTGTGTGTAAAACTAACAAAAACAGTGAGCTAAGACAGACTATTGACGTTAACCTGCTGCTGTTCTGTTTGTTAAAAAACGAGTGAAACCACATGATAACTGTGAGGGTGAACATCCAGTCGTCTACATTTCAGAATATAAGTTACACTGTTTCATGCTTTCTGCACACTGTTTTAATGGACGATACTTTAAATCAGATGTATGGCTACCACTGCCTGACAACACAGCAGACAGATACGGGCCTTTTCTCTCCTCAAGTAATTTGTCTCCTTGTCTCCAGCCTGTGAACGTAGAAGATGAATGGTGGACACAACCTGCATATATCTCCTGTTTCTATCAATTCTCAAGGTGTCTTTTCTTATTCCACTGGAGAGGAGTTTTTGCTCCCATCTCTCCTTGTTTCTGGTCAGCATCACAACAAACAGCTGTCTCTTGCAGGACCACGACGGAGAGCACAGACTTGGTGGCATTGATTCCAGTTTAAAGGAAAACGAGTCATTTGATACAAGTAGACAACAGCTCTAGAACTCAATTATTTTGTCATCTGATATTGCTGTACAGTTAGTCGCATTGATTTCAGTTCCTAAATCTAAGGAGCATTTTATTTTGAAGTCAGTTATTGTCGAGTGATTTTAGACTACTTGTGAGAACAGATGACGTCATAGAACGTTATTATTTGGAGCAGAATCTGCTCATCACAAGGGAAAAACTACACTGCAGCACCTTCATCACTGTCCGTGTTTCCTTCTTATCATTCATACATTTATGCACATCTCAGTGGCTTCAGCGATCCAAGCAATCTGCTCCAGCGGTCCAGTGATAATCTGAAATACACTGTCTCCAGATTTATATGAGGGGACAGGCAGAAGTATCAAAGCACACAACTAATTTGTTTGAGCATACAAAACTACAGACAGCAGCCACCTGCGGTACAGGAACTCCCGAGGGACTCCCGGAGACAAAAACACAATTAGTTTCATGTCACCTTTTTTATTTTGCACAACTTTTCCACAACAAAATGCATCATTACATATAAATCCCAAATTAAAAAACACCCAAGAGCTCTTTGGTTAACATTTAAATATCATAACAGTCGTAGAACACAGAGGTTTTATTTATTCAAGGGATGATTGGAGAATAACCGAGTGGCACGGGGGGGGGGGGGGGGGGGGTCACGCTCGCTTGGAAAATACTAATGAGAAATTCACATTTTGCGGCTTGTTTTCAAGGTTTTTCTTGGGAGCTCATTTGAAATGATATTTACCCTCAGAGGCCAATTATATCGGCCTCCCTTTGTTTACTCCTGCACCTTTACAGGCTTTCCCCCCCAGGCGCAAACCCCAAACACCACGCAGCGCCGAACTAGCACGGAGGAATCAGTAAATGAGTTCACAGTAACAGTGGGTGACATTTCTACAAGTCAACAGAGGCCCAGCGGAAAAAATAATCTGTCTTTTCTATCTCTGGAATAAGAGAGTAACTATAGGATTTGGAAGAAGATTGAAATCTACTTGAGGAGTGTTTGAGCAAGAGGAACAGTAACGCTATTAGTAGATTTGGCCAATGTCGTCCAAGTCCAAAAGTCAGGGCTTTGTGTGTGTGTGTGTGTGTGTGTGTGTGTGTTTTTTGTGTGTCACGCTGAGGTGGAAGATGGAGATGTCTGACCCCCTCCACTGCCTCCTTTTGCTGGCATCATTACTCTCTGACTGTGGAGATAGATGTGAGTATGGGCCTGCCTGGCACACAGCTGAGTACAGATGGCAGGTCAGGTCATTAGAGGAAGGCCATGGCCAAAAGAAAAGTCTGTTGTCCTCCTTTACACCAGTAACCAGCAAAGCGCAAATCCAGTCCAACCATTTTGTTTTAATCACTGAGACGCCTCACACAGATGATTCAATTGTTTAAATTGGTCTCCCGTGTCATCATCAAAGCTTTCAGAAGTATACTTTGTAATCAACTGTTTTATTTAAATGATGAATTACTAAAAGAGTTCCTTTTGATCAAATGATGTTCGATGTTAAAAGTTAAAAGAGCCTATATTTGTTTCCTTTTATATTTGCTGTGAACAAAGACAAGAGACAAGATGCGTGTTAACACAGAGCTGACAGTAAATGGTGCGTGTGCTTGTAACAGTGTGATGGGGAACTTATTGACGCTGGCAGCACACAGGCGTCATCTCCAGTCTGCTCCGTATTGGTGATATCTGTTACTAAGCAGGCGTTCTGTGTTGTTGCAAATTACCATCTGCTACTATCCCTTTGCTTTAAACAGTGTGGGAAGATTGGATCTATTCCGTGCGCTTGTTTCTTCCACCCCCCCCCCCCCCCCCCCCACACACACACACACACACACACACGCAAACAACACTTTCTGCCTCCTCCCACCCTGTCTGATCTGTGAATATCTCCAAAAATAACCTCTCATTACATGGATCACGGCATAGCTAATTATCACCTACAGATCTGATGCAAATGCAGAATGCAGGTAACGCCGAACAAGGATGGCTGATCACATGCTGCTTTAAGCCACCGTTGGAAAATCCAAATTAAAGTTTGTTGAAAGGCAATCAGGGCATACTTGTTTTTGCATTATTCACCAGCCTGCCATCTTTATTTGGAGTAAATACTTCAGTTATAATGGGTGTCTCTTTCTTTTATTCAGATGGAGCAGAATTTAGTGCAGACTTGCCAAAATCTAAATTGCACGTAATGCGTAACACTTTATAATAACTACACACTATGAAGCATTAGTTAAGTATGAGTAAACACTTAATTCATCATTTATAAAGCATTGTAGCCGGTCCGCTACCTCCTCCTACAACAAGGAACAAGTGGGGCTTCTTGCTTATTAAAAAAAGGAAAAACAGGAGAAGACAACAGGTTGTTGGAGCTGGAGCAACAAGAAGAGAGATGAAGAAACAGTAGCTCCCCCTTTCTCCACCCCTCCACCCCCCCCCCCCCCCTTGTAGTTAGGTTCGTTAGGTTAGTTAGGTAAACACAAAGTGCAGTTGGGGTTGATGGGAATTTCATTTGTTTTGAAGGTTGTCAAGATATTTCAATCCACAAATGCTAGAGGAAAGTCAATTGAGTACATGATTCGGGGACCACTAATGTCGATACAAAATATTTTCCAATCCATCTGGTGGATGTTGACATGTTTCACTAGTTAAGTGAAAACTTTGACCTGCTGTTGACGTTAGAAAAAATGTTTGGAGATCACCAATGACATTAGGCTTTGTCCCCTGGGGACCATGAATGTCTGTGCAAATTGTCATGGCAATTCATCCAACAGTTGTTTTTTTCAATCTGGGCATAAGTTGTGGACCAACAGACTGTCATTCCTTTATCCACATGTCTAGCATGGACCCATTATGTGCAACTATGTGAGCACGACTTGTTTTTTAAAATTAAGCCAGACTTATTTCAAATGTACTAACATCACAAAAACATCCAGCAATAAAGCTGATGTTGGCCCCTCACCAGGAACCCTCGGGCACTTGATCATCAGAGAACTCCTGAAGGACATAAATAGAAAAATGGGACCATTAACATTCCTTCTTTTTAATGCAGCACTCTGTCTGCTACTATTAAGTGACTCATCCAGGCACAGACAGATGTTTTTGGATCTGAAGCACAATAGTGTTGCCACAGAATTGTAATGGATAGCACAAATGGTCCAATCCAACACTTAGCGAGCGCTATCCTACCTTTTACCAATGACTGTAATGAAAATCAACTCCCAGATTTATCTTGAAACTTGTCTGTCCTAAACAGACTAAAAGGCTGGAAATGCATTTTGTTCTCAACAGCCAAGAAGGGTCATGATGTAATTTGGCAGTTTTGTTTGGATGGCACAGAGGCGGCAGTAAGCGCAAAATACTTTAATTATAGGAGCCTGTATGTTTCAGGAGAGAGTGTAAGCAGAGGAGCTGAGCTGAAGCTTTTCGTTTAAGTCGGATGCATCTGTGATTTCACAAAGCCCCTACATTCATGAAAACTTTGTTAACACTTACTTTGCCTATTGAGCGATATACTTTAACTGTGTGTGGTAGACCAGAAAAAAACATTGTCCTGCAGTGTTTGCTAGAGTTTCTGGAACATTGATCAAGGCAAGGCAAGGCAAGGCAAGTTTATTTGTATAGCACATTTCAACAACAAGGTAATTCAAAGTGCTTCACATAAAACCATTAAAAGCATCAAAACATAAGGCAAAAGAAAAGGAGATTTAAAAACAATTAAAGAAACAGTGTAAGAAATAAAATTCAGTAGTAAAAAGTAAAGGAGATTTAAAACATACATTGAAACAATAATCGATGTCTCCCTGAGACATTACGCTGCACGCAATCAACCATACACTGCTGCAATTCTGCAATTACTCGCACACAAACCACGTCTGGAAAAGATCTCTGCCGATCTGCGTTTTATAGTGTACGCCTTGCACGAACTCGGTCCCGGAGGAAATGGCGATATATTGTGCAGTCCTTTTAAAACCATTAAAAGCATCAAAACATAAGGCAAAAGAAAAGGAGATTTAACAGCAATTAAGAACAGTGTAAGAAATAAAATGCAGTAGTAAAATGCAGAAATGCAGGAAATTGATTAATATATTAATTGAATGTGGTTCAATTAAAGGCAGCAGCAAACAGAAAAGTCTTCAATCTTGATTTAAATGAGCTGAGGGTCTCAGCAGACCTGCAGCTTTCTGGGACTTTGTTCCAGATATGTGGAGCAGAAAAACTGAACGCTGCTTCTCCATGTTTAGTTCTGACTCTGGGAACAGATAGTAGACCGGTCCCAGACGACCTGAGGGGTCGGGATGGTTCGTAAGGTAGCAGCAGATCAGAGATGTATTTTGGCCCTAAACCATTCAGATCAGGTATTAGCCTCATACATGTACATGTGCATCCAGCCCCAACTGTTCTGTCCCTGCAGTCAGGCCAGGGATTCTCATACAATTTCATGTCACACATCTCTGACTCATCAGCTTCCATCAACTGCATATGGGGGAGTAGTACACATTGTACATGATCAGAAATTATAAGTGTGAGCAAAACCTACAGTATGTTGGGACTAACATTTGCCTCCAGATTGTCTGGAATGCGTGGTACAATTTCGAGATGTTTCTACCAAAGCGGCCAACTCCTACGTTGGACGCTTTCCAGTCCCAAGCTCGGAGAAAGAAATGATGTCTGAAATTGTGTAGGCTAGGTACAATCACCAAGATACGATAGCATGCTCTAAGCCAGAGGTCCCCAACCTATTTTGCATCACGGACCGGTTTCATGTAAGACAATATTTTCACGGACCGGCCTTCAAGGTGTGGTGGAAAAACACGACAAAATAAAATGATACGATCGGCATGAAAACAAATATATATAAATGCATAAATAAATACAACTCACAATAACGCTGAATCAGTGGCAGCCCTGAGCTTGTTTCTCTGCAACGAGACGGTCCCATCTGGGGGTAACGGGAGACAATGACACCCGAAGTCTGTTCCTTATGTCCAGTCTACTCCGTCATTTGTTTTGATTGCCGTCACTGCAGAAAATCTCGCTTCACAGAGAGGATGTGTGAAATGGAAGCAGGGTTTTCAGTGCTTTAGTGGTGATCTCAGGATACTCAGCTTTGATTTTAATCCAAAACACCAGCAGAGTTGTTGTCTCAAACATACTTTTAAGGCCGCAGTCATTTACAATCTCCAGCAGCTGATCTTCCTGTGTCGCCACATATTCTGCAGAGCGGGCTTGGCACGACAGAATTACTCCTGATATTTAATTAGACTCCTGATATTGTCTGTTAAATGAAGCTTTCATTTTCTTGGAAGTTGTAGGCTCTTCTTCTAACTCCTTAGTGGGCCTTTTCCCCTTTGCAAAGAAGCTCTCCAAAAGTTATTTACAAATTTTTCGGTAGTTTTTGTGCTTAATTTTTGAGGTAACGTGACCGAGACAAGCGTCTTGACATGTGTCAAGAGCCACAGGCGGATGAAATTGCAAGAGAATGCGGTCATTTTTCAAAAGAAAACTCATGATTAAAACTTATTATTATTTCTGTGCGGCCCGGTACCAAATGATCGACGGCCCGGTACCATTGCTCTAAGCCACACAACCTCCAGCAATAACACCAAGGTAAACAACACAGCCTTAACATTTCAATACAACTGTAACTTAGGCCTGTAGCCCAGAGTTAGGTAATGTAACGTTAAGCAGCAAATAAGTTGTAGGCCCACTAACCTCCTGATTTTGCTAATGTTAGCTAACTATGCTAATGCTGTTAGAAAACTAACATTAAAGTTCGCTGAACTGATTACAATAGGCTTTTTGCATATTGTTTCCTGTTGTTGCTGCTATGCTAATGTCATTAGCATAGCTATTGACAATTTCCCCAAAGCCCTTCAAGAACCACGATATCAGGCTGCACACACACAAGGGCAAACATAAGTTCTGTTATTATGTCATACATGAAATCATCTCGGTCTAAAAAATTGGTCTGGGAAAGAGCATTACACACACACACACAGATAGAGGCTATGCCCCTTTACCTCATTGAGATGTTTCTACTCATCAGTCACATCTAGTCCTCTGCACCTGGAGCGTGAGTCACTGCATTTCTGTAGCATTGCAGCAAAACCAGCGGTGGAAACAAAACGAGGCGATGGTCACCTCATGAGGACTCAGAATGAGAGCATCTCTACATGTAGTGACCCTGTAACCCCGGCCGGTTGCTCAGGGGAGATTGAAGATATTTTGGACAAGCACAAGGTCACAAAACCTTTTGTCAATTAAAATAAAGTTAAGACCTAAGTCCAGAACGGAGTTGTGAGGGATCATGCATGCCAACACACACAGCTCACAGTAAATTGAGCTGCGTATCTCTCAGACACTGCTGCTCCCACAGGTGATCCAGAGAGTCAGACAGACTCAGATTGGATTCATTATTACGCTTGGATGGGTGGTAGTCTGGGGTCGAGTCAAGAACACAGACACAATCAGCAGTCTACTAACTTCAAAGCGGAAGAGAAATGGCTTGGGAGATAAATACAGATCATTTACCTGTTGGTCTGTGTGTGTATTTGCATGTTTGTGCAGTTTGTGTGTGCTTGTGTGTGTGTGTGTGTGTGTGTGTGTGTTTGTGTGTGTGTGTGTGTGTGTGTGTGTGTGTCATTACATCCATCATCAATCAATTTCCTCTCGGATGTGCCAAGGACAGCGGTGCAGACAGTTTGATTTGTAAAGCTTGAACAGAAAGTGTCTGAGTGCCTCGGTGGCAGCCCAATGAAATGACGTCAATAGCACCTTGAAACACCCAGATATTTCAAGGTGTGTACTTTGTAGAAAGAAAAAACAATTATGTGGAAGGTTCTGCAGCAATATTACACAAAATAAAACTATCAAACTGCCTTCAACCACACTGCCGAACGTGATGAAACATATGGGATACCACTGTTGTATAGGCAAAATACTGTGAAATGATTAATGTGATTCAGAGCGACAGGCTGCAAGAAATCTAGATTTTGATTCTACTCAAGTGGAGAAAAGACAAGAATACAGATCCTGAATTAAAAGAAATGTTCATTTGTTGGTGGAATGTGTCATCTGTGATACTGTGTCAGGAGACAAGACACATGACATGTACTTCCCTGAAAGTAGCAGGGGCTGCAATAACATATTGTGAGACATGACGTGAATGTAATAGCATAATGAGTCTATTTCTGTTTCTTAAAACTGCAGCCCACTCCCTCTTTTTTCTCTCTCCCTTTTTCCTCCATTGATTTTCCCGGATCATCAGTTCGCTAAATACTAAGGGCTACATGCATCCCCCCTATAGTATTTGGGAATGGTGGTAATTGCCTAATTTGTTAAAACTGCAGTGCTGTACCTTGTCTGGTGTGGTTAATTGCCTATGAAATCCACCTGGTGTTCGAATTATAGTGTGCAAAGTGCTGCAGCCGCTCCAGTGGGACTGCGCTGTCGAAATGAGACTGATTATGGAAACAAGCTGAGCTTCAGCCTGGCGCTGGAGAGTGGCCCTATGTTTTTTTTCATTTTAGCTAGTCTCAGGTTAGCTTGTGGTGGAGGCGGTGAGTGTGCTAAGGTAAAGGTGGAGGTGCCTGGTATTCCTTCTGACGATAAATGTTCTGGGTGGTTCTCTGCTGGTGTAAACGACTTATTTTATTTATTTATTTATTTATTTTTCAGGGACAATGCACACTAATCAACAGTTGCACTGTAAGTGAGCCAGAGTTAGCCGGACTAACAGCCCTCTTAAAAATCACGAGTCAGTTGCAATTATTGCAGTTGCAGTTGCAAAAATAACTGTACAGCTTGCTAATCCTTACAAAAGACTGCATGATTTCACTATTTCACTAAAGAAAGAGGCATTGCCATACTACCAACTTGTTTCTACTCTGCTTTCTCAATGCACAGCTGGCTCTGGCTGTTCTAGCAGACGGGAGCTCCGAAGAAGTAGTCTGCCAGCATGAGGGAGCGAGACGAAGGGACGCAGGGTGCTAACGTTAATTGTTGTCTCATTTTCTGTTAAGACACTGGTGAATAGTTGAGTGTTTCTAAATGGCACGGAGGGATCCTTCAACAGACAAATTTTACAATTGCTACGTCATCGAATCCCGCCGAAGGACTGTTCCAATGTCCAGGAGAGTCCTTCGTTCAGAGGACCCATAGCAACAGTGACATAATTGTTAATGTGTTTTTGAGGTTTAATCTGCTTAATCTGGAGGCTTTTACATTTATTCACAGAAATCACACTTAGTAGCCTTTCTTACCTCACAAATGCAAATGTTATATACAATTACCACCAATAAAAATGTATTTCAGTATAGTTTCGAAGGGGATCTGCGTGATTCAGCAACCCAAGCTGAAAGAGGGACCAGCAGGGAGACGCCACCTCTTGTTAATAATCATCCACTAGAGGCAACAGGGGTGTGAATCTGAGAAAACAACTGAATAATACAGATGGATGGCTTCCCATTATGGATCATTATAGCTTCCTCTGGGCCAAATATCTGCTGATGTGAGTGTGGAACACTACTGTGTATTTGTATTGTGCTTATTATATTTCTATGTGGATTGTAGTAGTTCAAAAGTTGTTAAAGAGGCTTAATGTGGTTGTTCATGAACATGATGTATCTCTAATATCCAGAGAAACCTACGCCACAAATCACAATTGACTGGTGTGTCATTGTGAGTACAATCTCGGAACCCATCGGCTATCAGTCTGACGATGGATGAGCCTCCGGGGGAAAGGGTCTATATTTCTGGAGTAGATAACCTGGCCAAGACTTCCTTTTCCGTGCACTGCTTACTGTTTACAGTCCGATTAGCAACTGAAAATGTGAGACTGGAGTTGGAGTTGAGAGACGACCGGTTTGTTTCACAAGTTGCCAGTTGAAAAACTAATTTCAAACCATCGTTAGGACACAGCCAGAGGTTCTCAGATTGCATTTGGGCCAATGTATTCTGCCTCTTTTGGTCTCCACATGAACTATGTATCTGCATGCAACCAAAGCCTTCTCGAATGTGATCTGTCAATACTAGAGAAAAGGCCAATTCCCATAGGACCTTCTTAACTTTTTCCTCCTCTCTACTGCTAAAGCTGCTTTCTTCCGCTCTAAAATCCTAACCTCTGCTTCCAATCATAAAAACTCTTTGAAACTTTCTCTTCACTCCTCCAACCCCCTCCTCCTACTTCCTCCCTTCTCCCTGATGATTTCACCAACTTCTTTGACAAGAAGGTAAACAATATCAGATCCTAGGTGCTAGCCTACAGGGCAGTGAAAGGAACAGCTCCTTCCTATCTCCAGGCCATGATCAAGCCCTACACCCCCGCCCGACCTCTTCGCTCTGCTGCCTCGGGGCGATTGGTTGCCCCGTCGCTCAGAGGTCCCTGCGGCCGATCGACCCGGTCACGGCTGTTTTCTGTCCTGGCCCCACAGTGGTGGAATGAACTCCCCACTGACGTCAGGACAGCAGAGTTGCTGCCCATCTTTCGGCGCATGCTGAAAACTCACCTCTTCAAGAAGTACTGAGCCTTCCACTCAGCACTTATTGTATTCATACTAGTTTGTTGCACTTATTGTATTTGTATTCGTTTGTTTCTGCACTGTACTCTTGCTCTGGTTTATGCTCTTAGATGCTTGTTTAAAAAAGGAGATGCACTTATGACTACTGGTGACTAGTAGTTCTCTTGAATACCTATGTTGAATACATTGTACATTGCTTAGGATAAAAGCGTCTGCTAAATGACTGTAATGTAATGTAATACTACTCAGAATACAAACAGAAACAGATGCAGTCCAACCACAGGAGCAATAGTCATATTATTTAACTGAAAAAAGTGTTCATGGCATGCGGAAACTTCCTGTTCTGAAAAGTGAAGCTAATGCAGAAAAACCTTAAACCTGCATCCTCTCTAACGTCCATCAGGGGGCGACTCCTCTGGTTGTATAGAAGTCTATGAGGAAATGATCCTACTTCACACTTGAATTATTACCTCAGTAAACATTGTGAACATGAGTGTATGGTCTCAATCTCCAGTTTCAAGTCAAGTAGACCACAAAGTGGGGTATGCTTTAGGACGGTGCTACCTTGTGGTTGACAGGTCGCTACCACAGCATTGTCCGATCTTGGAGTTGGTCGTGCTTTGTCTTAGACCTTTAACCCTTTCACAGTGTATTTTCACTTCATCAAAGTCAATGGTAACATATAGGTTGCCGAAACACCTACCCTCCACCCTTGCATGTCACTTCTAGTTGCAAAAAAAATAAAAATGGAAACCATCAAAAACCAAGATGGCGACAGCCATTACCTCAAACTCAAGGCTTCGAAATGGTATTCCACAAACCAATGGTTCACGATGACTTCGTCCACTTCTTATATACCGTCTATGGTCCATGGCAGTGAAGACACGGTCACATCTAAGTTTAAAATGCCAATTTTCATGCTCTGTCACATCAAATAGAATCACCGGTGAGGAAGAAAAGTCAGCAATGGAGGGAAAGAGGCAGAGAGATCTGCTCACCACAGACACTTCTAATCTATCAGTCTGGGCTGCATGTCAACTCCAATTGAGCAGACAACACCTAAGCAGAACTCCGTCGAGTCCCATAGAGACCACCGTTGCTCGGCTGGTGCCTCCGTGTGTGCACATCTGAATACGCGTCTTCTGCTTTTCGATGCGGTGTCTCCCCAAAGAAGAGATCTGGATTCAAGTCACATCCGTGTCGGCAGTGATGCAGCGAATAGGCCCCTATACCCCAGGCAGCCCTGTGGCTTATGGAGAGTGCAGTGGAGTGAAGACACAACAACAGGACCTTTGCGGTCCTTTAAGTATCCCACCGTGGGAGGGGGTGGGGGTTGCCAAGATGCTCTCGCCTTTGCTCTTGGGACCACAGCAGGAAGCAATGCTGCCTCCGTGAAGCAGATGGTGGCGATTGCTTTCTGGAGCAATGTCACACCAATATTCCCTGCATACGCGATTGGATTCCCCTCCTCTATTAGGGCTCCTGGGGACGGATGTATCATTTGGAGTAGCTCATTACTCTTTCATGGATGCTTCTCAGCCCTCCAAACACACGTACACACGCACACACACACACACACACACACACACCTTTTCCCAATGCAAGAGAGGACTCTCACACATTCACTCATAAGGTCACTGTTAATTGAGCTTCTCACTGTCGTGGAAATGGTGATGGATGTTTGGTATTTCCTCTGTTGTGGATGCGAGGAAAAGGCTTTACTCCATCCGTCAGCTGTGAATCCCATTTTTATTTTTATCCAAAGGCATCTGTCTGGTGGTGCCACTGGGATCTAAACACAACAAAGAGAATGGCGTCTGAGAGGGTGTGGAGTTAATGACTTTCTGTCACTGCTGATATGGTGTAGACAAAGGACTCATCCCCCCCTTCAGACTTCAAGAAGGAGCAAAGACAGAAAGAATATAAGGCCAATTACTTTATATCATACTGTAATTATGTCTTTTCAAACACTGTTCTCAACATATGAAGTTGTTTTTTCCCTCTCTACCTTTCTCTTTTTGGTTACTTCATGCTTCCTTTTTCCTTATCCTCCATCATCACTGGGAGCTAAAGGAAAAGTGCCGGACCAACCGACAGACTGACATTGCTTTTCCTGGAGCCATACTGCTACCAAACTAACCCTGCTTTAACCTAGGCTATTTCTATGGCTGCTTTCTTTGTCAAGTTATGTCTCCTTTGTAATGAATTACAAAACAACTTTCAATTGCATGAAGACAGTGTTTCCACCCGTTTAAATTTGCACCTTTGAATTTGATTGTCATGCCATTATTCACAACAAAGCTGAGAGTTTGAAATGTAATGTTTTACTAGTCATTACTAATTTGATCATCAATTTGGTGTTGCTTTCTAATCAGTGGGAGAACTACACTTCAGCAGCTAAACCCAAATTAGAACCCTTTCAGGTTAATAACATCACCTCTCAATTGTGACAGAAGTTTAACGACAAAACAAAGAACTGTAAAGCAAAACTAATGTATCTCTCTTTAATTAGTATAATAGAGTTACAACCATTAAAAACAATTTCTTCTCAGAAATAGAGTTGTAATTAAACTGTAAAGGCTCTGGAAATTGTGAGGTGAGGTGATTATTCTGACAGCTTTTCTCCTTCCACCTCCGAAGCCTTCAACTCTACAAGCTTTTAACTCTGATTGGAGTAAGGACAGCACACTTAGATGTTGTGCCATAGAGCAGTATTTCTTTGTTTTCGCAAATGCATTGTGTTATGCTATTAGCTTAATGTCTCACAGTGCGGTGAAAATGCTTCACATCACCTACAGTTGTTTTCGGCACATGCTGAACTTTAGTTTGTTTGATATGGACAACACGGTAACATTAGAATTGTAAGGACCGGATTCACTGTGTTAAGTGTTTGTTGCAAAATGCTAATTTACATACACCACCTGTCCACAGGAGGCTTTTGGAAAATACCACCGCACAATGCCCTGGTCTGCTCTCCAGTAATTACACCCTTGCACATTAGGAAGATTAAATAAAATAATTATTTAGAGTCGTTCCCACTGTGGGACTACTTGTCAGCAATCGATTGTCAAACATGAAACTAGTTGTGTGGTTGATTCCTGAGAGTTAGACACGAAGCCAAATGGATGCTCAAAAAAGATGCTTTGAGAACAATTTGCCCTGGAGTCGGAACACAGATTTGGGAAAACTATTTTCTATGGATGTCAGTATTTTCGGTTGATGATTGAGTGTGAGGCAGGGAGTTGTTGGAGAGAAAAAGCATTTATCCGTCAAGTCAGTCTGGCCAAATAACTAGATGAATAAGTAAACAGCCTTTACTGTCCCTCTAGACACAATGGAGTTATTAACAGGGGTCACACTGAGTCACACAGTCAATGCTAATTTTCAGCTAAAGGGCGTTGGGAATAATTGGATTCATATAATGCAAGACAGAAACAGTATTCACAGTCTCTATCATCAATACTGCTCCGTAGATGGAGGTCAGCAAAGAGCTAAGAATAGATCCAGGTCAGCCAGGGTCAAAGGAGTCACACCGCCAAAGCATGGCATGGATCATTATAGTGACACATATTGTGTTGTATCAGTTAAACAGGAAGAGAAAAAGCTGCTGTCGTGGTCTCTTCTCACACTTGTCAAGTTGCAGAGTAGTGTTTGTAGAACTGAAAATGATCAACACAGACAGCAGGCTGTGGTGACACGTGTGCTGTTAGGTTGTCATTGATGTGACTTTGTACTCGCCAGTTCTCGGGCGTAGATTCACTACTGTTCTATAACATGCAACAAATCCAACATTTGCCGACACAGAAATGTAAAATATCACTGCTTTAAATTCAGGTTACTGGTTATCAAAAAAACAAGTTGGCAACGGTCAAAAACCAAGATGTGAAGGCGAAAATGCAGAACTCAAGGCTTCAAAAACTGTACTTCCAACACGATCTCATTCCCAACTCGTCTCACACTGACACTTGGTCAGGACCCTTGACGTTACTTTCTAACTGACTCGGTATCCCAGCACGCCAAATATAACACTCCACTCCGGTCGCAGTACACATGGGGTTAATGTGAATTCAAACGAACAAACACTTCCTTAGGTTTAGGCAACAAAACCACAAAAAAGTTTTGTGGTTTAGGTCAAAAGTACGGTACATTTGTAAAGTTGTGAACAACATTGTGAACACAAAGACAAACAACAGGCTGTTGGATGGATTTACATTTTGTTACTTGAAGGCTCAGTGTGTCTCATACCCACACTAAAGGATGCCTTGTGCGCCGGTATTTGACCCCAGAAATGAAGGACTACAGCACAGGTTCTTAACTTTGGGGTCCAGAGACCCACTTGGGCTCATCTGATATGCAGACAGGGTCATTGGAGATTTCTAAAACTGATATAATGACATTTGGTTAATATAGTTTTTTGTAATGGGGTCATGGGCCAGAACAGGTTTTTAACTGGTCTCTGAAGGAGAATGAATGTGGACAAGAATTTATATTCGCTGGGTTGTAAGACACACATATGTGGGATCACACAGCCCAGCCACACAAGTCAGACATCACAGACTCTCACACACAGACAGAGAAACAGAAGGCTCATTAAGGGAGAAATGTGGAGCAGTGGATCACTGGGAGTCCATGCAGATCTGAAGCACCATCGACCTAAAGATGGCACAGTCTGTCACCGCTCTGCCGCGGCTATCGACACGCTGTCTGCGGCTGGATGGATGTCTGCGCGCCGACTGTAATGGGCTGCTCTGATATCTACAGAAAAGGCTTGTGGGGTTTGATGGGCGGTTTTCGGCTGTCTGCCCGCTCAGCCACTCGCAGCATACAGATGAGTCGCACAGGAAGTCACAGGATCAGCCACTTGTTGTCCAACACCTTCTCCACAAAGTCTGATCACAGTCAGCCACACGGGGGAAATCTCCTCCACTGAGATTCTTCCAACTTCCGTTAGTCCCAACAGTTTATATCTGAAATGAAAATAAGTTCACCGTTTTATTTATGGTTTTATTTATGTTTGGAATTACGTGAGTCAGAGAAGTTATTTCAAATGGTGTTCTCCAAAAAGAGAAAAGTGGTCAGAGAGACCAGAGAGACCAGAGTCTTTAAGCAAGAATGAACAGACTCGTGTAGGTTCATTCTTCCCAAGGGCAGTTTAAAACCATTATGTTTCATGTGTTAGGAGACCATGCCGATAATTAAAAGCGGTAATGTGAAGCGCCACTACGACACAAAGAACAAATCTTTTGATCAAACGTAACCACTCACATCCGAAATGAAGTCCCAGAAAATAAACAACATGATCAGAATCCTAACACATTAATTCACTGTCCAACAATGATGTTAACAGAGAGAAATAGAGCTGAAATGAGTGTATTTAATCACATAATGTGGTTATCAAAAATGTGTAGAGAATGTCTTTGCACAGCAAGGTTACAGTGAGGCACAGTTAACAGTCTATCTCATTCTTTTAATTCCATTTTATCAGCAAAATGAACAGAATTTATGTTGGTTTATCATGTTAGATTCACTGGTATAAGTAGACTACATCATCAGAAAAATATGAACATTCAGGCTCCCTCATGTGGCTCAAGGTACTGCAGATGTAAAATGTTTGATGAAAGATTGTGGAAGAAATTTTGGAGACCCAAATAAAATCTCCTGCAACCCAACTGTGTTTGAGAATGACGGGCCTAGAACACTTAGTGTTACAGATCCGAACCATACGTAAAACATTCATAAGGATCTAAACACTTGAAAACAAATAGGGAAGCCTGATCTCCTTAGCTTTACAATACTAAGAAATCCAGATCATTTTGGGTTAAATCTGGAGTTTGTGAAAACACCATTTGCTCTCAGGCAGCAATTGACCTTTTGCTCCCGCTCCTGGAATGCAGATTGACCAATCAAAGCGTAGCATTGGCCAGCTCCGATCAGTGTCCGACAGTTAACCTCATTTTCAGGCTGGCTTTGTGGATTCTTTTATACTCCATGTCTTTAACCTGTTTTCACTGCTGAATCAGTTTGACATCCGGAATATATCCTTCAAACACACATTGTTTTCCCCTTTTCTTCCAAAAATGAGACAATATTTATTCAGAGAGTGGTCCATGGTAGCTCTGACAGCTTGTTGGAATAGCAGCTAGGGCGGGGCTCAGCGAAGGGTCATTTCTCATTGGGGCGTAATGCTGTGTTTCACATAACGAGTGACAAAAGCAACAACACGACCAAGCTGGGGCATTTTCACTGAGTTGCTGTTATGAGTCCTTATTGGGGCGCTACTTTGATTTGTAGCGCGACCCACAGGAACAGGTGTCAAGTGTCAGTTTGTAGCTTCCGTTGAAAATAAGCAGCAGCCAGACATACCTCTTCCTTTGATTCGACATCAGATCGTCACAGCTGCCACGCTGTGCACTTCGTCCTGCTGCCTTTAACTGTCTCAACCCCTGACACTTTGCAATTGCATCACTGCTTATTTGAACCCAGAGTCGAAACCTTGAGAATCACCTGACACAAGATACGGATGATGTGTTTCTGATGAAACTTGTGAAACATCTGAACCAAAAGAGAGGAGCTTCCATTAAGTTATGGCTGAACTTGATGTTGCCAATTATTTTTCAGTGAAACTCATCAGGACAAGATGTCACTTAAGTGAGAGCTGTTGCTATGTTGATTGCTCCAAAATAGATTGCAGGAAAAAAAAAAACAATTAGCTGAGAGAGAGGACGACCTTTCTTTTAACCTTGAAGACAAGATAAGACCAATCTGACAAGTGACTCAACCACTGCATATTTCAAAATGTATACAACAGAGTGTATGATTTCCTCTGGGGTTATACATACAAGTGTGCGGCCTGTATGCACAAATAATACATATGTATGTGTGCGTACATCAGTGGGAGCAGAGGAGCAGTTAATCAGCCTCTTCTCACAGTTTCTCCAAAGGGACACGCCCAAGAGGCAACCGCCGAGAGTGAGAGACAGTATCTTGATTACATTTTTCTTCAAAACGATAGGCTCTCTCCACGACTAGCAGCCGGCAGCAGCCCAGCCATATCATTGAGAAGATTTAATATTGTCAGGTAGAGAAACCGCTTTCCCCAACGGTTAGAGAGGCAGATAACGGGATCACGAGCGTGAAAGGACAATTTTCAGGCACAAAGGACGTGGGCCTAATTATTGACCAAGTTTTTTTTAAGGGGGTTGCTATCTCACGGCGATATAATAATATAGATGAAAAAGCAGATGAACTGAGAATCACAGATGGTCTGTCTGAAAATCTTCATTTAGTCTTCTGTTTTACACCATGTGGTTGAAAGGATGAATGGAAGAGTGGAAAAACAGTAATTCCGTCTGTCGATCACGACGATAGAGTTTCAGCCTTTCAGGAAAGCTCAGAATGACTGGTTGGAGGTTTGAAACGAATAGGAAATGATGGCGAAAGGGGAAGGCTGCCTGTCCGCATGAGTCACTCTCTGAACCCTCGTTTCCAAACAAATTAGAGTAAAAACAAGCGCCTGGTGGAGAGCAGCCTGATGCAGTCAGTGGAATCAATATGCTGTGAAATCCTGTCTTTGGCCACCTCTGCACATCTTTGTGTTTTGAGGAATGCAAGGCAGAGTTACAAGATCGTAATGTGACTGGCTGGCTGCTCTGTGTGCCCTGACTGTGTGACGGACAGGTTAACAGCAGAAGGATTCTACATGCATTTCTTATCTGTCTCCGACAGAGCTCTCCAATGACGGCCTCCAGTCCTGCCTCTCTTTCACTCTCTCTCTCTGTCTGGGTATCTCTCTCTCCCCAGGCACACAAAGGCCCGGGGAGTGCTTTTAAGCAGCGGACATTTTGAGTAGAAGAACCACAGGTGTTACGAATAAAATCATTGATGTCCCAGTAAGCCTTGGCAGGGTGACAACAAGCCAGTTTGCACGATCCCAGGACCCTGAAACAGAAGCAGCTAAATGGAATTCAGCCGTCATTCATTTAATGTGTTTTTCCTATTGTAACGGGCCAAACTTCTCTCTGTGAAAAAGGCCTTCCTATATTCTAGGACCTTACTATCCTATTCTACAGCATGTCAACCTGTTCCAATGTGTTTGCTCACCCAATTAGCTCCAACAAAACCAACAGCGAAGTCAGGAAGATGTCAATCAATCAGCCACAGTCTGTAAAATAACATGGACATGTAGTTTAAAGATGGAAATCCCTAAAATCTTCCTGTCACATCAAACACAATGTTATCATTAGTGATTCTGTGTTTTTGTGTATCTTACTGATGGATTACTGGGAACATAACCATGTGATTGGGTTGTTTGAAGAAGCAAGATTTCCTGGCTTTGTTATCTGTTTTAGAAGCATGTTGCTGCTTTTGGACTATTTCCTGAAATCCACGCTTGTCTCTCTGTGTTTGTGTCTGTTTCTTTCTCTGAGAAAGTCAGTTTCTTTCAGCTTGAAGGCGAACTACGCATAAAAAGGAGAAAACCTGCTCATGACGGTATCTCATCTCGAAGACTGCAGCCTCTGACTGTTATGGGGTTGAAAAAAGCCTCAACCTTGAATTCATGCGTTGTACAAGGACCCAGATCCTGAGGCCTTCACCACAGCGAAAACATCTCTTTGCAATTATTTTGGTCTTTTGTAGTTAGACTAGGGTTGTTTTAGTAGTAAATTAGTTTGTTTCTCTCTCTTTTTAGTCATTTTGTGGCTCTTTGTGATTGTTTGCCCTTTTTCATAGTCAGAGTGAGTCTCTTCCTGTCTCTTTGTGTCTCTTTGCAGCTGTTTAGCATTTCTTTGATGTTGCTTTGTGTCTTTAGTAATTTAAGTCTCTTTGTACCATGATGATGGTACATTATTCTCTGCCCGATGTCATTTCAATTGAGTGGTTATTCATTACAACAGAGAAGAGGAAGTAGTTAAGGGCATATTTCAGTTAATAAGACGCAGTCTGTCCATCAGTGCAGCTGCATACATGACACCCATTCAGCCATCCCACAATACACAGGAAGAGAAGTCATTACAATCGGACACGTTCCCTAGGAAACAGCTTCCCACTCTTCTGCTGGCTGGGGTGATCTGTATTTTTTGGCGTTATCTCTTCTTTTCCAAAAAAATTAAGATTGTTTCCATCATCTTCTGTTGTGTTATATGTCTCACAACATAACATATATCGTGTTACATTTAGAGGAAACAGGACGAGAGATGTGGAGACAGAGACAGAGACAGGAAAAAAAGAGGGATTTTCCATGTCCAAAATGATTTAAATCACATTTCCCTTGAGCATTCATCTTCATTCGGAGAACTCTCGGTTGGTTGACTTCCAATTTACAATGATTCAATGATTCATATGAAGGATGGCGAGTACGCCTTTGGATCTACACCACAGGAACGGGGCAGGAGCCAGCTGTGGACAAGACAGCTCATTAAGACCAAGATTATGACAAGTTATGGTATTTACAGAATAAACCTACAGTTTGCTCGCTGTGCTGCCTGTCGACACTTCATTCTTTAGTTACCTAGTATTTGGACGATAACTGCTTTCAGTATACCGGATAAAGAGAATGGATTGATTGTGAAAGTACCCTGAGGCATTCAAGTCGTTCTAGTTTCTATTGGTGGACTAACATCTTCAAGACACACTTCACAACACTAAGAGCAGCCTACTGACATGCTGAATGATGAATGTAACCCAACTTGCTGCTGCTTTTCTCTGTTACTCAGCATGATGAGGAGCCGGCAGAAATCACCCACTCAGCTGAAATCAGAGGTGGTCAGCTGTTGTATGTCATATCTGTCAAGTCACAAAAAGTTTCCCCTGGTGTTCCAGCATAGTGCCAGCTGACGAATGAGCCGCTGCGTCTGTGGCACCACGAAGCTCACACGGGCCTCGTCTTTGATCGATGAACAGTTGTGGACATTTCTTCTCCATCCACACAGGAAATGTTGAGGACGAAGTCTCCAAACAGCCCAACATCACTTACAATGACAAAGAAAACATCGTCATCAATCGAAACCAGCTGCAGATTGGTTGTGTGCAGACCCTTTCATGTCAACATCATCTTTCACTTTCATTGCACATATCAGAGCCATTTGGTGGCTGATTAGAAATGCATGTGGTTCTCAGAAGGACCGCCTCAGTCAACTGACAAAGAAGGGAACATACTGAATATTCAGCACATCCATGCTGCTGCATTAATGTGCTTCTGCTGCCTCAATGTACTTTCAGAGGCAAACTGTTATGGTTATGGATGTAAACAAATATAAGAGAGATTTGCTTTTAAATAGGCCATACATTACACTGAGCTTGTGCACAGGAATCTTCTCTGGCTGCTTACATTGAGAGAGTAGTCCAATCCAGTCAAGTCAATTGAATTCCTTTAGTGTGTAATCCCCTGAAGATAAGAATCGTTGTGTTTTCCTATATTATATCTACACACGGGGCAGGCCGACATGTTTCTACAGTAGCCCAGAATGGACACACCAAACACTGTCTCTAGATCAGACTGTAGATAAGAAGTAGAAGTCCCGTTGGTTTGTGGACTGCCGTTTTGAAGTCTTGAGTTCCCCATTTTGGCCGCTGTCATCTTTGTTTTTGCAGTGGCCATCTTGGCTTTTTTCTACCAGAAGTGACACCAGAGGGAGGAGCTAAGTACAACCGAACAGTAAATAAGACATTTTTAGGGAACCAAACAGTTGAAAGCGTATTGATAGCAACCTGTCAATCAAAAGGTAGCCCCGCCCTAAAGCATCCCCTGCTTTATGGTCTATTTTACTCTAAATGGAGCATCATTTACTAAATGAACATCATGCTGTACTGAAGAAGACTTGAAACTAGAGATTGAGACATAAACTCATGTTCACAATGTTTACTGAGGCAATAAATCAAGAGAGAAGTAGAGTCATTTTCTCATAGTCGCCCCCTGATGGACATCAGAGAGAATGCAAGTTTAAGGAACTACTGCATTGACTTCACATGTCAGAACTGAAGGTTGCTCTCGATAGGGCCATTCGCGTTTTCACATCTTTGCGTCGGCCACCGTAGTTTTCCTACACACTTGGCACACGGGAGTAGTTTCAGTCGGTTGGACTCTGCAAACCACACTGCTACATGCACCAAGCTCTGCAGACTGCACCTTCCAAAGCCTGATCTGATACGGACAGGGAGCCAATTACGGGGAAGCTAAAACTGCTATAATATCGTCACACTACGGTTCAATTTCACCTTTCAGCACTAGCACGTGACAGACCTGTCAGCAGTCTGGATGAAACAAAGACGTGAATTAGGATCTGCATCAGTAATGGACCATCAGCTATGCTATGTAGGTGAAAAGAGGCAGTCATGGCAATTTCTGTAATGTGTCAAACTTTGAGGCTGGATAGGAGCATCAAAACCACTTTGTTGCCTCGCGATGTACTTGTGTGCGCACACTGTGCAGTGTTTAAAGACTGTGCGGTCTCTTCTTTGCTGTAATATGTGTTAGTGGCTGCAGCTGCTGTGGAGTGGATATTGTTTCTACATGTCCACGTTGTCTGCTTTGGTCATTTTTTTATTCTGCTGTTGATTCCAAAAAAGAAGCTTCTTTTATTTACTGTCAATCATTGTTGTTTTTCTCTCTTTCCTGGTTCATTCTTGTGAGGCTACACTGAGGAAGGCGGTTGTATATTTGTAATTGATAATCAGTTGTATGCACAGACTGCAGAGTGCCCATCTGTTGGTTTGGACAGGAGGGGTTTAGTTGCTGTTCCAACTAAGTATAAGCAGTGCTTGAATTGGGTAAAGAATACATGCCGGTACTCGCCTTATTCACATGTTGGCGTGTGTATCGACCGATACCAGCAATCTCTATTTAATCCTATTTATTTATGATTATAGCCTACTTGTGATTTTATAGTTATATTATTATACTTGGGCTATGTATCTTCTATAGCAGATCTATAATATTGTAAAATAATATTCCAACTGAAACATTATAGGGTTTAGGTCGTGCATATTTACTCATAGTGTTAATACCTAAAGTGCTTATCTGTGTTATGTGTTAATACCTAAAGTGCTGTGTTATGTGCAGCCTTTAGTATCGCGTTATAATATATTGTGGGATATATCCTGGTATCAACACGAGCCACACTGGGTGTGAGTTACTCAGGTTTTAGGAGCAGTGTCCTTAGTCAGGATACTCATATATATTAGGCAGCAGTTAGTTAGCATTAGTGCATGAGAGTGTGTGAGCCACATGTGTATCACTATAGTTTGCACATGTGCAGTACTAAACAGACTGTACAGATCAGGCAGATCAGGCACATGCTGTGTTTGTTCCTGTGTAGCGCAAAAGAAGCTGATAACAAAGAAAAACTGTATGAAAACAAATGTTAAACATCTTGCAATGTTTCCTATGAAGCTCCCAAAACACATCATCAATCACAAATATCTTGACTTCAACTTTGACGTCTCAATCTTTTTACTGTCACAGATGATTTACTATTTTATATTACGTATACATTAATGCACATTACTGACTTTGCTTCTTCACCAGAGTCTCTGTGCTTTCTCCTCACAGGTTCCCGTGGGTCCTGGTGATACCTGCACCCTGGTCTTGTCTCCTGCCGTGGTTCTGTCATATGCATTGAATGTGTTGTAACTCTGTTATGCTGTTCATTCTGTACACATGACATCTATCACACTTCTGTCCTCCTCTGTTCTCCCTCAGGTCTCTTCCTCTTTTACTCCCCGTTAAAGAGCTTTTTTGGGGGATTTTTTCCTGTCCCGATGTGAGGCTTCCAGGACAAGATGTCGTATGTGTACAGATTGTAAAGCCCTCTGAGGCAGATTTGTGATTTGTGATTTTGGGCTATGCAAAAATGAATTGAATTGAGTTGAATGATACATGCATTAAAACTTTGAAATAGTGACGAGAGAGACAAAGAGACAGTGGGGGAAGAAAAAACGTTATCATCTCCATCTTTTGGTGATTGCTGTTTAATGAACTACTCAAAACAACAATGCATCCATAATGATTTCATATTTAATCAAAATTCAACGATTGCCTCAAATTTCATCAGAAATTAAAGTCTGTGAAATGCTACAGCCTAATTCATTTCCTCAGGCCGGTGCAGACAGCATCTGAAGTGTCTTGCCAGACAAGGCTGAGGACTCCTCCGGGGCTGAACTTGGTAGAAGAGGATTTCTCCAAGTAAAGTCCTGTAATACCATAAGACCGCTCTGTGTTCAGGCTTGGGCACCCTGGAAATGTGTGTCCACCCACAGAGCTGTTTCATAACGCCTGACAGTGAACTTCGGGTCAACCACATCTCAGTCTCACACTTCTCAAAAACATTTGAACGTAGCAGCAATCTCCTCCATGTGTTCCACAGAATGAGAAAGATCACAGTGTTAAGATGCTCTCAGGTGAGTGCAGAGAGTGGCTACATACAGGGGATTAGAAGAAGCGACAGCGAAGTGCTTGGATGGACGACTGAAGGGGCCTACCGGGCACAGGCCCAGGGGCCCATCGTGTCAGGGTTCCCTCGATCCTTCACCTACAAAATGCCACTCAAAGATACATGTACCAAACAGGGAGAGACTCAAAGTGACTGCAAAGAAACATAAAACGACCACAAAGAGACCAACACAACTATAAAGAGACACAAAATGCTACAAAGAGACACAACATCTCTATAAAGAGACACAAGGCATCTAGAAAGAGACAAAATGATCAAAAAAAATAAAGTAAATACAAAGAGACACAAATTAATAAAAAGGGACAATGTGACGACAAAGACACCAAAAAAATGAATACACAGAGACACATAGTAACCACAAAGAGACACAAAACCAATACAAAGAGACTCAAAATGACCACAAAGAAACATGAAACGGCTCCAAAAGGAGGCTGAACAACTTTAAAGTCCGTGTGTTTTGCTCCTATGTAACGTTGAGGGTCCTTCTGCATGTCTGGGGGCCAATTGTCTCATAATTCGCCCTTGAGCAAGTGTGATATAGGCCTACTTTAAAACAACCACTATGAGAGGTATGCACTACGATGACATACCCATGATCATATATTCTGCGTATGCACTCAGAGGTTCAGTTCCTGACTGATAAAACCCATCGGGCAAAGATACCAGCATAACATGTATCATTATGGTCCGAGGTTAAATCCAAGCTCCTCCACTCGCTCGTCCATACAAGACCTCTCACACAATAATGCCGCTGCTGCACGCCTCATTTAATTCAGTCAATTCAAACATCACACGGGATGAACCGATAACGTTTGTGAGATTTTTTCTTCACTCAGCCGCTCACAGGTGGAGTCACTACTTGTGTGCTGCTCGCCAGCTGTAATTGGTAATGAACGACCCTCTTCATGGCCCCCTGGCTTTCAGCCACAATGGCTGCTGGGACTCCTTGTCTGCTGATTGCAAATGAGAACGAACTCTCTGTGACCATTAGTTCAGCATGAAAAGTGTAATAACAACTTCATTTAATAAGATGTGTGTGTGCAGTGTAATTCAAGCGGGTACAGTAAAGCCACAGCTTCTTGAAACACCCAAGCAGATAGGATGGTGGGTGGCACAGCAAATAAATGACAGCATCAATTGTCAGCTGTCTCACGAAGTGTCTTTCATGGCTGACATGCCCTTTCATTTACAGCTCCTTTCACAGAATTCCTTTGTTTGCCCATCCCTCGTCCTCACACCCTCCCTCACTCCTCAACCATTGTTTTCTCTCTTTCTTCCCCTTACTCTGACAGGTTCCCCTGTTTTCCGTCTGTCCCTCTTCTCATCCTCTCCTCATCTTAAAAACTTTCTCTTTGCCTCTCTCTTGAAGATGGCATGATAGTGCTACTAATTAGCGTGTGAGAGAGGTGTGAGAGGCTCTATGTGGGCTGAAGGAATGAGAGTGTGTGCTTGCCAACGGACCAAAGACAATGAAGAGATCCGGGGTGAGAGCCCTGGACTCTAGTCCTCTGAACTCACAGGAACTGATGTGGAGAGAAGAGAGAACTGCTGTGGAGAGTAGAGGAGAGGAGAGGAGAGGGATTAGGAACATCCTTTAAAAAGAAACCAATTACCTGCCAGTAATTGTCCACAGTCTGAGTGTCACACACACACACACACACACTGTTCCTCGCCAAGTAATCACGCAGCTTTTAGCCACAGCACGCTTACAAAAGTCACACATGCTCTCGTTTTGTTCATTTATTCCATTTGGCTGCCAAAGCTTGTGACTGTCCAGTCACAAGCTTTGTGAAATTCACTGTGAAAGCTCAGCTACGAAACCGAGAGAAATATGTTGACAGAACTGACCCTGAAGAAAAAGTGTTATCTCCTTATTTGTTGTCTTCAGTCCTTTCAAGTTAGCGAGAGCTTTAGCAGTGAAGACAAACTCCGAGATATTGATATGCAGGCAGAGAGAATTCTTGCAGACAGTGGAAGTACTTTCTGAGGAAGCATTAGAAGTCACGCCCATATCTGATGATACTATAACTCAAAATTTCCATCCATTGCCAACGTTCGGTGTTGATGCAGTAGTGTGCGCTACCTGCAGCGGGGAAGAAGATAAGGGCTTAAAGGTTGAGGTGGTCCATCAGAATTGTGTGCACACAGACCTAATTAATGTTTGCATTTCTATTTCAATCATGACCAGAGAGAGAATTTAAAGAATATTGCTTTTGTGAACATTGACAGTGTGTTTTGTGTCCGATCCAGAGTGATGGAAATACACTTATTGGAAAAAGATGGGGATGATTTTTTGTATGTTTTTAAATTAAATCTTAATTTTCTATTTGAATCCAAATCCTAAACCTTAAATTGTCCCTAAAAGTAAGACATCGGAGATTCCTTTCATCCATATTTGAGCTTTCTTGTGCTGATGTTTCATCTTCTTACACATAGAAATAGAAGAACTCACACACAGATAGACACAGAAATAGACACATACTGATGAGGATGAAATGGGATAAGCCCGGCAACACCCACTGTGTCTACAAGCATCTCTGCCTTACCTGTCTCCACTACACTGAACGGGCTCATGATGAACTCATGAGCATTCTGCTTTGATGTTGAATTAGGCTCCTGATTAGTGTCCACAATTAAAACATTCAAGTTAATGACAGTTACTGTATACGCAATGAAATGAATGAATCATCCTCTTTCTGTTACCAGTGAAACTCTGAGTCCATCAAAGGATCACTGACTGTATTTCACAATTTACGAGGTTTTTTTCAAAGAATACTTTCAACAGCATCAGGTGGGTGATGAATGACGCACTGCAGATGATGTCGCTGTTCTTCTAAATGTTCATATAAAGCAGGTGACAGTATTTTTTTTAATCAACAGCATAGAAAATGTTTTTTTATGAGCCTTTAGATGTAATTTGATTTGCGTAAAAAACACCAGAGCAGCTGTTCTCAAATCAACCAGGTGAAGCAAATCAAACCTCCAACAGAACAGCATGCTTTTCACCAGCCTCACACACGTACGCACAGTTCATCGAGAGCGTTTACCACTAGTTCAAGGGTTTTAGCTCTTTGCATTTCTTTATATTATGAAGTCATAGAATGAATGTCTTTCTTTCGACATTCACCACTGAGGATGTGACCTTTTAAATCCGACATCACGAAACAGCTGTAACTCTTTATTTCAATGTCTTCTCTCTATTCACTATCTATCTGTTTATTCCACACACCCTCACACAAAAGGAGTGTGGGCACACAAGGCTACAGTCAGCAGCCGGTTAGCCTAGCTTTTACCTTGCATAGCAGCTGGATTCTTGCAGTGTCATGAGATCAAACGAGAATCCTGGGATCACTTACAACACAGGCTTCATGTTTTTGTGTCTAAGCCAGAACACGGACCAATCAGCGTCCTGTGAGGAGCTGCTGGGGCGTGGCTTGTGTGTGTGTGTGAGACAACCCAGAGAGGGGACTGTTTGTTCTGAACAATGGCAGCTAAAGATGTTGGTATAGATGCTGCAGCATCCGTTCTATCAGAACTGGAGAGTGTTTCTTCTTTGAAAGAAGAGCAAAGAACGACACTGAAGGTTCTTTTAAGGGAAAAGATGTTTTCATTTTCGTCTCGAGAAATTAAGTGCAGTTCCCAAAATGTCAAACTATTCTTTTAAAGTGAAATAACATGAAACAACATGGCAGATGACGCAGAGACACGTCAAGTCATGATGACATAAGATGCTATGACAAAACAAACTTTAAACAGTGATTCATTAAATGAAGGGAAACCTAATCATTTGTTTGCTAACCCCACCCCCTTTCACTTAATCTAGCAAAAAATACGGCCTTATTGTGTTGATGAAAGCATTGCGTGGTAAACACTCATCACAAAGATAATAGCTGAAACTAAGGCGTGCGCCAAATGCAACGCAATGACATTTTCAATGAATTCCCCCGAGAGTATTATTATGAACAGATGATGATGAGAGGCCATCATGCTCAACAAAAGCAATGCTGCAGTTTTATTAAGCCTTCTGTCTGCCTACAGCATACAGTAGCATCAACAGGGCTACCGAAACCCACACACACACTCCCTGGCATGCAGTACCCTGCCCACTCACTACAAAACAACAAGAGAGAACTGCTCAAGGTATCAGATATATTACTGTCACACATAATGTACACACTTTACTGCAGGGAATTAGGATCTGTTGAAGTTTTGTGTATGGGATTTGTTTGGATATCACATACAACTTTAAAGAAAATGTGAATTGGTGTCACCTGCATTTCAACAGTACTATTATGGATCATTTCATGCACTACACTGAAACCGTCTCTCCTAGATATTTATTAAATCGACGTTTTTGACAGAACCTCTGACATAACATATGATCTATGGCAGGGGTGCCCACACTTTTCCGGCTTGCGAGTTACTTTTAAAATGACCAAGTCAAAATGATCTACATTAAAAATGCTGAATATCTATATATATCTATATATATCTATATATATATACTGAGTATACTTTATATTTACAATATATGCTGCATGAACCCTTATGGCACAATTCAATTCTGTATATTTTTGGTCGTTCCCTTACTCTGATGATTTGCGCTGAATGGGATTGGCCAGAGTTGCATAGTCCGGACAGTAGCTGCTGGTATCCGCCTCAAGCAGACTTCAGATGATCATCAGTCATGGTGGAACGGTGTTTGGACTCTTCATGTGGGAAAAGGCTGACTCACATACGTAGAGTAGAGCTGAATAATGCAGTCAGGAAGGTATCACATGTCAAAATCAAATCAAATATTTGATGAATAAATCAATAAATATCTGATTTCATGTTTGTTTTTTGTTCCATCTTTAACCCTTAATGTTTCTGAGTAAATTGATTATGACAGGCTGAACACAAGTGAGCCGTCCTCTTTGTTTACCTTTTTGTTTACGTCTCCATGTGTCCACTGGTTACCCCGTGTTTAACGTCACATTGCAATGATTTGTGGGTAATTCCCTTAGGCTAAGTCAGCATACTATGCTGATTTACGGAAAGGGTTCATAAAGGGCTCAAAATGTCTGCCAGAGAGCCCTCAAACACTTGATGATGTGACAGTGGGACATCCCTGAACCCTCACGGACTTCGCGGGAGCGCGCCTCACAGTCCGTGAGTCCGTAAGGGGGGACATTGGGATTGGGCCAGACACTTGTCAATCTGCTCTGTGTAGTTACTGTCAAGTTACGCGCACGCCTTCCGTTGAGTCTCCAGTTCTGACGCGAGGTTTTGGAGGTTTCCCAAATCGTGGCGCTGCAGCTTTAGCTTCTTTAGTAGAAATAAATTGGAAGGCAAACGAATTAGCTCGCCGGAGTTTTGCAGTAGCTCGCGCGGTTGACTGCGCATACGTGGTGACCCGTGTGTTAGAACATCAAGTGGCAAATGCCATGAGGACATCTCATTTTTTTGAATAGCATGCGATCTACCCGCACTACCTCCGCGATCGACCGGTCGATCACGATCGACGTATTGGGCACCCCTGATCTATAGGATCTGAAGGATTTCAAATGTGTTTGTCAATTACTCAGTGAAAGTTAATAAAATCAAATACAACTTTTTTCAGATTTCAGAAATTGATTTATTCATGCGCTGACTGATGTTAGCATATGCATGACAGAATGAAAATAAGTATTGTCGTGTTTAGAATGAGCTGTTTGTATCTACATGTAAAATAGGTCCTCTTCATGGAGACCCCCGTGTTTCTACGGTGGCCCAGAACGGACAAACTAGAGAGAGCCTTTTGCGTCGTAGTTCTCCTACTGGCTGATTAGTTTCAGTTCGTTGCAATTTGCAGCCTCACCACCAGAGGCCACCAAATCCCACACACTGCCTTTAATATTCAATCTATATAAATGTGTTTTCCCTATAAGCAGAAACCTACAGCAAACAAAGACAATGTAAGCATAGATGCTGAACAAAGGTTAAAGCATGGAATATGACAGCAGAAGAAGGGTAGCTGGACACCACCCATTTTCTGTCCCTTTTAGCATGAGAGTTCTTTCGGCACTTTGCCTTGCTTTGCATATTCAAGGCTGTGCTATGTGCTGAATAATGATAAGGACATTTGTGTGAACACAATCCCATCGCTCCAGCTCAGGAGCGATGGGATTCATCAACAGCCACACAGTTAAGCACAATAACCGTCCAAACAACTCCCCGTAGGTCCAGATCATGCAGCTTGCAGCTATTGGCTGTAATCAACTCAGAGTGAATATTTTTAAGACCAGAAAGGATTGTAAAGGGTTTTCATGGAGTTGATGGTGGTATGAAAGAGAAACAGTACTCACACACAGAAAGTCTGGATGGTAATATATCAATAATAAATAACTGTTCTTCTCAGAAAATGTGACAGAGGCTATTTGGCTTCACTGTTTGTCAAGTACAAAGCATGCAGACGGGGTTACGGGGTTCAGTTTCTGCTTGCGGAAGAAATTGCAATGGGACAAAATGTCTAATAATTGTCACTTCCACATTCTGGTTCAACCCATCTCAGAATAAAGCTCTTGACTGATACGTTTATGCACAGCACAACTGATAATAGTGCAACAAACAAAAAACACTCAATAGGTTTGTGAGAGAACTCAAACGTGGACCGCTTTAACCGACTCAGAACAAGACCGACAGTGGACATGTGATCAGGACAGATATGTCAGGACTGCGCCGTAGGACCCCAGGACATCCAGCAGATGGTGGCAGAGTGCGCCTTAATTAAGTTTTGTGGACTGATTGGACTTGGCTCACCTTAAGTGGGTTCACCTGTGTAATTGCCTCAAGTGTATTTAAGGCGTGTCTGTACCTGGCCCTTCGTTCGAGCCTCATGTTTTCTTGACACGTCTGTTCCTGTGTTTTCCCTCTGTGGGATATCTTATTAAATTCTACCTCTTTTTGGCTCCTGAACTCGGCGTTTTGTATCTACACTCAGTACCTTCAAGTTGCACGTGACAAGATACACACATGGTTTCCTATCGTTCAGTCCTTAGCTTGTTACCAAACAGAGAATAAGAGTGGGATGTTTGCAGCATCTGCAGCAATAGACCAAGTACCTGTGGGAAGTTTCCAGCATCTTGTTATGTCCATGCTGCGAGGAATTTACGTTGTTCTAAACACAGATGAGAAGCTCACCAAGTATATAGCAGGTGTGTCTTAAACATGAGAGGACATTGAATATTCCTCTGAGAAATGTAAGACTGTTAATAGCTTTTTCACCCTATTTTCATCTGTCCAATTATAAAATGGTCCCAGAGTGCTCGAGAGCCTAACTGGATATCATTCAAGGAGCAGTTTCAGATTAATTCAAGGGGATATTCAGTATGTAAGTCTCCTCCTACAGCCCACCTACTGTTTGACCTGATTTTAAAGTCTAGTTGTCTTTGTCCGCATGAGACGAGTTGGTGTGCAGTGAGCTGGTCTCTGAGCCAGAGGCAACAGTGAGGAGGTTAGAGGAGGGATGCAGTGACTCGCCTGCTTCTACCTTTAAATCCCTCCACCCTGGCCTACTTTATTTCCCATTCATCACCTCGGATGCCTCTCTCCATATCTATTCCAGTTCCACTGCTCGTTCTTTCCCTGACTCACACGCTTCTCCCATCTCATGATCCCTCCCCCCACTGCTCCACCTTGTGTTGCCTCCATCTCCCTCTGTCCTCAGCAGTCTCCTCCAGTCTCTTTTTGTATTTTGACATGATGGTAATGGTGTCATTCTTCCCAATTTACATTGTAAACAAGTAAGGGAATGAGATGTGACAGTAGGGAGTAAGAGGGTTATTACAGGTTATTACGGGGTACAGTACCAACTGAGCAACAACCCGGCGTTTGGGAGGAATTTACAGAGAACCTCGACTGTCAGTATTTCTAACTACACTATACATTCTGATATGAGCATGACCATCCTTGAGACGCTTGCTGGTAAAGGGAATCTTAGTCTTTCCACGGAGCGGATCAGGAATGCTATGGTTTTGGCATTAGGCCAGCTCGGTCTTGGATGCAAGTTGAAACTGAAAGAGGCTCTTCATAAAACTGCCCCTTATCTTGTTCCCGACATGTATCAGTATGTACTGGAACCATATATGTAATTAACAAGTGGACGACGTCACCGTGACATCATCCATTGGTTTGGGAACTGCCGTTTTGAAGCCCCAAGTTTGGCATATTGGCTGTCACCATCTCGTTTTTTTTTTTTCAGAAGTGACATTAGAGGGCGGAGCTAAGTACAACCAAATGCTGCCAAGGCATTCTTAGTCAACGAAAACTTTACCTTTAACTTTAATGAAGTGAAAACTCACTGTGAAAGGGTTAGGGTCCGAAGACAAAAACAAAATAACTCCCAGACTGGACAACGCTGTGGTAGCGACCTGTCAATCACAGGAGCCCCGCCCTAAAGCATACTCTGCTTTATGGTCTATTGACTCTAAATGGACCATAATGTACTAAATGAACATCATGCTGTACTGAAGAAGACTTGAAACTAGAGATTGAGACCATAAACTCATGTTCACAATGTTTACTGAGGGAATAAATCAAGAGAGAAGTAGAGTCATTTTCTCATAGTCTTCTATACAACCAGAGGAGTCTGTTTTTTGCCTGACTGGTACATAGTCAGCACAAAAAATGGCACTGTAAATGATGGGTCGTATTATAAAGCTTTACTGAATTGACTTGCCTGGAGTCTTGTTTTGTTCCAGGCAGAAAGGTTCAGTCAGAACTCCAGAGGGACATTAAGGGAAGCTGTTGATTGAAGTGAATAGTGAGTCAGTGTGTGTCTGTGTGTAAACAAGATGAAGAGCTATCTGTTCAAGGCTGTCAGGTAAAAGCCCTGTAACTCAAACTGGATGGTGCTCAAGCTTGAAAAAAAAATCTATTTCTGTTCCAGGAAAGATGACATTTTGGGTTTTCACCTACAAACACTGTCTGACTGAAACTTGAATGTCACACTTTCTAAAAAATCTTCCATCGGTCCGTGACAGCCAGTGCTTCGTTGTATTATACTCCAGTTCACACACAACAGGGAAGGCTTCTTTTATTCTCACGCAAGTGTGGCTCTGCAAAAGGTTAAAGCCACAACTCCTCATCAGTGATCATCTCAGTTCAAGGAAGGGCAAACGCAATGGTTACAGTCGTTCTGAGGGACGTCAGGGTGAGACGGACACACACTGGTACTGGAAAACAAATGAGGAAGAGATCTTCATGAGGACTTGTTTTGTGTCTGCACAAAATACAAAAGAACAACACGTTATTATTCCAACTTGTCACATTGTGACGCTTGGCATCACTTCCTAGCGCACTGGGCAGCCCAGCGTACGGTCGCAGTAAACACATGCCAATGTTAAGTCAACAAAAACCAGTTAGTTAGGTTTAGCAAAGACTTCGTGGTATGTAAGTATGCAATATAAGTCAAACGTAGACAACGTGACATGACTACAGAGAACACGTCACAAACATCACTAACGCAACTTTGGAACACAAACACCGCTTTCCTGGTTAAAAGTCCTGTGTGTTTGACCATCCCGTCCTCCATGTTTTTTTGTTTTTCCAGTTCTCTGATCTTATAATTAGGACGCGGATGGGGTTACAACTTTGTAGTCAATTCAAAGCCCGGTGGGTCTCATACAGATGTTAAAGGTTGCCATCGGTATCAAACGCCAAGGGGCGTGACAAAGTGTTGGTATTTGACGCCCTGAGAAAGAGAAAGGACTGAAGAGACATGAATTTTTCTTTGATATCCCAAGAGGGATTCCCCGTTAGCACTACTGCATAAATGATAGTTCCTGCATGCTTTTACAACAAATAATTACAACAAATAAAGGCTTCTCATCAAGAGAATGAGACGAATGTCGCCAGTAGATTTGATCAGCTCGTGAGATAGAAATGTTACATTTGGCTGGACAATGTGCACAGGTTTGTCTATCAGTTTGACATATGTCTAGAGTTTCAGTGTGGATGGTGAGAGTGTGACGGTTTTAAATGGAAACAACATCACTTTGTTACTCTTGTAGCCTCATATTTCAGAGTCTCTTGTCATGATCCCCTGTAGCGGATAAACAATACGTATTACATCCAGTTAAGTTGAACTGTTGTAGTCTACCTACCTATATCTAGCATCCAGTATGTTCTGATAATAGAGTTTGTGCATGCTCACGCTCCAAAATGGGGTGGTTGTTTTTTCTTTACCTGCAGCAGGAAAACACCTTGTTCCTTTTTTAAATTCCAATGTTAACCCGTTGAGATTGTCTGGGACCTTCACACTCTTTCTCCTGCACCGATACCTAACTAGTGTCATATCATTCGCCTGCTACAAGCTACCTTTTTGAAGTAAAATGCGTGAATGTGTTATACACACAAGGAAATAGATAATATATATGGACTCATGAGTCTGAAAAAATAAAAGTTGAATAGGATCAGGTCAAGTGCTTGTCCTCTAAGTCCATGTGGCACTTTTGTTGACATCATACTCTTTGATAAGAGATGGTGTGAGTCTTAAAAATGTACGATCTATTTTTAAACTGACTCCCTCCATTAAGCTTTACAGAAACAAAGCAAGACTTTTGTATTTCTGTGAGAAAAAAGGTGCAAATCCATTTATTTCTGTCATATTTACATCTGAAACATATATACATCTGAAACATACGGAAAGTTCTTCTCCCATCCTCCGCCTCTCCCCCTTTTTATCCTTCCCTCTTCCCCAACTGTCTCTCCATCCATCTCTGTTTCTCCGAGTCATCTTCCTGGGCTCGTGCCAACCCGATGGAGCTAACATCACTGTGAGGTAAAGCTGATTGCTGTGTAATGCTGGCGTGGGAGTCGCCAGAGGCTGTTCAGATCAACTCTGCATGAGAGGAGTTGGTGTCGGCAGGCCACTAAAATGATTTCCTCTGGGTGAAACATCACCAATACTTCCACAGCCAATTTGGCACCAGCTCCTCAAAACGGTGACTCAGACCCACAGGGGCAGAGGCACGACACAGCAGACGCACTTTCGGCCCAGAGCACGAATGAACATGCAGCTGCATGCATGCACACGTAAGCCAGGAAAGAAAGACGCCGTGCCTGCATATAAACACAGACAGACCAACTCACCGACACACAAGAGTGCCGTCTCAGTCACACTCAGGCATTCAGTGTTACAGGCACTCACACTAACATCTCCTCTAGGGCTGCTTGTAAACAAGATTTAGGGAATCAACAAAGGGATGAAAATCCCAAACTGAATGTAAGCATGGTCAACAACGTAACCGCTGACCGTTCATTTACCCTTGCAAATCTCTCCCAGCAACAAACCACACTCTCAGAATGCACTTCATGTTGTTGGAACACAAACAGAGAAACCCGAAATAAAGCAAAAGGAATACAAATGAAAACAGCTCTACCATAACCCAAACTGTCCGCCATAAAACAGGATCGTCATTCTCATGGCTGCCCGTGTGTGAAAAACCCATAACCATTACAGTCCAGCTGGTTATCCACTCAGAGGCCCCGGAGCTTTGGTATGTGTCAGCGCAGTGCAGAGCTGAGTGGCTTTAACTGGTCCTGGGATGCTTGTGAGGGCCGGAGAGTCCCCTCACCAGGACGTAATGGGCCCCCGGATCCCAGAGACTCCCTCCTCTCCCCCCGAGGACGGACGTGGACAAGGACTGGGCAGATTCAGGCTGACATGTGCTGGACAGATGTACCTGAGGAACACGGTAGATACGTCGGTGTCCTGACTTGTGATGTTACACATGAATGATTCATTCTGTCTTTCATGGGCTATTTTTAGTGTAAGTGGGCTGATGATGAAACGCAGGATATTGTTCTTACTTCTTAGTGAGGTCCTGTTTGTAGCTTTTAGCCACGCTGGCTCTACGGATGTCAATGTCGGCCTGAAATATCGCAATATCTGCCTACGTCATTGGTTTTGTCCCTATCAGGACATATATGTAGTAGATTTCATACTACATATATATATATATATATATATATATATATATATATATACTGTCAATGTGGGTGTAATAAGCGGATTTTCACAAATGAATAAATTAATAGAAATGACTGTCTGTTTGTGTTGTGGTGCTCTGCTCACATTAAATATATTGTTTTCATGCCACAACTCATTACCACAAAAGTTACCACAAAACACAAACAATGAAATGCACTTTTAGAAACTGCAAAAGGAAACAACACAATAAGAGAAGGAGAATCTGCTTTGTTTTCCTGTAAAACTGGCAGACGGGGAAGAGAACGGCTCAACTCTGAACCAAACCCAATCATGCAGTTTGTCCCAGTCCATTCCTCACGAGCTGATACAGCTGCTGTCCAGAGGGCTCCTTCGTATCTCTGCTGGGTGAATCAGCCTTACAGTTATTTCTAACAAGCCTTCACACAACTCTCTCAAATCTAAAATAACTTCTTCTTCTGTCGCCTGTCATGCTGTCGCTCATCATCCAACGTTCGTTATCTCCCCAATCAACGAGGACAATGAAGTCATTGTGCTCAGAACCGCACGGTTAGTAATGTGTGGGCCGGGCGTGCTTGACAGCGTGGATGTGGGTGGCATTTTTGAAAAGTGAGGTAACTTTTGTTTTCTTAAATGAGAGGTGCTTTGTGGAGTGATCGTGTTACTGCAGTGATCCAATACTTTTGAGGATACACTGATTGCCTAAATGGGTCATTTACGCGTGGTGCAAACAATCATGCTCCACTTCCTTTCAACATTTATTAGAAACTCTTAATGCGGAGCTGTCAGGAAGCACAGTGACGGCAGCAGCTTTGGGCGTGACAGAGACATGGAGATTTGAAGACAGATGAAATGTTTCTCATGTCTTTCCCTCTTCTCTTTCCCTTGTGATCATTTGGTAATTGTAGGCCCCTTCTCTTCCACTCAACTTTTTTTTTTTATATTTGTTCTCCAGCGGGATGGTTGTTTTAATCACAATACCCACTTCACCTCGCACCAGGGACGACACAGAGGCCAATCACAGTCGACCAAACCAGGCACTCCGCCCAACTTCCAGAGGCAGAGGGGAGAGCCGGAGACGGGATTGGGGGAGAAACAGCTGGTGCAACACTCCCATCTTGTGGTGGAGAGTAAAACTGCCACTACATCGTTTCATGTAACCAACCCCAGGCACACGTTGTTGAACCATGAGCAAGAAATGACCAAGCCTCCCAGATGTGTCCAGAACACATTTGATGACTTCCCCAGGAATAAAGCAGCTGTTTAGAATCACTTCACCACCAGTCCAAAGGGTCAAGGGAAGGCAGCGGTGACTTCTCCATCACTCTACCTGTGACCGTGTCTGACCTTCCTGAACCCTGGCTCTCCTACCACGGGATATTCCAAAGCAAGTTCGTGACCTGGCCGTTCCACCATGTATCTACGCTGACTCGCTCAATCCTTCAAGGTCCATTTTCCTCGAAGTCATCATCTTTAACCACTGTCGCCAACTCCATCTCATTGAAAGAGTTTGCTCTCATGTTTCTTACTGTATGTGTCTGTTCTCCATATGAATGAGGATTTCAACTTCCTTTTTCACATCCAAAATACTGCTGGATGGTGAGTCTCATCTCCTGTATCTTAGTCTTGTCTCCCATATTTCCCTTTTGTCTTCATGAAAATTCTTTCAGTCCCTTTCATTTGGGATCAACCATGCCACATCTCTCTTGTCTGTCTTGCCTTTTTTATTGATATTTCATCTCTTTATTTCTTCACACGATGACGTCTTAGAGCTTCTTTGAATCCCACCCTGGTCCAGACAGCTGTGAGCATCATTCTCCGTGCTAACTGGAGGATGAAGGCAGGCTTGCTGCATCAACACCGGCACCTCAATTTCTCTCAGCAGCCGCAAGCCTCAATTCCAATGTCCTTTCTACTCTCCCGACTGCGTGCAACAACAAGGTTCTGTTTGAAGTTGCACCGAGGCGAGGACTACTGCTGCTGTGTTTAGGAAAAACATTTAAAGGACATTAGGCGGCTTGGATCCGACTTCAAATGGAAACTCAATCAGGGTGTGAAAAGGCCGACTGCACAATCCGCTGCTGCTCAGAGTCTGTTTGAGAGTGTCGGGCAGTAAAAGGCGGTCGAGTTGAGAGGATCAACCTCGTGAACTTCATTTGAGAGGGAGACTTTGTTTGCAATGTCAAATTCAAGATTGTACACCTGAACGGTGGTAAATAATCTTGAGTTTAAAGGGTGAGTTGAGCTGGACTAGCGTGACCGAAATCTAAAGGAGGTGTTGGGGTTAATGAGCAGAGAAGAGCAAAGCTGACTACGTTTGTTTTGGGCTGGTTTGAGCTGAGATAATCTGGCCGGGGGGCTGTGCTGAGTCGAGCTGAACTATATGAGCTGAAGCCCTTCTGTTCTGGAATGGAGCGGGTAATGCTGGCCCGGACTGCATGCAGCTGGGTTGATGAGATTCACAAACCGGGGGCTCATTTCTCCACTTCTTCAGGGATGAGAGCACAGGCCCGGTGATGTCATCGTCATGGTAACGAGAGTCACTGTTTTAGGCTATGGATTCCAACCCTTTTTTCGCCGGTTACAGGAAGCTGCAGCAATCCATCAAAAGTCCAAGATTCTTTATTATGATACCTCTGAGGATGACAAAATCCTACACCTCCCATAACTTCATCCGCCCATTAAAACAGCTGAGGCTACTCCACAGGTCTCTGATGTGTAGGTGTGTGTGTGTGTGTGTGTGTAGGTGTGTGTGTGTAAGTGTGTTTGTGTGTGTGTGTGTGTGCGTGTGCACGTGTGTGTGTGTGAGTATGTACAGTATGCACAGACTTGTTTGAAATCATGCTTGCATTGGCTACCAACACTCACACACACACACACACGCACACACACACTCGGCGTATGTGAGTGTATGTGAGAGACAGAGGGGGGGGGGGGGGGGGGGAGATTCGCCTCATTACCTCAGCCACCAGCCGGATTCCCCAGCGCTGCGCTGGAGGCCGGGTGCCGGGGGCCCGGGGTCCTGACTGGACGGCTGTCTGAGCAGATGCCCGACACGTTCACGAGGACCGGTGGCAGGAGATGAAACCACATTTTTGCATTTCTTCCCTCACATGGACACATACCCTGTAACTGTATACACGTTGAGCAAAGACAGATATAACTTGACATGCCTCTATGAATAATTTCAATGACATGTTTTGTCTTTTAAATTGATTCTTTAATATGCAACTCAATCATCTGTACTTTTTAGAATCTTTCATGGATTTATTGGATCTCAATACATTCCTTTCTAAAATGTTCTCAAATTGGGTCACAAATTCAATGTTGTGCATTTTCCTTTGACTTGTATTTTGGACAACATGCCAGAGCGTCTGCAGCGTAGTGGCTCAACCTCGGGGAGAATGTTCTTCAACGAGAAACAGAGGTACTGAAATTACATCCGGGGCAGATCAGCGCGGCCTGAACTGGATGTGTGGTCACTAAAGATTTGTTCAGACTCACAAGCTGCTGCCAATGGCCGAGGGGGGAGCAGTAATCAATTAGGCTCACATGGTATTGCAGTAATTATGTACCTCCAATTTACTCCTGGAGGGTGGAGAGGGGGCGGGAAGGGAGAAAAGAGGGAGGGAAGGGGGAGCCATTTCATGCTACTCCAAACCACTTCCACCCATGTATCTCTCAGATCATATCACATTATATATGAGCGCTCCGATTCAAACTGGCACGGAAGAAACCAGGTCCATATTATCCCCTAATTGGTCATTTCCAGTGGAAGCCTTGGTTTGCAGACCAGGACAGGGGTTTTCTTAAACAAGCAGGGGGCTTAAGTCAGAGGCTACATCTGGGCGGCATGCAGGCAGGCATTGATTGGGCCCCGTCCCAGTAGTAAGTGGGCTGATTGCAGGGTGGGCAACACGTTACATCAGCTTTCAGTTTCCTATTTACCTTATGACAGAGGAGAAAGGTATATGCTGGGGGAGCTTCAAAGTGAATGAGGAGGAGAATGCATTTCAATTACAGTGTCCTTGACTGTGAAACTGCACAATTCGCTGATGCTACTGATTATAGCGCCAGGCCCCCTAATGTAAAGCCTGGACTCAATAGCTTCACATAGTAGGGTGTGTTGGACTCTTGGATACTCTTGGATTACCGCACTTTACTTGTCTGTATAAGCATCTGTTAGTTACGGGCATACACAACAGGTATACAAAAAGACTCCGTGCCCTTCCCTCATACATACAAACGCAAAGCTGGAAATACTTTATCCGTGCGCCACATCATGTGGACTGAGGAGGTTTCACCTCAAACTTGATCCATAAATGTCTTCATTTTACACTTCTGGAGGGCCTGATTAAAAACACAGCTTTCTATTTCACACCTTTTGCTCTGGCTCGCCAGAGGATATTTCATGCACGGCACCTCAATAGTAATACAGATATAGCCACTGCTCCACACTGTGCAAAAGTATGCACACACACACATACCTGGCAGCTAGGGACCAGGCTGCTATAACCACTGCCAGATTTCAATCACATGCCTGGCTATTGGATTTCTAGCTGCAGGTTACTGGTGATGAGCTAATAGATGCTAACGTGTGTATTTGCATCTACAGCTGCAAGAGGGCAGGGTGTTTAGTTGCTTGGTTCGTGTGTGTGTGTGTGTGTGTGTGTGTGTGTGTGTGTGTGTGTGTGTGTGTGTGTGTGTGTGTGTGTGTGTGTGTGTGTGTGTGCGTGCGTGTGTGTGTGTGTGACTCCAGGGAAAGATGAGGTTGCAGTGGTGATTGTCAGCGAATCAGTGAACAGTAGGTGACCGTGGATCAGATTTCGGTCGTGTTTTACAGGCACGTGGACACGTCGAGCACAGGGGGGCAGTGCACTGTAAGGTTGAACCAGCAGTCGCGCTCCACATGGGCGAGCAGGTCTAACAATAGACCGACTGTTACAGTGTGTGAGAGAGAGCCAGAGCTCTCCTCACCTCCACCGGCGGAAATCGCTGGCGGAACCTTTTCTACAACTGGCAGAGCGCTGAGTGAGGAGGGCCGGTGCAGCGTGTGAGGAGCTGAGAGGTTAACCAAACACGTCGGAGTCCGGGCAGCTCGCTTTCAGGAAAAGTCCCACAGACCCGACTGAACAGACATCTCAGATGAATTGTGTCACGGTGAATATTTATAATCACAGCGTCAACACACAACAAGGTCATCTCAGGCAGAAACACCAAGACACGAATACGAATAAGTGTCCAAGGCCGTCAGAGCCATGGACACAGAGTGTCTGTGTGTGTGGGTGTGTGTGCATATGTATGTCCGTCTGGATGCCGCTCTACTGTAATAACATCGGCAGGTGGCCCAGCTAGCCCTCCCGTCCCCCCCACCCCCCCGTCCCCCCCACCACCACCACCACCACTACTCCACCGCAATGGAAAGCAGGTGTCCGACCCTGGTCTGGGGACAGAATTGAATTAATGTGTGAAAACAAATGACTCCATCAGCAGCGTCTAAAGGGGGCCGCAGTGACAGGCCCGCAGTCTCGCACAGCCCAAAAGCTGAGCGCACCGTCACCCGGCACTGGGCCGACTGGGCTAATATCCACACCTATTACACGAGGATTCATGGGAAAACAACAGCCGGGGGCCAAAGGTGAGGATGGGAAAGGAAGGGGGAGAGCAAGGAGCAGGGAGGAGCGTGGAGGTCAGGGAGGACAAAGACGTATTCTTGGAATTACCTAAAGATCTCATTTGGCCCGGAACGGCACTGGTCGTCTGCGGTGAGCATCCAAAAAAAGGAGGGTGTTAGTCCCCACGATCTGTGAGGCTTTGAGGAAAGCTTTTGTCAAATTGGAAGTGACGGTAGTCAATACACAGGCGGGATCCCGCCCTTGAATGACATGCCCAACTCTAATACTGTCTCCAATTTCAGGATTATCCTGATAATAACTGAGGCAGCCATTTCCAACACACACAAGTATCTCTGGCACCGACATTGCAGTAGGGCACAGAGAGCAAATGTCTGAAGCCATTAACCGCGTTGCCTCCAATGAGGCTCTCTTGGCCGGGTGCTCATGAGAACCATCTCGAGGAGCTGTACAAATGACAAAGTCAATATCGGAGATGACCGCAATTGCAGGCTTTCAGGGGGAAGCCGAAGAGTCGTTCGGTCTTCCTGAGAAGTGCGTCTGCATGTGTGCTGTGAACTCGTCTTTATCGTGCAATTTTACGAGGGCTCAAACCTTTGTGCTTGAACTGAAAAATCACCAAAAGTAGTTATGATCAGAGTATGTCCAAATGAGATGGAAGGAGAATGAAGTTTGTGAATACCATTCACATAAATAGGCTGCTAACAGCAATAGGGTGTAGAATGCAGGACGGCTATATTTACAAATGTTTCCCACCGGTTTCCAGGCAACCGAGGGCTTTCCCCCATGACGATCTCTAAGCTCCCAGATACACCAACGACCCCCCCCCCTCCACAGCCCACCTTTGCCCCCTTTGACCCTTACCACCACTGCAGCTTCCTCTAACCCCTGCTAATCTTATCATCTGCCTTCATTATACCCTTCTCTTCTCTTCCCGAAAAAAAAGCAACCCACCAGAAATGACATCCCTGAGACTCCCTTGCCCTCAACTCGCCCTCCTAAAACTCTTCGATGATTTGTAGCAACCCTACACACACACACACACACACACACATTGCTGCTGGACTGCAGACTCAACTTTCTGTCACTTCAAATGCCAGCTGGGGGGGGGCGGATGGGTTCGGACGGAGGCCATATCCCGTAACGCTCAAGCCAACAGCCAAACTTTGATATCAGGGATTAAGCTCCCGTCGGGCCACATAATTTCAGCCCCCTAATTTGTGAAAAAATTAGTGGAATGCCATCAGCACCTATCAAAACAAGGATAGAGCGGAGGAGGGGGAAATGGAGGGTGTCCTGAGGAGTCTCGCTGGCCCGACAGTGGCTGATTGAGTCAGGGTGGGGTGGGGGGGGGGGGGGGTAGCGATGAGCTATAATGCTGCGGCCCGTCAGAGCTGCAGTCTGTGGCGGCTCAGGCAGACATGGGGGTTAAAGGATGGAATGGATGGGGATCAGATGAGAGGGGGTGACAGGCATCTCTATTTCCTTCACCCCGCTAAATCCCAGCTGATGCTGGAAAAACCAGTGGCCCGGCATGTGGGGGTCGAGGTTGAGGAGGAGGCGGGGGGTCAGGGGCAGTTATCAGCTCTGATAGCATTATCTGGGAGCAAACATGGAGCATGCTGCATTGTGATCTATAGGGGGCTGAGATGGATGGACTGTGGCATGGAGCGGGCCGGCCACTGTGTTACGTACAGGCCGTCTGCATTATCAGACTCTCGCACCGTCTAAAGATATCAGCATTCTCTCACACACACACACACACACACACACACACACACATACAAGACGGGCCATCAAATCGTTCATCTGTTGGGCTCAGCAATAGATCTGTCTGGATCAGTGGAGAGAGCATCAACAAGCTAATAAGGTTTGAAGGTGCCCTTCCTTTTTAAGTCGTCAACAAGTTTTAAAAAAGGACTGCCACTTTTGTTCTTAATTTGGTGAATCAAAGTCAAAACATAGATATGTTTCTTCTTGATCCTGAGTTTCCTTATAGTGGAAATCTGATCTGAAGGGCCTTCGAACAAGATTTGTGACATCATAAATCGTTTGGATGTCAATACTGTCCAATATTCAACTTCTACAGGTGTGATGTAGAAATCGTGTGTCCAGCAAGGAAACTAGAAATGAACAGAATATGCATAGTCATAGCATGTTTAATGCGGTAGAAGAAGTAGATGTCTTTTTAAGGATGTCAAATTGAAAATTATACCTTTCATTTTTTTGAAAAATCACATCAGACATAGTATTGTTCCAAGCAGACCAAATGTACACATATTCTGTATGCATGTCTGGAGGATCTTTAAGTTCATTTTAATTCAGGATTACAGTCTAAATTGTGATCACAATGTTAGATCATAGTATAAAACAGGAGGAAATCAAAACCACAAATGTCGAAATGAATCATCACCTATTTTTCGCTTTGTCAATAAAGTTTTTTTTAATGGTACTGGCACTTGGAAGTGTTTACAACAGCTAGGATTTGATGGATCACCAAGCTACCATCCTTTCATTTCCCTATCAGTGTTTCTCCTACCACCTCTCATCGCAAAATTTATGACCTCCCTGAGAGGTCATCAGCGGGGTTACGCATTTGGCATTCCCAACAGTGAAGCAGTAGAAGGAATGGGGGTTGGTGAAGGGTAGAGGAGAGGAGTGGATAGCAGGTAAGGGAGTGAGAAAGAAAGAGAGGCGAGGAGGGAGAAGGCGAGATAACGAGTGGGAGAGAAGTGCTGATGGCTGCGGGTCAAATGCCTGAAAGCAGCAGTCAATAAAGTGGAGGCCCACCTCTAAAATTAGATAAGAAGCTGCCCTAGGTGTGTGCTGTATATCACAACACCAGCCCTGCTCGAACTGCCCTGTTGTGACCGTAGATGGAAGTTTTTCCACACACGTGGCAGGTGTTTTTTAGTCCAAGCAAGTGCAAGATTGCTTTCATTCCCCCAAAATGCGGCGAATGTTCAGGTCCTGCTTGTGACTTAAACTAAGGATCTTGTATCATTCCAGCCTATGAGGAATGAACTGAGTGTGACTCACTTCTGTTGAGAGACGAATATAGGCTGTGGTCAAACACAAGAATGTCATACAGACAACAAAAGGGAGATGAATCAGTGTCTGAAGGACATGCTGGACTTTAGTGCACGTGTAAGTCAATGTGTGAAATGCACCTTTTCTGAAGCTAAAGTCTGCTCATAACTACAAAGAGAACCAGGGGCACAACTGTTTGGCTTTCATTCCAAAGAAAACCCCTCACAGCAGCCTAATCACCGGCTCACATCAAAACATTCAGGAGTCTGGCTCAATTAGCCCAAATCAACTGGGGCAAAATTGCCTTTCTGTGCTGAACACAGACTGGAATTTGCGTTCCAGGGCGGGGCAAAGAACTTCAAATGTCAACAGAACAGCACACAAACTGTCAGAATGTCAGACTTTGTCTGGGTTTCATATTCATCAAAAAACGCAGCGATTTAATTTCTCCAGCCTAATCATCCTCATCAGAAACTACTCAGAGCTGTTGGCGCGGCCGTTCCCTCGCTTTAAACAAAGGCATTGCAGCAGGGGGGAACTGCGCCACGCTTATCACCACCGTGACTTACACAAACCTCATGGTCCATGCCTTCAGCGCACCAAATTTGCATGTGATTTCATTAGAAAGAACTTTATTTTTCCAATGACAACACTGACTTTATTTTTTAGCCCCTGGCGTTGGGCGAGCAGTGCTGCGATCAGCCTTCAACTTGAAACCTCAGAGTTGATTCAGATTAAGAGGAGAGGACCCTAGTGGGGGGGGGGGGCTAATCAGTGTGGTATCAGTTGTTCTTATGTGGCCAAATACATCAGAGAGTGACAGACGTTCGCTGCTCAGTTAGCCCGTCGTGGTGTGGGATGTGTCGGGTTGTTGCAGAGGAACAACAGGGACTCAGGTATGTCCGCCCAACATGTCATCAATAAACCTGATGGATGATGCCATCATCCAGTCCGAAAGTGAATGAATTTATTACTGTCATCTCACTCAACCCTCAGCCGAACCACCCACACTCAGCCAGCTCCCACTCATACACACACAGATCCTCCTACACACACACACACACAAAGGACACATTCACTCTCACCCTCATCCATACGCACGCACTCCACGCAGACACTTTGTGCTTTAGCTTGCAAAAAATAAAAATAAAAAATACCCCGAGCAGCAAACTATTCCTCTTCTTCACCAGATTTGTCATTCTGCAGCTCCAGCGGTCAGGGGGTTTGTAGGAATCCTGAAAACGGGCTCCCAAAAAGACAAATAGAGCAGGCAGGAGGGCATGAGACACACACACACACACACACACACACACACACACACACACACACACACATGGGTGAATGAAACAGAGAAAGAGACAAGGAGAAGACAGAGCAAAATGCAGAAAAATATAACCCTCGGTGCTGAGGTCCCAGGCAAATAAACACTTCCCCGTTCGATCCCTCTGTCTCCATCGTACTGTAAATCTGGTGAACAAATTTAAAGAGGTCAGGGTGTGTGTGCGTGTTTGTTGGCAGTCTAATATTTCTACCGTGACCGAGATCCAGGAAACGGCTCCATCTGCTACCAATGTAGCCGCTTCCATTAAATTTCCTCCCACAAAAGGGCATCGCAGAGAGCCCATCACTTCTGAAGTCTTTATCTTTGGCGCGTTGAAAGCCTCTCTGGAGGCGGGCACCCCCCTCCACCCCGCTGTACCGGCCAACTCACGTACCTCCATCCATCAGATATACTGCGCGCAAACAAAACACCACGGACTGCAACAGAGCACTGTGTGTCGGAGAACACGCTCAAACACAAGTGCACGCACACACATGTTGAGGTCAGAAACTTGCCCTGCAACAGCCAGACCTGAAAGGAACCAACAAGATAAGGGTCTCAGAGGCAAGGGGCATCAGCTTTAGAGTCTTGTTAGTGGATGTCGAACACTTTGATGATACTTTCATGCATCCTACAAGGGGCTAGAGAAGCATCAGCAGTGCTGGTTGCTGTGCTTAAAAGGGTCACAACCTCGACTTCAGTCCAGACAGCCTTGCACATGACCCGTTTCTCAAATTCTGGGTGCGCGGCAGTTGACTAGTTTCAAAAATAGATTTGCATCTGGAGGACCTGAGACCAATCTGTGGCTACTCTGTCGCTAACGGTTCTGCTGGGTGGAAGGGAAAGACGGGGTCTAGCGCTATCAAATAAACACCACTTGCAGCGCCACAGACCCAGACTGAGGAGGCCTGCCTGCCTGATAATGATTCACCCTCTCAGTGGAAGGAATAACATGCTGAGGACCTCCACATCTGCAGGGTGTTAGAATAGAAAGAGAGAAAGCTGAAAGTGGCTAGCTGACCTTTAATGAAATACATGCAAGCTTAATGTCTAAGTGGGGCAGTAAAAGGAACACATTTTCATAAAATACATGTTCGACAAAGTTGAACCTGAACTCTGTGGCTGCTCCCTGTGGCCCAGTAGTAGCCTCTAACTCTGGCCCCGACACCTCTGAAGAATGCCACCCATGTGGGAGGGAGGGTGAGGGCGGCAGGGCCGTGCCAGGATGGACGGATGGCTGAGCGGCAGAGACTGAAATAGCAGAGGCATTTAAACAAGTTCACTAATCAGCGCTCATTATAGACGATGTCTAGCCAGAGCACAAACAGAGGCTCAGCGAAGGCTCAGGGTGAACTGACACTGCGACAACTGAGCGGCCGAGGCAGTTAGCCGGGCGGGCGGCGAGCCGGCTCGAGGCTTCACCTTGTAAAAAGTTAAATGGTGGCTATTCAAAATTCTGTGATGTTGAATGGTTTTAGTGCTTGGTCCGTGCTGTTACAAGTGAAGCTGGCTCCCTCAGAATGTAATGGCAACATAAAAATACTGAAGTGAGAAATCACTAGCTGAGGTCCGCTCTGAATCCACCCTAACATGAGAATCACTGTTTTATATCTTTAGGATGTGTAAATAAATGGGGTCTTTGTCTGTCCTTCAAAAATTGATTGAGGGTTACTTAGAGAGAATATATAGTTTTCAATTTGACATTTGGGTTTTAAGCCATGACCACACACATGGTCTGTTGGTCTGTCGGTCAAATTTGATACAGACATTCATTTCCCCCTCACTTTTCTGAGTTTTCATCCAGCACCATCATCAGTTCAAGTGTTTAATTTGTCCAATACTTTAGCTTATGACCAAAATATCTGCAAAACGTATGACATTCCCATAGGGCTGAATTCAATGAAATCATATTGTGATGAAATCATATATTGAGATATCGAGATACACAATTGCATCGTCTAAATTGATGACAGCAAACACATGCCAACTCAAACTTCTCAGAAAATCTGATTATTCTACTTTAAAGTTCTTAATTAAATGACAAAAGTACTTCGTACTTTACTTACATAAAGAGTAAGAGTAAGAGTAAACCAAACCCGTGGTTATTTCATATAGACCATTTGTTTGTTGAATACTATGCTATATCGTGATGTAAATTGTTTCTGATATATCGTTCACGAAGAAGATTGCACTCAGCTGTGTTTTGTGTTTAGAGCTAGTTAGAAATTATTAGCACGCTATCAGGCTAAACTAAAGTGGTGACAATATCAATAATTACCTGCTAAACATCCACAGGTTAGCATTGCCATTCAGCCTGAAACCCACACAATGTATAAAAATGTATAAAAGATTCAAACGCTTTCCTCGTCACAGTTCCGTCTGCTCAGGTCTGTGCGACCGTCCTACGTAAAGTATAACCCGAGGCTTAATGATCACGTTAGCATGCTGACATTAGCCTTTAGCTCAAAGGGCCTCAGTGCCTATAAAGCCATGCAGAGCTGCTAGCATGGCTAGCACTCGTAACATGTTGCGTCGCTCCCCCCTGCACCAAGACTGCATGTCTAACATGAAAAAAGGGAACAAGTTACACATTAAGGTGCCTAAAGATAAGAACCAATGTATCGAATCAAGCATGAGGTTATTCAAATTATTCTTTAAGACTATAAGATTCAAATAATTTCTACACAATGTGTCAGTGGTCTAAGATCTAATGTCGTCAATACAGTAAGAAAGATAGTGGGGGAATAGTTTGAGTGACAGTCGGTGAGCCCTGTCTCGAATACCCTTTGAGCCCCACAACACTCTTCTCCTTATCTAAAAAGATAATAAGAGATTTCCAAACAAGGTTGGTAGCCGGCTATCAGGACCATCGGATTGATAAAAAAATATAAAATCCTAAGTAATGCCTTCGTTATGTAGCAGTTTGCAGCTTCCAGAAGATGGCACCAATAAACAGTTCACCTTTGTACTGGGGCAGTCACTGTGTGGGAGATGGCACAGCCAGAGATGGGAGAAGGATAAGGATACCATACAACAGAGAGCTGCAGCACATGTTTACATTGATCCATGAGGCAAACAAAGTAGCACACGACTCATTTTGAAAGTACAGTTTATTCAAAAGATCGATCTCAGGATAAAAAAACGGACACAAGGATTTAAAAGTGCACAGCAAAAAGAGAAAAACAGTCCTTTGGTTCAACAGTCGATGACATGCAAAGGATTAGGGAGCGACTCTTTATTGATACAACACGCTGTCCTTATCGCACCACAATCAATATTATATAGCTGCGGCTACATCCCAGAGTAGTTAGACAGGTGCACTTTATATTCCGAACCCTCTTTGTCCACCACTCACTTTGCCTGCAGGCCTCATTGCTCTAATGGAGCTGTTAGCCATTCTGTCATCAGTGTTGGACCATCGGCCACAGAGGACACATACTAGATGGTGACCGTGATATGGCTGCGGTCAACTTATCGTTGTGGAAGTCAGATAGCGGCCTTATCATTATCTTATCACAGGCATCTGCTCCGGCACAGGACCTGCTGCCCTGCTCTGCTGACAATCTCATTTTTATGCTCCCAACCGCTGCTCTTTGAAAGGTCATAATGACAGCCATCATGCCGTGAGCTGAGAAGGTCACCGAAAAATGCACATATCCATCCCTCTCACACACCTAAATACGGGATAACACGAATACATACACATACGCAGACAAGCTGATGCACACATGCAAACACATACAAGCGCATAAACGCTCTTTCTGTTTCACACACACACACGCTCACACACACACACACACAGTGGAGGGGTACAGGAAGAGTCAACAGACTGCAGACAGTGACAGTAAATGGCTGGCTCCAGTCTGGTAGAGAAGCTGTTTGGACATTATAAACTCCATCGACATAAAAATAGAAGGAAGTAGACATTAATTCTGTATTGACACAACTGAAAGATGTGTTTCTTTAAGTACAGGCAACTTTTGTGGAGTCATGTTGAACAACATGCTATACGAAGCTGTCATAACTAATTCTTTTTTTAAAATGTCTTTCTAATATTGAATCCAGCAATACATAATGCTTGTTTTTAACTGGTCTCTTAATCAGTTATTCTCTCCTCCTCAATATCTGGTTGCTATACTGTAGATTTAATAATGGGTAAATACAATAATTATAATGCTTTTTACTTTTCATTTTTACCAAGAATTACTGCACCACTTCACCAGCATTTCAGATATTCACATCAGTGCATTAGTGAATTTATTTATGAAAATGAAATAAGTATGACAAGAAATAATACAGGAAATAAATGTAAATATTCCTGGAAAAAAAGTTAAATGATTACTATAACTAGGACAATATAAACTCCTTTTTGAGTAGCAATGAAGTGAAGATAAAGACTTTATTTTGAAGATATGAACAGTGCAAGAGTCCTTTAATCAGGAAGCTGGAGAGTGAAACAGAGGTTCAAAGTCGCTCTAAGAAATCAATAGACAGTAGCTCTGATAACGCTTCACTACTTCAAGTTTATATATTTCATTTTGGGGTTTATTTGCGAATTAGAGGGTGTTTTTCTCCTTCCCGTAATATCGAGAGCATGGGGCGAAGTCTACTAAATGTTCTATTGTGGGGAAAAACTGAATGCATTCTGTCTTGAGCTCTTTTGTGCACATCCATGTACCATCTCATTGGGCAGAGAGCCCTGCACAGCTGATAACATTGACAACAACAACACCCATGTATTGCTTCATGATGCTTCTGAACTTGCTAGATATATTCAGTTATTATCTGGATGAACTCTGGCTGAGGACAACTAAAGATGAGTAAGATATGATTAGAAACGACTATGCTGACTCTGCTATGTGCGCTAAAGATGCACACCATTCTTTTTTTTAGCGCTTAAGTTTTATTGTGTTTGCTCGCAGCTGAAAGACATCTTGATAAAACGCCCCTATCGCTCTTCTTCTCTGTGCATCTGCTGCAGTCTGTGCTTCCAAACTGTTTGTGCAGCCACAGAAATTCCAGGGTTACTTGAGGTTCGTGAAACCTTTTCTTTTTGGGTGACTTTTTTCACATATTGTAACAATTTTGACCGCAAAGCCCAGATGGCGTTCTATTTTATTGAACAAGATTAATTTTCCACTCATGAGCTGACTGGCTCGGAGGCCATTCTTGGTCCAACCATGACAGGTTGTAGTGTGTTCAGCTGGATCGGCCCTGGCATTTCATCATGGTGATTTATGCCTCACATAAAGAGACACTGACACGGATTCACTCCGACAAATGCACATGAATGAAGTTGAAATGCTCCTGAATGTATCCAGCTACATGTCCGAACTCATAACAAGATTTCCTGTTTCATGAAACCTCAAAATAGACAATCGTCAGCCCGTTTTCTCGTGTTCGGACCGATGGTAAATCATTGATAACAAACTGCAGAAAAAATATGAAGCATCTGAGATGAATTATGGATCATGTCTTTCTTCGAATGCTCTTTAATACACCGTGGTCAGCTTGTTCATACACTCAGCAAATCATCTAACATGTTTCACAAAATCTAAGGCAGTAAAGAAAAAAGCTGTGTGAGAAATAAACGTGTAAGACCCCTGAACGGGCAAACAGGTGAGCGCTAACTGCACTTCCTCATGACCTAACACAAAAAAAACACCCTGAAAGTACTCAGGGTTGAAGCCCAGCACCCCCGCCACACGAAAAACCTCAAGTGTGAAAAGCAGGAAATTCTCAACATTTCCAGATAAGAGTCGGTGAGGATGCGCCGAGCCAAGAAAGCAAAGGGTGTCCTGCTTTTCTGCACCTCGCCCTCCTATCAATAGAGGCCTAGGATGAGCTCCAAATAAAACAATCTTCCCCCCCGCCTGGAATGCATCTTAGGCTTTATTGTGAGCAAAGGTCTGCAGCAGCTGGCACTGAGAGGTTCGAGGCAGAAATAATCTTATCTACCATCAGCTATAAATATTTGACAGAGATGGGAGAGAGAGATGAGGAGAGAGGAAGAGGCAAGGAGGAGGACAGGCTGGGGCGGTGGGGTGTGGGGAATGGGGGGTCGTCTAGGGGACCCTCTGAAAGCTCAGTGACAACTGCTCCATGGAGATTTTCTAACAAATTAAAAGACGCGGCCGAGCCGAGGATTTGCTGGTCTCTGGAACAGATTAAGATGCACTTTATAGGCTTGTTTTTTGGCTTTCAACTGGCCGGTCCAACTCGCAGCACGGACTGTACTTTCTTTACACACCGTGTACCTCATCACCATGACAAGCTCATTCCTCCGCGTGGAAACACAGGTGGTACCACAAATAAACACTATGAAACCCGTCTGGACAGCTTTTATATTTGTACGGCACTCCCATAACACTCCTAATCAAAGGAAACAACCCCCAAAACACATTTCAGGTGGTCTGCTTGTGTGAGGGGAGCTGGATGGAAGGGTTCATTCTATTCTTACATCTAACTACGTCAGATTGGTTTTAATTCATTCCATATTACCTACCGACTTGTTCTGTTTCTCTCTCCGAGGCTCAGGGTCCAAACCCTCACACAAAAGGAGCAGATTATAGGAGGAGTGGAAAGACAAAACTAATTACTGGAGGTATTTCAACCAGCCAATGCTGCTTAAAATGTAATTACATGGGTTTAGAGCTCTGGCTGAGGCCGGGGTGGCTGCAAATCTCACATTGGCAGGACCTGTTACTTCCCGGTGTAGAACCGGACTGCCTCTGACAGTGACACTGAGAAGCGTGGGGTGGGCGAGGAGATTAGTGTCATGTCATGGAAGAACGTTAAGCCAGGTTCCCTGGAACGTTATCCTTCCACAACACAGAAAGAGTTCTGAAGATGTAGTTCGACATCTTGGGAAATGCTGTTATTCGCTTTCTGGTGGAGACTTTGATGAAGATTGATACCTCTCTCATACCTGCCAATATAAGGCCGCAGCCAGCAACCAGCTTTAGCTCAGCATAAAAACTGGAAACATGGGAAACGGCTAACCTGACTTGGTCCATATGTAACAAAACCCACTTACCAGCACCTTTTTAAAACTCAAACAAAGAAAAACAGGTCATATCTCGTTTAAGAGGTTTATTTCATTGTTTATTGATGCAGTGCGCTCTGAAGAGCTCCAATATATCATGTCATGTCATTGATTTTTACAGGTTTCCCTATCATAGCCAACAAACCTATAAACAGCCTTAAAGCAAACACTTCACTTTAAAACCCAATGAAACTCTCTATACCGTTAAAAACTTATTTTTCCTAAAGAACAACACAGGTAGCGACATTTTACAAGGACATCTAGTCGTTTAATGACCAATTAACTACTGTAAACTGTTATCTTTGGGTGGATGCACCTTTGAACGCTATCACAGGCGAAGAGATGCGCACAAAGGGTGGTAAAACCATAAAATTAGGGTAGCTGTTCGACAAAAGGCAGATACCGCTCTGTATGAGGCAGAGGTGAAGGCTGAGCGCTGCAGAGCTGATAAGGGAGGCTCATCTTCCCTCAGACCACTGGCAGTTAGAGGAGAGCTCTCTTTAAAGTTTACATAGTTACTCTTGTGATGGTGAAGATCAGTACCTTAAGATCATTTCTGCATCCAGTAAGAAGAATACAGCAAAAGTGAAAGAAAAAAGAAAAGAATCAGGAGCAGTTGAGTGGACTTCATTTTGTTGTGGGGAAAAATATCTCACAAAAAGGGGAGTTTGAAGTGGACTAATCCTCACTGATCAGCGCCTCCAAGAACCTTTACTCTACATCCCATTTATTAATGTGTAGGAGTAAAAGAGTCAAACCCTTTCATAAGAGCGTCTACCTCAGCCAAAGCTTAGCCTCTTTTCTAAAGGGGCCTGCTTATGCAACATGACAGTAAAACCGCAACCATAAACTACTGTTTATGCCCCGGCTGTAAAAGGAAGGTGTGTTTCCTCCACAGGCTTTACTGCACCTCCTCTTCAGTGCTTCCAGCCTTGCACAGTCTTTTATAATACTGTCTTAAAAGGGGGAAAAAGGAATTAAATACAAATGTTTGGGAATAAAAAGCAAACACAAGCCACTGATTGCAACGTTAATTGCTCTGTTAAACTGAGGTACAGTGTGGGTGTGTTTCATGCAAGTATTCAGAGCATTTACTTAAGTAATACAAGAATGTAAGAATACTTAAGTTTTATCAGCAAAATGTACTTTTACGTATCAAAGTAAAAACATTATTGTGACTGATGTATGATTATGACATTATGAGAGTGTTGGTGCTGATGCATCAATGTGTAAGGGGCATATTACTGTTGCAGTAACAGTTGAGCACTGCTCGAGGTGCAACCAGTTTGAACTATTTAATTAGCTAGAAGGTTAGAAGAGGCCCCAACTCCACATTGCTATGAATCACGAGCTGCAGTAAGCTTATCATTATCATCTTCATGTCAGATCTTAATGTCAAAAGTAACTATAACGAACAAAAAAATGTAATGGAGTAAAATGTTGCAGTAGTAATATTTCCCTCTGAGAAGAAAAATAATGTAGTGTAAATTGGAAATACAAGTGTGTGAAGTTAGTTTGAGATGGAGATCTTGGATCAGTCGATAGGTTCTTTCATTTAGTCCAAATGTTCCTCGGACAATATAGTTTGCATCGAGAGTGTCTTTCAGTAAGTCATCTGCAGCTCTTTTCCATCATCTCCCACTTGGCAACAGGTGCTCATATTAGATTAAACAGGACAGGAGAAGGAGAAAGTCATTATTGGAAGTGACAAAGAAGCAACCCGCTTTCTCTCAGTCAGCTCCTGTCTCCAGCGTGATGATACATGGTGAGGGAAAGCGCTCCAAAAGCAACAGAAATCAGTATTTAAAGTGTCACGGTGCTATTAGAATTGCATTAAAAACCTGTGTGAATATGCCAAGTCCCTCGGCAGCCCCAGCAGTGCAGAACAGGACTTCCTCCCCGAGAACGTATAGGATGGAGTTTTGGAGATGATGAAGCACACGGGCCGGGGGACTGGGAGGTGATTTAATACAGCTAGCATTTAGAACAACAAAGCACAGACAAAGCAGCCACTTGGACTGCGCTTCAAAGACCGGCGTGTTAAACACTTGCAGAGAGACATTCTTTGGACTCGTGATCATTCCAAATAGCAGGAAAGGAGAATTAGGGAGGAAGTTAAGGAGGAGGCAGGGAGAGAAGGAGAAGAAGAAGAAGAAGAGGAAGCCAAACACACTAAACTGTCAGCCCGGTGAGACCACGGCAACATGAAAGGGAGGGAGAATTCGCCATGCGCCTTCATTGAGTTTCAGTTTAATCTGCCGAGTCCATCTCCTCATCCCCGTCGTCCTCGCGTCTTCCTTCCAGCGGAGTTGCCACAGGAATTGCCTCCGCAAATTAACGATAATTCAACACAGGTCAGCTGGTGTCCCGTGGCGCCAAAATGACCTGACGCACACAATGCTGACTCAGCAGCGGGGGAAAAGGGCCCATCTTTTAGCCAGAGCTCCACTCTGTCTCTCATCAGGTGGCTCAGCTCAGTTCCTGTACCAAATCTAAAACTCTGGCAGCCCATTTTCAGGCCTGCTGGATTAGGGCTACTGGCACCGAGATCTAAGAGCCTGTACACAATATAATGTGAAATAATAAACTTCCTCAAAGTATCAGTTGTGGAAGTCCGAGCCAGTTTAGCATGTGGTTTAAGGATGCTTTTGTTTTTGAAAAATGAATGGCAGATTGTCTTCCTTATTAAAAACGGATCTGCAGTTCTATGTAATTTCATTTTCTGTACTCGATTACAGTCACACCTTGCAACAACAAGAGGGCACCAGCTGTGTTTTCTCTGATTGTATGACACAAAAAGTGCAAACACTGCATTCTGATATTTGAAGGAACAGAATCCTGGTTTAAATCAGGTTATCCTAGAACCATAACAAAAACAAAATCAAATTCTTTAGTCTCCCACTTCAAATCAACATGATTTCATTATGCAAATAAGAGACATGAATGACTGAAGTCTTGTGAACTTGGCTCCAGCAAATCTGTGTGTGGGAGGTACGGAGGTATTGGTTTTCATTAGATTCATTGAAATAGTTTTTGATGCAAGCACAACAATGTGCTTCGTTTGTGTGTAATGGGGAAACAGACGAGATTGTGACATATCTTCCAGTAACTCAATCTGTGCTCTATAATGCTACTGCGGGCAAGAACAGGGTGTTTTCCCTTCTAATTATTTCAGCAGTCCCACTTGCTTACTCTCTGGGTGATTAATCAAAGTTAAGAAAAAGCCAACCATCAACTGCGGCATGTTTCGCATTTCCTTCTGCTTGTGGAGGATCCGCCTCGGCCCTGGCTGCTTGGCCTTATTACAAGTTAATTGAAACCGTGTTTAGAAATACCACGGTCAACATTTCCAGCCATGTTATCCCAATTAGGCTGCAATGGATCCCTTTAAACGGGGGGTATTGAGTGGCCTCCCAATGTGCTACTTGAATTCCCGTGGGGACACCCACATTCAGAGCCTGGGAATGAGAGAGAGGGTGACTGGAGGGAGAGACACTAGGGAGAGGGGGAGAAGGGAGGGAGGAGGGGTGCTGGGTACCACTGCCATGAGCAACTTCATTCTTCTCCCTGAAGGTAATCTCCAATACAAAAATAGATAATATTAGAAATGTACTTTGATTGTGTTGAATGCTTATGTCCATTTGTGTTAAGGTACAAGTACATGACATTTTCAAAGAAATTAAATCAAATCGGCACACGATGAAGTCATGTTATCCCCGATCATTTCAGTGCTTTCATGACTGCCTCTTCGCTTGAGAAAGGACACAACACACAAAATGTGCTGACTACAGAGCAGGAAAGGCGATCGTGTGCCAAGGAGGTTGTCATGCAGGGTTTCATTCAAACCAAAGCCTTTATCAGTGGATTTCACTGATTAGAGAGGGGGAAAGAACAGAAACTAATCATTGAACTCAGCTGGTCAGAATGAAAACCAGCATGCTCGCAGGATCGCGCTGAACATTGTTATCGAGTGTGAGGCAGCTTTTACAAGGGCCCATCTTATTTTGTGGGTATCATAAGTGCGGTAGTTTATGGTTTGAACATGATTATATACTTTTGACAGACATTCATTGCAGTTTGTGTTCACCAGTCAAAGCTGCGCATTCATCTTTCAACTTTACTCAGGAGTAAACAGAGCGAAGTACTAATCCACACGACTGCAGCAGCAGGCTGTGGCTTCCTGCTTTATTTATTCACCATCATTTACACACATGTACAGACATATTTAAAAAGGCTACACTCATGCTAGCAGTTTGTCGAGCCTGTACTCTTTGAGCTAAATGCTAAATATGCCAGCATGCTAACATGGTCACAATGACTACGTGCTGATGTTTGGCAAATAAAATGTTTACCATTGTCAACATTTTAGTTTAGCGTATTAGCATGCTAATATTTGCTAATTAGCACTGTAGTCCAACGTGAAGCTGAGGCTAATGGGATTGTCTGGCAGGTTAGTTATAAACCAAAGTACTGGACTACTTTAAATGCACTCTATGAAACACTAAGGGATCACTAAACGTATTACCTGAGTGGGACATGAATGTGTGCTTCAAACTAAATGACAAACCATCCAATAGTTGTTGAGACATTTCCCTGAAAACCACAAATGTCATGGTTGCATTGAAGATTCGTCCTCTGGATACCATCAAAGGAGAGATGTGTAAGACCAGGTTATAATTTACATTTTTAATAGTTAAGGAAATAACTAACATGAACAGAATGAGAAGAGGTTAGAGTGTTGGTGTAGGGCAATATATCGATATTATATCGATATTGTGATATGAGTCAAGTTATTGTCTCGGAGGGTTTGCTTTGTTTAAAAGCTGCTTTACAGTAAAGCAATGTCATTTTCTGTCAACTGTTTTATTATTTGCCTTTACACGTTAGTCCTTACAGCCACATTGCTGATGATTATCAAAAATCTGGTACCAATATGTTCCCATTGTTTCCAAAGTCAAGTGATACATTGAGAATTCCCTAATGTCAACAACATGAGATAGATAAATAAGGATGAACAACAGATGCCATGATGGCATTATTTGTGTGAGCAAGATTAAAGTGATGATGTGAAAAGATGAAGTGAAAACCTTGAGAAGTCAGTCACATTCCTCCATTGATGAACCCCACTGGAGTCCGCTTGCATGTTGTAAAGACAACGAGCACAAACACGCTGATGGCTGATTACAGTTCTCAGAACATGTCTGCATCTGGAAATGAGCAATGCAGTAATTTCTTAAAAATATCAAGCAGATTCTGTTAGACATGTTCATCTGATTGTACTCCAAGTGAGAGATGCTGTTTGATTTCTGCTTAAAGTCATGTACTCAACGCTAAACTGCTAGAGCATCTTGTAAGCAGTTCTTACAACACTTAAAATGATGCTGCTTCAAGACAGTGTTTCGTGGTCTTTACGTTTTAGTGCATTTGAAATGGAACACTTACCAGTGCAAATTCATTGAAGCACAAAGATATTTTACATTTTCCTATTTCTCCCTCTGAATATCTACAAATCAAGAAAATCTGAAATGGTCTCCATGTAGAGATGACTTCATAGTTCATATTATAATAAATGGATTATACGGGGGTGTTGTAAAGAAAAATGAGGGTAAATGAGTATGAGCTCAATGAACTATACCACTTCAATGTTATTGATGTTAACTTTCAAAAAGAAAATATTTTTGCTGTAATTCTCCTTCAACTGAGCGAAGCCAGAAGCTTCCATCACATACAGCTGAACAAGGGTCCTGTGCGAGGACTGCTTATGTAAGTACAGCATAGGATGGAGGGTAAGCATTCCAGCAGCAATCAATATCAATATCGCTCTGATGTGAGTAATAGCATGGAGTTACAATGAGGCGGTTATGGGGAGCTCCCTGCTGTGGTTTCACAGCTTCCAAAAACACAAGCAGACAGTGTCATTACTTTGCCTTTAAGCCAGCCATGTTGAGCGCCACGGCTTCTCTTTTCAATGCATTTCCACTCCAAATACACAGATCACCGCGCGGGGTTAAGAAAGCAGGGCCTGTGTATTTTGGCAGGTGGAATATATTCCAAAAGAGCAACAGATCTGCTATATTTAGTTTTTGATGGCTGAGGGAGCAGAAGGAACCGAGGCCTACGTCGGTAGGACCACAGTGAGGACGGATGAAGTGGAGCATGATGCATTCTTTTTTTTTCCCCCAAGAGTGTTCTGCCTAGTCCCGCCCCTCTGTGTTGTGGTTGGCTAGTACTTGTTGCCACGACTGTGCGGCTCATTTTGCTCGGTTTTATTTTAATCCAACCCAACCCAAACAGTGTAGCATGAGATTCGTAAAATTTTACAATTTAATGCTTCATCCACACACTTGTCACAGCGTATTACTATCACCTGATGAGTTACAACTTTGTTAGGCTCCTTTTTCTGTAGCCAGTGTGCCATGAAAGCATGGTGGAATAAGTCAGTTAGCTAGCTAACTAGCCAGCCGCTAAATGAGTGAGCAGCCCAGATAGTGGCTAAAATCATCTTGAAAATGAACTAACAATGCTGCATAAACTACCGTTTCTACATGAAATCTCTTAGGTCAGGTTTCAGAACGCTGATGATTACATATGTCATTGATTTTGCCATTGAAGGGCGTACAGCTCATCTTAAAAGTCTCTCTTCCCAGCGCACTGCTCCATAGGCACGGGTCGCTCCATAGGCACGGGTCGCTCCATAGGCACGGGTCGCTCCATAGGCACGGGTCGCTCCATAGGCACGGGTCGCTCCATAGGCACGGGTCGCTCCATAGGCACGGGTCGCTCCATAGGCACGGGCCGCCATGGCAGATTTACAGCCGAGCATGGAAGCAGCAGCAGCAGCTGGCTGTGCCACGCGAGAGAGGGAAGCTAATCTTGTTTACATTCAATCTGCTATTTCCTCCCCTCAGAAACCTTGAGAGAGCAAAGTCATGTAATACTTGTGTAAAAAATAAGTGCAGCAGAAATGGGCCTACTGGCAGCGAGAGGCTTTTGTGGCCTGGCCAAGAAAGCCTGCGGCGAAAAGCAATCGATGCGCCCAATACTCCAGCACGTACTCTTGAATAACAATAACCCACATTTACACCGCACCACAAGTCCTCAACCTGCTCCAGAGAAAATAAGGGAGCCTACTTTCTGTGTCCATGTCGATCGGAGCCGGGTGGTGAATATGATGAAATGTAACATTTGGGGCACATGTGCTGAAGTGTGTGTGCGCGCCTGTGAATGTCTGCCAGCGTATCTTAATACTAGGTAAAGAAAATGTAATAACATGATAATTTCACCTTGTACAGTGCAAGCTGGACATCCTGCAGATCCATCACAGTACCTCAGAGTGACAACTTGTGATTTTGGTATTATGATGATTAGGGGCACGTGATGGTTATATTAAGAAAGACGGCATTGGTTAAACTCAGTTTGAATTACACATGGCAGGTTGCGCTTTCTGTAAGTCAGCAGGATGCTGGGTTTAGGGTCAATACAACTTCCTTCTCCTTTATGAAGCTCTTGTATCAGAATAGCTCTGCCTGGGGGCCTTGTAAACTTCTTTTTTTTTATCCAATTTTTTTTGGAAAGCTAGATTCTTACTTGGCTGAGTGTGTTTTTTACCTCTGTAGCAGATGCTGGCTGTATTGGAGGAGAATGCTCTGCCAAAAATGGAGACCTACAGGAAATCAGCAGCCAAAACTGCAGCCATCACGGCCCTCTGTTGTGCTCTGGAATGAAACTACTGAAACTTCCTTAAAAAACAGGTGACAGGCAGTTCAGAGCACAAAAGACGGTTTTAAAAGACAATCTAAACATCTTACTTCAGGAGCGAGTCAGTGTGTTGAAGTGCCGTAGAACACAGAGGAAGCAGGCCACTGCTGCGGTAGTGTCGAAGCCCAGCTCCTAACCAGCCGTAGCTGGCCATAAATGAAAACCATGGCTGGGAGTACACCTCCCTCAGGAGCCGTACACCTTTGATTTTTCCAAGACTGCTTACTTTTGCCCAGAATCCCAGAGCTCCCCCTCCTTTTATTCATGGAGGTTTGCTGGATTTATGGAAGGTCTGGTACCATAGCAGCAGTTTCCCAATGAAATCGTGCACACACACACACACACACACAGAGCGCATGCACATGTGAACAGATGGATGCACCAAAAAAAAGGAAAAATTACATCTGAGTAGGCTATGAAACCAGCTGCAGGCACTAGAGTTACCACTCTCACTTTTGTCCAAGGTTTGAAAGGAAACAATTGAAATGTGGTAAAACAGGCGGGGGGAAAGGTAAGTTGAGGAAGAGTTCATATCACATAAGTGATGATTTTCTTTAAGTGCCTTGGAAACAACACAAAGCTGATAATGTAAGCAACAAATGAAAGGAAATAGGGGGTAAAAAAACAACGGAAAAGCGCATTCTTTTTACGGAAACTAAATTTCAAACTGAAACCATGCAATCACCACATTAAAGAGCTCCCATTCTTTAGACAACCACCGGTATGTGGTGTGGATGCCAAGGCAGTGTTTTTCATTAGATTGCTCTGTTTTTTCAGTTGATCTGGCAAATTAACTTACAACAGGCTGAACACAAGATGCAGTCTGGAAAGGAGCGTAGCAGCAAATTGCATTCATCAAAAACAGTCACTGGGACTGTTTACTTTATGTGATCTAATAAAAGAAAGCTCATGCTGAGAGTGTTTCAGTGATTGCGTATGGATGTAAGAGAACAGTGAGCCCCAAGTGTAACCGTTCGGACCACATGAAGAAGGGCCACATTTAAACTCCATCACCGTCATTTCTTTATCACTCCAACTTATTCCTGGTGTCTTTGTGGGACAGTTTCTCCTGGCTGGCTCGTCTGATGGGGATGTGATTGCTCATGCTCATAGTCGCATTCTTCAAGGATAAGCAGCCTCATAAAAGCTGCAGGTCATATCCTCACTGACCACATAACGCTCCAGAATGTACACATATAAAACTATTATCTCCAGGAGAATAAAAAAGACATATTCTGTTGAACGACTGAAACATTTTTTTTGTTTCCTACCGCAGGTTTTATAGAGCCACACTGTGGGTTCAGCAAGAGAGGAGGCAATGTGTAAGGCAGACTTATGGTTTGCACAGCAGCATTCTCCTCCACCCGCCACACGGCTACCCTCCTAAAAGATGATATGAACTGGTTTCAATAAACGTTTCAGTGCCATTTGCCCTCCAGCGACAGTGATTTCTGTATAAAAACATAAGGAAGACACCTACTTAGGATATATTAATGGTGGAGTTCACTTCATTTCTCCACAGTCGTGTTCAGAAAACATATAACTGCTATCGCTCAGGCTTTTGGATGACATTTCTAGTCATTGTTTTTGGGTATCTTACGAAGGACAGGGAACAAGATCAAACAGAGTCATCACTGTGAGAAGGTCTCCAAGTAGGCCAGTGGAGCCTGGACAAGAACAAGGATGACCCTGTAAAATGCATCACCATTACACTTCTATAATCCAGTCCCTCTCTCCTCCCTCGCAGCATTGACGGAGGAACACCAGATGACTTTTGCAGATTTGTTGGCTGCAAATCGAATGACAACAATCTCGAGCTCCCTCTCACCCCGTGCTCTGTTTCTTTCCAAATTATTTCTGTGTTAAATATGTTCAACCTGAGGTTTAAAATGGTTTATTGTACTGCATATATATATATATATATATATATATATATTGCAGCCATACAAAATTGAAACCCTCCCTATTGCTCCACCTTGTTCCCAATTTCTCGGTCCACCTCAGTCCTCCAGTTTTTGAGGGTCACGCTCCTGTAGTTTTTATGGATCTCTTTAAATCATCAAGTGCTTAGCAAAAACGGCTAAGTGTCCAAAAAGTAAAACAATGCAGCCAGGTAAGTAATGGGGCACTTATGCTCTGTGGACTACGGACCACCCACCCAGCAGCAGCAGCAGCAGCAGCAGGTCCGGCCTGTTTGCAGCTGCTACACTTCTAGACCAGTGGACAGACCTCCAAGCACTGGTCATCAGCTCTGGTTATCCCAGGAGTCTTTAGGGGATTAAGTGTCCTTTAATTAAGTTAAAGGACTGCTAATGACGATGGATTGTTTTGTGTTTTCATTCTCATTATTTTTGTCTCTTAAAATAATCATTTGCCATTCAAAACAATCCCTTAGGTCAGCGGTTCCCAAACTTTTTAGGCCACGCACCCCCTTCTACATCCCGACCGGGTTCACGCACCCCCAACCCCCCCCCCCCCCCCACACACACACACACACACCTTAAAAAAAAAAAAGCAACAGAGCCGCATAAAAATCGGACGAATGAGAGAACAGTTTGCTCGCGCGTGGCGTTTGTTTACAAGATAAAAAACACAAAAACTCTTCCTGCACCGTGCCTTCGAAAAGGTAACGGACGTAACGTTACGAAGGTAACGGACGTAACGTTACGAAGGTAACGGACGATTGGCCAGATTGGCCACATCTGTAGGCTCGTCTACTTGCAGAGAGTAAAACTCACTCTTCTTCACGCGACCGACCAATGTAGCCAGGATGTCTTCGGACAAAGCATCGATGCGCGCGACAGTGTTGTTGGACACCGAGATCACGTCCAACTTTTTCGCTTCTTTCTCTCCAATCATACATTCCATCATCTCTTTAACATTTTTCCCTCTCCACCACCGCCTCTACCTTCTCCCTATTACGCGGTCAGAATACTACCACAACACGCCGCCTGTCTTCGGCAGAAATGCGCTCATACACGCACGGGAACAACACCGAGTTGTAATATATACCTCCATAACACCCCGCCACTCTCGGCTCATACCTCCCCAGCAACGAGGCACATCACCCGGTCACAATACCTCCAGAATGTCCCCCGGGTGAAATCCGGGACTTGGTTTTATGGTTCCGAGTGGCGGGCGCTCACTCGTTGGCGCTGGGACCCGAGGTCTCCAGCCGCCCCCGCCGTGAGGCGCCCGATCGTCAGGTCTGTCAGCCCTCGGAACAGGCCGCGGGTCAATAACTTGTGGGTGGCGGGGTGGAGGCGAGGCAGATCACAGAAAAATAATAAAGACTAGAGTATGGCAAAGATATGTTGATGAGAAGCGTATTTGTACGTCAAACACAAACGTAATCAGGGAGAAAATACGTTCGTGGTAAAACGTAATTGAGAATGCATTTTAGTTTTGGGGGAACGTAATTTTTAGGAGACAGGACTGCACCGCCATTACACTTTTCCTCTCGCGCACCCCCTAGAGGCAGCTCGCGCACCCCCAGGGGTGCGCGCACCCCACTTTGGGAATCCCTGCCTTAGGGGAACTCCCACATCCCAGACGTCAGGATACACAAAAGCACTCCTGGAGCTGGTCGGGATTCAATGTCTTGCTGAAGGACACTTCAGCACGTGGTGTTTGAACTAAACTGCTGAGCGCAGCTTTTTGTGCTTGTTCCTGCGCATTGTTCTGTGTCAATTATCATTTGCATATTTTGCTAGTTTTGTTCCTTCCTCATTAAACATTTTTCTAGGCCACAGTGCTGTTCATCTCCTTCCCTGGAGCACAGCAAAGTTCATTGCCCACAAAGAGTTCTCCACTGACTAACCACCCACAGGGAGCCCAGAGTTGCCCTCTGACCCCCCTCAGAGCAGCGCTAGCCAATCGCTATGGAGCGACAAGAGGAATAAGATGAGCAGCGAAGATACACCAGTGTGGGGAAAGTAAAATGTCCTCAGTAAGCAGCGAGTGTTGCCCAAACCACAAAGTTCTGTTGGAAACATGATGGCGGCTCATAATGGGAATTGTTGGGGTCTGACCATATGGCTTCAAGATGTGCTGTGAACAAAGAGAATCAGGCCTTCACTTTTTCAAGCAAAGGTTTCATCCTGATTTGTAGTTTGATGAGCGCAAAGGAATTTCACACTCGGGTGTGAATTCCCCCCCCCCAAAAAAAACCATGGTCACCTGAATGCACCGCTGCAATCTCATTGGCCGAGAGCCAAGAGACCCCAGGACCCCTGTGGTTCAACCACTGTTCTACAAAACCGTCTGCAGTACACACCTCAATGCTTTTCCAACAATCCCTCCGGGGTAGCAGGAGGCACGCAAACACTCTCTTCGCCCCGGACCTCCTTGCTTTTTCCCTTCGACCTCGGTTGAGACAGGGAGCACACAACGCTCTCTTCGCCCGGACCCCCCGTCCAGGCCACAGAAGATCCAGCTTTCCCCGCCAGCACGACGCTGGCCACAAGGAAGCAACGGCCCTTCACCCCTCCTCAAACCCTGTCAGGTCACAAGCCATTTCGCTGGACGAAACAGCCGTGTTCCACGCTGAGTAAAGGCCCACTCCGCCCGCGAGACGAATCCGCATCAGCGATCCGTTCTCCGCTTTTTGCTTCTTTTTCTTTTTGTGCACACTCCGGCAGGAAGACGTCTAATCCTCTCCTGACCGATGATTACCGGAAAGACGGACAGACCACGCCGTCTTAGCCGAAGTTAGATCACCCTCCCTGCAGCGAGGATAGATCACGTCTGCGTTTCGCTCCAGAGCGAGCTCACGCCACGACGGCCCGACGCCAGCTGCAAAGCCGCGCCGACCAGAAAGCTCCCCCCTGCTCCCCCTTCCTGACGAGGAAAAAGGACCACTTTGCCACGAACACACTCCAACGTTGCAACAAGCATCGACAAGTAAGATTCTTGGTATCTGGGCATAGTTTAGCTTAAATTAACTTAAGTTTAATTCAGGCCATTCATTTATGTGTTGATATTCCCGTGTTTTTGTGTGTTTAAGTTACTGTCGCGTGATATTGAGATATTGCGCAATCATTACGGAGCAGAGAAGCTCCGCTGCATTGTGTATTAACTGCTATGACTGTTGCTTTTGGGATTATTTGATTTCAATTTTGTTCTTGCTCTATTTCCTTGAATCGATTCTGTGAGTGAAGTGTGGAAACGCGACTATCGGGCATAAGTGTCGTCAGTTCGCGAAGTGACAACGGCAACTTGTGTGAGATACGATCGGCGATCCTCATTTTCACTACAACGCGACATCGCACACAGAAACTCTGATTCCTCTCTCTCCCCTTTTATTCCTCTTCTCACGTAACACGCACACACAGCTCCTATCTCTGCCCCTGGGGAAACCCCGTTCAAACGATCGCCTCACAACACATGTGTGCATCGGCACACGTGATTACGTATAGCAGGCTCGCCGCCATTTTGGCCGAGTCACTCGACTCCGCCATCTGGTGGTAGTTTAGCTATAGTATCTTAAGGCCCCTCCCCTTTTGTCCGCGTCACTCGACGCCGCCATTTTTGTAGTCTTTAGCAATAGCTGTAAGACTCCTTCCTTCTGTGATTACTTGTGCATATGTATTTGATGAACCTGTATGTAGTAGCCTGTGCTCGAACGTAACCCTTCACTGTCACTGAATGTGTAGTCATACGCAGACTATTGACATTATGAGTGACTACTAATTATGAGACTTAGTTTATCGTTTGGTTATTGGTCCCTGTTCGCAGGGTGGTGCCCGTTGTTATTAATAATCATTAATAATTGTTACATACATCAATAATTCTATTGATGTCAAGAATTCAGTTTCTTAAATGCTGATAACCCAAACACGCTCCTTAGATCCCAACAGAATTAACTGAGCGGCTTCCTGTCTTCCATCCGCAGCACATTGTCTCTCTGGCAGCTCTGGAGTGCTTCCTTACGGTATACCTAGATTCTGACAAGAATAAAGCTCACAAGGGGCTGTGAAAGTTTCACGAGAGCCGCCTGCCCAACAGCATTCTTTGGACGTAGAATGTAAGCAAAGCCTGTGTGGAAATAAACACTTCCAAATTCTGCTGCTCCCAGCCTTTTGTTTAGCATCAGAGACGGTAGACTTAGTAGCGTCGTAACCGCTGTGGACAGAAATGATTATCATATGCCATAGTCTCCGAAGGGAAACCTGGTTTTATTGTGTTGACTTTAAGAGAGTGGAAGGCCCAGTGGAATCACAGCTCACCGTCAAATGTCCAGCCGGGCTAGAACCAGCCAGATTCGCATGACCTTCCCTGTCATTGAGTACATTCCCAGCTTTCATCTCCCGGTGGATTTTCCTTATAAACTGCAGATAGCAGGCCCTTCAAGGTTGATTTGGGGATGTAGACTATCTCATCCTCACTGAGCTGTGCAACAAAAACATACAAGGATTGTTTTTCCAGTGATTAAGACACTCCAAAATATTGGATGGTGAGTGGCTCCTAGTGGAATCAAATATTTTTTAAAGCAGTGAGTGCAGTTTAATTTGCGTTCAGTTATGGAGCAACAGGTGTTGATGCTGGTGGTCCGACATCATTTTTAATGCTTGTAAAACATGGAAGCAAGCAGTCATGTTTGAAATCATCTCATCCATCAAAAGCGGGTTTTATTTTCGGCATTTGGAGATCGGAAAATGGCAACGGCTGCCTGTCTGCAGCTCGCGCCTGAAAGCAGCGTGTCGGTGTGGATGAATGTCGATCTTGATCTAAACCCACTGACAGTAAGTTGACCGCACGTACACCAGCGGTGGGCCGTCAGGGCCAGCAAGGCCTTCTCTGCTGGCCTAAACAGAATCACAAAGTTAAAGCTATTTTATAATTTAATAGTTTTTCAGAAATACACTACATAAAATTATTTTTCTCATTGCACAGCTCCTGTCTTCCTCAGTTGCTCTGCTTCCAGTGCAGCTTGTTTTAAGGAGAGCTTTTATCCAATCAGATCTCACCTCTGTGTCTCTAGATAAGAAGAGAGGTCTGCAGACTCACAAGTGAATCCCTGTGCAGTTTAAGTGAATGGGGACGATATTGTTGATTGTCATAGTGTTCAACCAATCAGATCTTTAGTTTGACATGTTGGGCATATTCTTTGACGTGTCAGAGCCTGCTAGCTGGCCTACAAGTACGTCAGCATTAACGTGCACTGTGATTGGTCAGTGGGCTAGCGTGACTGTTTTGAAGCAGAAGTTAGTAGTTGGTAGTAAGAGTTGAAGTTGAAAGATATGTAAGAAGTCATAACATTGACATGACATTTTTAGCGTTTTGCTTGGTGTAGATTCTTATTTTTTTTACCCAGCTTTGTTTTTTTAACACTCAATGGCTGAAGTAGGAGGAGAAACGGATTTCTCAAGAAGGACATTTCAGGAAAAGCTGGACAGGGTCAGTCAACCGCACAGCTAGCAGCCCTGACCCGGCATGGAAAATGATTTGTACGAACGGTATTTCAGCATCGGAGAAGCGTTGCACATTTTATGGCTGGGAATGCGTTTTATTTGCAACTGAGTGTCTTGGCGTTTGGAGCTGTTTGGAGCTATGCTACGCTAACCAAGGCAGCAAAATATAGCACATCAGGACACTCACAAGCTGCGGTGCTTTTGAAGACTTTTGGAGAGACCCGAGTGGATCTACAACTCAACGAACACGTTCACAGGAGGACCTCAGGCTGGAACTGAACCGCACCGATGTTCTGTACAACCGCATCATTAAACCCTTTGTAATCTAAGAAAGGAGGATGGACTTTGTCTTGAAGTGAACAGCAGCTTTGGTAAGTGAACTGCGTTTGTTTTACATCTGCAGTAGCGTTACTACTGAGTTAATTTGTCTATGGTGTCGTTTTTATGATATGTTTAACATTGTTCCCTCTGATGTGAATAGTGTTGAATGGCTCGTGTTCTTCAGTGTGCGGTGGAATACTGTTTTAGCGCTGCAGTGTTGCTGGATTGATTTGTTGCTTTGTTGTCATATAGATATATGTGACTGGTTCTTGTGTGTTTGTTCTTGTCATTGTGTTAATTACATTGATTCTGACTATTTATTGTCCGTTAATGACGAGGCATCCCATCATCGCGGGGTTAGGGTCGGACATTTGATTCTCTGTTTGGGCTTTTGTTTTCTTTTACAAAGCAAGAATGATGGTCTGGAGAAATTAGGATTGTGTGGTGATGGCTTTAGCGCCGTTTGAATCATCAGGGAACAGCTAAACGCTGCGGGGAGAGTGTAGCGTGTTTGCTGCTATTGTTTTCCGCTAAGCTGGTTTCGCGTCGCGTCACGTGTAGAATGTTTTTCTTCTGGGGTCGGAGTGTCAGACAGCTGTCTGTTACGTCTGGGTTGCCAGTTGGAACAAAGTCCACCGAAAACATATTTCCCACAATTTAAGCTTCTGCACTTTCTAAATGCACGAGTATTATTCAAACGTATTGTTTGGTTCATAAGCCTCGTACCGAACGGTTTAATATGAATACGTGTATTGTTACACCCCTAGAAACAAATAATAACCGTAGCTGTGGCGTCATAATGAGGTAATTAGGAGGTGGAACTGTAGTAGGACAGCACTGAAGGCCCAGGTATAAAATGCACGGCCCGCCACTGACGTACATATATGCATAGCTTTTATCCCATTTTGAGCCACCCAGTCCCGCAATAAGTTAGCCCTTTAACAAGTCAGCCAGCCAGCTACCCAGATAGTCAGCCAATCAGTCCAACAGTGGCAAACAAGTGTAAGAAGGTTTATGAATCAAGCGTCCCCATGGCTGACGACTGTTCAGGACATGAGTCACACACACCAGAGTGGCAGAGGCAGAGAGCGGGCAGGCAAGGGATGCGTGGAAGGAGGGGAAATTCCCATTAAGGGATGGCCAAGGAACCGGTTTTGGCCAATCACTCTGGCAGAATGTGCACTTCATTAGTGGGAAAGTGCCGGCGAGAGCCGGGGCTGGGCCAAGTTCTTTGAGGCTCGGGAAAAGCTAATAAAAGTCCAAGCCAAGGAACCATGCAAGTCTGCTTCAATGCAGCAAAGACTGCGGAGGTCTCATCAGAGAAGGGACTAGAGAGGCATAAAGGGTTTGCTTACAGTATTCCAGTGGTCGGGTTTGTGTGTGTGTGTGTGTGTGTGTGTGTGACATCATCTGTCAAAGGCCAGCAGAGAACATGGGGTTTCAGGGCTCAGCACAAACAGGAGTTTTTTAAAGCTGTGATTCCCAGCAGAGAAAGAAAAAATGCTAACTCCATCCAGAAAGGTCCTGAGAGGTTGAGGCGTCTCTACAGTGTCTGAAAAATCCAGATTTTTGTCCGATTCCTGCCTTTGCAGCTGGCCTGAAATAGCTCGTCTTACACCACCACAGTGCAGGACCCCCGGCACTGGAGCTCAACACAGCCCCAGCAACCACCCGGCCACCTGAGCAAGGAGCGCTCACATAAAACACAAGCTGTTTCATTGCCTTCGTGCACAACAGCTACTTATACCACACATCGCTACTTTGACTGATGTGAAGAGAGTTTCTGTTGAGATGTGCAGTGGAAGCTGAATTTATTCCGAAAGAGCTGTAATGAACTTCAGACACAGAATGGGATTCATTGTATCTTTCATTTTAAGAAAGAGAACACACCACATGCATGTACACAGTGAAGTGTTTTTGTTGCTGCTGCAAAGGCAGGATGGCTGCATATTTACAGGGAGGACCTCCCTCTTCACCAGTGAGCGGGGCTTGGCCCGGCAGAGGCTGGGCCCGATGTGCAGCACCTGGCCAGTTACAGATCCCCATAGCCCACTTCCACTGCTTGGAGCACCACAGGAGCCCGCTTCCCCCTAACCCTCCAGCCACTGAGCCCCTCCGCCTCCGTCCCTCTATCCGTGCACTTAGCACGTGTTTATTCTCTCAAATAGCAACAAAAGGACGGGGCTGTCGAGAACTGTATCTTTTTACAACGTGATGACATCACTTGTAAAAGCAGCAAGGTAAACACATGGAGCTCGGGCTCCCGGTCTTCCAGGTTTACAGTTCCCTGCCCGTCCACCCTGGAGGGGCCCGATGTAACCCCCGGTGACCCCCGCACCGCTGTCTGACTCCTGACTGGGGTCAGGAACATTGCTCACGTTGGTTTCACAGCCCAATGAAACCCCTCCGATGGACACGCTGCACTGTGCTGTTAATTCAGTCACCGAGGAGCTGTTTTTTTTTCCTCACTCGGAGCCGTAACACAAAGCATATGAATGAACTTCTACCACTTGCAGGGTGAGTGAAAAGATAATTGAGATGATGAATAATAATATCACCCAATTCATCATACAGAAAACAGGAACCAGCTGGACGCATGAAGACAGAGGAAACAAACAGGGACACTTTGAGAAAAAGCATAACTGATGTTTTTAGCTCTTTAAGGGCTGAAGAGGATAAAAAAAGATTTTAAATCTAATTTACAAATTTCACAGAAGCACCACATAAAACAATAGCTAACAGACTTGAAAAAATAAAAATTTTAAAACACAGGAAAGCGACAGGATTCAAGCAAACCAGCAAATTGCATCAACCAACGAATTGGCAATCTGCGTCAAACTGGCGTTCCTTAATCCTGTTCTTGCATGATTATGAAATTATCTAGTTTATAAATGTCTCTGTAGTTCATATTGAGATGAGGGTTCAAAACACTGTGGGTCTAAAGAGGAACATTCGTCGGCGTGATCGGAGGTTGCAGCTACTGATCGTTTCAGACGTCAGTAGACAACATAGCAAAGGAGGCGGTTTGTGCAATATGGCCTTATTCAGAAAAATGTTCCAATGTTACATTTTATGATTGTATAAAGAAAACAAACCAAGTTTCTAATTCAAACGACAATGATGTGTGCAAAAGCCCGAATCAGAGACAAATCATAACGCAGCATGATACACTAAATGTTACATTTTAAACGGAGATGAACTTGAATACCTTTATATAATATCACCATCATAAATTGCTGATAGAAGTGTCTCTTTAAATGTTTTTTTCCTTGCAGCGAACAGCATTTGTTTCTATAATAACCTAACCTCACCCCGAGGTTTTGTAAGACACTCAATATGATGTTTAAAGACAGACTGTGTTCTAAGAATAAAAAACATGTATTATATGTTGAACAGTATTCTGTAAAGTAACAGTCTGATACACATAGTTGTTGTACAGGGCTTGAAATATTGATAATAATCAGATCCTTTGAATTGACAAATTGAAAATGTCAGTTATGCATCTCATGTGCATTGAATAAAATGTGCTCATATTTTCCTCCATGTCGTTATGTTTCTCAGATGAACAATGTAACTGGACAGTGTCCAGACAGGGCAGAGTTCCACTAAAACCCGTCCGCCTGGGATGTGGTCTAGCTCGTTGCGCTGTAAGTGCAATCCCACTTGGGAGTGTCCCCGGCCTGTCCGTCAATGCATCCTTTCATGAGCGGACGGTAAACGCTGCTTCTTATTGGATCTTAGCTTGAGCTGAGTCATCATTAGTCGACAGCTGCTGCTGCTGCAGCGGTAGCCTGACAAACACTTCTGCGTCATGTATGGTACAACAATGGCTGCCACAATGCATGCTCTTCAGCTGAAGGAGAGAATGGGACGTGACGTGATGTGACGTGACGTGATCAGCTGATCTCCAACTGCACAGTCAGAGACATGGAGCTGCTTTCTGCCAGTTACCGGGCCACTGGGCTGAGGAGTATTTGTCTCTGCTTCCTCCCTGCGGCCACTTTGACAGCATCTGCTGACTGTTGCTGCCCCCCCCCCCCCCCCCCCCCCAACCGCAAGTCCCAGATACACACAGCTAAATAAAAGCGCACAAATGAACCATGGTAAACATTTCAGCTTCCCAGTCCAGGTGGCCAGCTGCGTCATGCCAGAGTTACAAGTTGCTGTACTTCGGAATCACAAGATCTGTCTGCTCTGTCTGAGCAAGCTTTCCACGTGTCTCTGCCGCACACTGATCTGATGGATCAATGGATGAATTATTTTTACATTACACACAGAGCAACATTAGCATTCAATTGGAGTCAGTTTTCTAATTTAAGTCCAACATTGGCTTTAATTTGAGCTCTTTTAGCTCTGTTTCTGGTCTCCCCCAGCTCCTGAGAGAAATACCTGGCTCTTTGGCTGCTAAATGCTAAATTACCTACTTTGTCAGTTTGCAGTTTAGTGCTGGGCAGGTAGTGTTTTTGATGAAAACAACAGCTTGCTGCAGCCAAACGCAACAGAGACTGGCGAGAGTGAACCCAAACAGCAAAGTAGCAGGCAAAAAATCCAAAACTATGAGCTGAAAGACACAAAGAAAATGCTTCAATCTAAATATCTAGCCTGCACTATCTTCCCCTCAATCACTCTCAAACTGACCTGAACAAGTCAGGATGTACTATCAACTCTACTGTGCTATAAAAACAATAAAAAACAATCTCTTACCAGGGAGGCAGCAATCAATGTCCATGTGTCAACCAGTAAAACATACGTCATCACCATCAGCTGAGATTTATAAATCTAAAAAGTCGGAATAATTGTGGATTCTGAACTTTTATAGCATCTTTAATAGCTCCCAGAGCTGTGGAGCTGGGCCCCGGGCCCCTAGAGCCTCCGGCAATCCCTCCATGCACATCCCAAGGACCACATTCCCCGTCCCTCTTCTTCTCCTGCTTGGGCCCTGCTCGTCCCACATGTGAAATCAATACCACACATTTATAGCCAATTCTTACTTGCACCATCAAATCTCAGACATATTGTTTTAATGCTCTCTCTTCAGAGATAAAACTCACTTAATATAAAAAACAGGAAAGATGGCACAAGGGAATGACATGACAGCTCACGTAAAAGGTGTATTGCCCTTTCAGAAATGCATCAATGCATAATAATGCCGTTCCTATTCCATGACTTGTATGAAATGGATTCTTGAGAAGCGTTTTCATTTCATGCCCAAATGGCAAGGACGTGTTAAGCTGGATTTGCAGGGGCCTTCACCGGCCGAGGCCTCTCATAGGTGTTTAATAATAAAGCTTGGTTCATCCAGCCTATAGCACTTTGACTGAGATTATGTGCTTCCCAGACCAGCCCCAGGGCCCTTTAACGTTCATGAACATAATGCTGGAATACACTCACATGACCCATCACTCTGACGCACACTGCACATGCAGAGATGCTTCTTTTGGTCAGTGACAGGTAAAATTCAAAGCTTTTAAGAAATATTAAATCTACCGATTGACCAGTCTGCCTGTCTCGTGCAGGACAGCGCTGTAGGAACTCTAAAGGCAGCGGCGATACATGCGCCGTGGCCCGGTGAATGCCAGAGCCAGGGTTTGAACCTCCACAGAGGTGAGAAATATGTGATTTGTGGGCAGTTTCAACACTACGTCACACCTCTTTTCTGAGAGCCCCTTAACGTCCAATTACGGCATTGGAACACCGGCGACAGGAGGCTGTTTCCATCCAAAAGGGTAAGAGGGGAATGTGGTTTTCTTTCCTCGGCAGTATTATGGAGTATTTTACCAGAACCTGGGCACCAATCTAAAGTCCATGTAAAGACAAAGTAGCCTGTTTTTCAGACACAGCAGTGCACGACACTCACACGGCCTTGCCACAGGGGGACTTTTTCCACCCGCTTCAAACTAATTCTCGAGTTGTGACTCCACTTCCCCCTGTTTTTTTACGACAAAAGCGCCAGTGTTGGTATGAAACAGGTCATTGGGACCTCCCCAGGACCGGTTTGGTGAAGCCGTGCAACCCGCCAATATCCACAGCCGCACAGGAGCCCCCTCCCACCATCAACCAATAACTCCACTCTCGCCCCGTATGTCGTAAACAGCTTAAAACCCTATTAAAAAGCACAAATACATTTCAGAAACGGAGTTGACATTTACAAAACTATATTTCCTGTCCGTGAGTCTACTCCACTGCTGCGTCGACCGTACGGTGGTATGGAAGCGGAAGCTAATAATGTATTCCTGGTGGTGGTCAGACTTTATCCCTGGCTACAAGTTGTGAACATGCATCCTATAAATGCATCAGTAAAATACGGTGATTTACTGGGCTGGAAGGGAAGTGATTACGAGTGACTGATGAGAGAGCAAAGAAACCTCCCTCAAGACTGCACCTGTGTGAGTTAACATTTACTTTGTGTGTGTGTGTGTGTGTGTGTGTGTGTGTGTGTGTGTGTGTGTGTGTGTGTGTGTGTGTGTGTGTGTGTGTGTGTGTGTGTGTGTGTGTGTGTGTGTGAAATACCCTGAAAGCGTTTTTTCTGCATATGCTTGCTACACACTAAATGCAACCATGCAGGCTTCCAGGCTATTCATTTGAACCACAGTGGAGCATCATAACACAAGAATCCATTCAAAAAAAAATACATGATGTTATTTTAGTTCAAAGAGCGTGAGGGAATTGAGAGGGGAGAGGAGCAACAAGAGTGGATTCCAGCCAACAGGGGTATTTTTAGCACTGAGAAAGACATTCAGTCCTTTATGATAATAACTTCTCAGAATAATGATAACACTCTGGGGGAAATGCAGCTCTTTGAGGGTTCATTTAATTAGAGTGTCATTTGCTCATGTGAGAGGGGGCCTGCCTGGCTGCGGAGTAGCTGTCCCACAGGTCCTTCGCAGCCAAAGGTCCTTCTTGTAACAGTGTCAAGATCTGCTCTCATTTATTTTAAGTGGAACGCCATTTCCTGACTCTCTTTGTAATGTGCAATGCGTCTGGCACATCACAAAGGCAGAGAAAGGCAGGGGAATAGAAAAATTATGAAATCACGCAGGATGAATGTTATTGTTGTTGCTGCCGATGTGGGGAAACAGCCGGCTCCATCGCGTTGTTCGTCCCTCATCCAGCAACATCGCAGAGTACTTTCAAAGAGGCCTGATCGGACTGAATCATAACAGGAGCTTCTTCCATCTATCCATTCCTCACATCTACCCCTTCCCATTCATCTATCCCTCCATCTTTCCCCTGCTCCTTCAAAACATTCGTCCCTCCTTCCATTCCTCCATGTCTTCATCACTCTATCTATCAAACTCTCCTTTACTTTCTCCACCCACGCCCTGTTGCTCTCATCGCTCCGTCCTCTGTTTCCATGGTTCCATCTCAGGTACAGGACGGATGCAGCGGGTCACCAGGACCTTTCAAATCTGTCACGTCTGACAGACTGGATGAGACACTCTTTGCCGCTCTGTTGATTTATCCTTCCAGCGTGCTGCTGTAACTTTGTTAATATCTCTCATCAGCCTATTAACAGTACATGAGCGGGGCCCAGGAAACAGGTGCTGGGAGGGTTTTACTGTCCGTCACCTCTTCGGCAGGAGCTTATCGGCAGCAGGGAGTGCAGGCAGTGCAGTTGCACCCAGAGCTCCAACGCCTCAGGCCCACAAAGTCACAACTTCAATCACAGTATTTTACAGTGGACTTCAGGCTAAAAGGAGACATGCAGCAAAGAACAGAGCATTTTTGTGAGACTGTGTCAGAGCAGTTTCAGCGCAATGGTTCGACATTTTGGGTAATGCACCTATTTGCGGTCTCGCTGAGAGTCAGATGAGAAGACTGATACCAATCTTCAAAGCTGGAGCCGGGGTTTGAACTTCTCGCTCAGCTCTCTTTTTCTTCTGTCGCTTTTCATGTGAACAACCGTACAACATACTGAAGGCCTGCCTTATTCACTCCACCTTCCAGTGTGGCCATTCAGACGCACATTTTATTTCTGCTGGGAGCGTTGTTTGAACTTGTTTTGCTCGGGCACAGCTCCTATGTCTGTACATTAAATGTAATGCTGCGTTCACACCGGTCGCGTTGATTTTTTGACGCGCGTCGAGATTACATACAAAGTCTATGCACAGACGCGATGAGACTGGCGCGCCTCGATTTTGCGATCCCGCGGCGCGTTGGACGCGTTATTGCAGTGCGGTGGACGCGGTGGACGCGTTGGACGCCGCAAAATCGCCAACGCGCGAGTTGAAATTTTTCAACTTCAGCGACATAATCGCGTGACGCTGTGGCGCGATAGCCTATCAGCGTTGAGTTGCTCCCCCTGTCGTCACTGGCTTCCTGCCGTTGTTGAATCAGGAAATAAATCCTGTCGCCGTCTGTGTTCACCCAGAGCGCTACGATACCTCATATCAATAGAGACCGGACCAAACTATGTGTATGCATGTGTGTGTGTAAACCATACGGTACAAACAATAAATAGACGCTGCCGTATTTACGTCTACGTGACGTTATTGAGTGCTGGTGGAGCTGCTACGATGTTAGCATAGCCTAGCACCGATCCATCAGAGCTCCATTGAGAAGACCAGTAACCTACAAATCGGTATCATTACGCAGTTATTTCGGAGTCCCTTTTTGTCGGAGAAGACAAGTACAAATCGGCATCATTACGTAGTTATTTCGGAGTCCCTTTTTGTCGGAGAAGACAAGTACAAATCGGCATCATTACGTAGTTATTTCGGAGTCCCTTTTTGTCGGTTTATTGCCGTTGAATCACAGCCAAATCAGTTTATTTTGTGTTCCTACAGCTGTAGTAAACAGCGACCGGTGGCTTGCTAGACACAGTGAATACAGCTCGATACAATCCACGGAGCTCCTCTGAACAATATTATGAACCAGACATGACGGCGTTTGGCATTCCGATGTTTGAGGGACTTCCACAACACGTACAAAGCAGCAATTGTCCTTATTCCTGTCATGGTTGACGGCGGAAAACAATGGCGGCCAGATCGAGGCTTCCAGGACGATAAACCACGCCCCCTCTCCGGCGCTACGAGATTTTGCGGCGACCGGTGTGAACACGACCGGCGGCGCGTTGGACGCTTTTTTGCAGTGCGTTGGACGCTTTTTTGCAGTGCGTCAAAAAATCAACGCGACCGGTGTGAACGCAGCATAAGGCTAAGACCAGTAGCCACTTAGCTTAGCTTAGCAGACAGAATAGAAACAGGTGGAAATAGCTAGCCTGGCTCTGTAGGAAGGTCACAAAATCCACGAGTACCTCTAAAGTGCACTGATTATAACACAATATATCTCATTTGTTTCATCCAAATAAAATCTGTACAAAATCTACAAAAAAACGTTTAATTCAGTTTAGTTTAGTTTTGTTGCCAAGTACCAATGGAGACTGCAGGAAGGCACTGCTCCTGGCCAACAAATAGTCCCTCACAACCCCGCTAGATATATTTAATGAGTTATCTTAAGTCATTTTAGGATTATGTATTCAGTATTTCCAAAAATGTCAAACTATTCCTTTAAGGTTTATGAAGAATATACCACCACATATGGACATGCTTGCAATCAGATTAGATTTCCATGCTCAATAATGGACCAGATCTCATATAAAAAACCTTACTGTGTGCTATAACTGTGCTATGAGCAGTGCCTTCAAATGAAAAGAATTAAAACTGAATTATTATCCATAATAGCAGGAAAAGGTTCCTCATAAAAAAAACTCTTGGATTCATAGTATATTTTAACTGAGCTAAGCCAGTAAAGTGAGCCGTCAGCGTTCAGTGAGGAAAGAGGCAAACCAGCCATGATGCAATGTGTGGAGGGCAACAAGGCATGAGGCACCTTTTAAAAAGGCGAACCCAGCCCTTACACCAGCAGAGCAGCTGAATCCGGAGAATCCCCGCCCGGCAACAAAAAGGTCACGCCTGTCACAGCTGAACCGTGAAGCTCTTCAGAACATGCTTTGGGAAAATAGCCTTTTTTCATGACGAGCACATGTAACAATGCAACAACGCAGTGACCTAACAGCGGGGCTCCAGACAGTTTGGTATGAACCTCTCTGTCTGTATCGTAGCTGTGGAGGCCAGCTTCTTACACATAGATTCTCCAAATCCACCACAACACACACACACATGCACACACATGCTATGGGCTGGGAAGTCCTCAGCTATATCTTTGTTTCTCACTTTCCATCTGTTCCTTAGTTCCTCAATTCTTTCCAGCAATCCTTTCAGCATTTTTTCACATCTACACCAAAATGTCTGCCTCACTCCATCCCACCACGGATACAAGCACGGCAGAGACATAAAAGAAAATATATCTGAACTCTAATGGATGTGGACTTAATCAAACGCTTAGTTGGTGTTGCTATCAGTTAAACCAGCCAATGACTCAACCGAGATCAGATGTCTGTTTTACCGAGGCCCATTCATGATCATACACAGATTCGGCTCCTTGCTCCTGCTTCTTCAGTCTGCTCGCCACCAGACCAGACAACAAATAACTAGAGATTTCATGTTAATAGCAGGGGGGGGGGGAGCTCTTCTACAGAAGCGCCCGGCCAGCACAGACAACCACAGGAAGCTATTTGCTGACAAATGGGATTTGGTGCTGCAGGCTTGAGCTGCATTAACTCCTATTGGTTGAAGGAGCACGATATCGTGGCGGTCTCGCCTCTCTTGCAAAGTGGATGACGTGGCAAGGGAACGAAAAAGGCCTTTTGGTCACGCAAAGGTGCCGAGCCCTGTTAAGCAGATGGCAGGAGACCAGTGAGGAGGATGGCAATGGACAGCAGATGGAGAAGAGATCATGCAGGAGACCAGAGGAATGCACTGTATATACCCGACACACTGCCAGTCCTCCTGCTCACACACACACACACACACACACACACATGATCAGTGAGTCTATCTCCATCGTGTTTCCTCATGTTGAAACAGTTCTCATGTGTTGGAGCACAGAAGTTGAATTTGATGAATGTATTCAGGACATTTCCTCTCGCACTAAAACTGACAACGATGTCCTCGTCATTGAGTGGTTCAACATGGAAGGTTGCAATAGCAGTGTGAAGGAGAACCAATAGGGGGCATTCTTGCACAATACAGCAATGAGACAGAGCATGTGGCTGTCCCAGCTGAACTCCAGCATATACTGCAGTGTTTTCCTCATCTTGTTTCTCAAAACCTGCACCGCTTGAGGCTGTTTACTAATTAACTGGACCATGTGTCTGGTTTACATATGGTGGAAATGTGAGTTACTCCTTTTATTTAGACATGATTGATATGTGTTTATCCATAGTTGTCAGTATTTCTTTTTCAGATTCAGACATGACAACAGCATCATGTGGACAGCTATTGTTTTCACTGATATCTGAATTCAAAACTTATAAAATTAACTTTTAAATACAGTTAATTTTAGTATATTATGTCTATCAAAAGAAATCTGCTTTTAAAGAGCTCAAAATGAGCACAATCACATGGATTAGTCCACCTGACTTTGTTTATTCCAGTGGCTGAACAGCTCTTACTCGTGGACTCCTTCTTAGTTAGGTGGCGTGAAAAATACCGAAAGGCAGTTTAAAATGAACTTGTCAAAACTTACAAAAGGATTAGTTGTACAAAGGATGGTAGCAAATAAACCTAAACCAAACTTCTGCTGTAAAAAGACAACTTTAACAAAATAAATAAACAGTAAAGCCTTGTGTTTTTTATGATATCAGATATGTCATTATATGCCCAGCGGAGATATCTACCATATTGTCCTTGCTGTATAAATGCTTGCGGGTTATTTAAATCAGTTCGTGTTCATTCTATCTGAAAAAGAAAACATCTCACATCTTACATCTGCAGCATTAATTCATGACAGACTTTCACCCTCAAACAACAACAACCCATGAGGCAAGACCTCCTTTTTCTCTAGAAGTGCATGATTTCAGGTGAAACAGTGTGATGTGGAGGAAAATGTGACTCTATGGGGGTCTCTGGGTGAAAAAAACAGCCATCCTGAGAGCTGCTGCAGGGGCAGGATGAGTGAGAGTGTAGGTGGGGATGTGGGGGCTTTGAAACCACAGCAGGTAGGTGATAGTGACAGGTTTCCCCCCCCCCGCTCTCTTAGTATGGACCTGACATCCTGTCTGTCAACATGCACACAGACCCAGTCACACTCCAGAAGAGTTTCCTGTCAAGGACTGGCTGCATGTGAGTATAACAGAGGTGAGGAGCAGCACCAGAAAGCAAGGTGGCACGGGATAACCACAGGTCAGGGTAGGTCATGTTGCAGCTGAATGTTGTATTATGAAATGAGAGAGGAGCTGGGACGCAGAACACATAACTTGACATTACTTTAGAAGAAAGACACAAACAGGTTCCAATAATCTGTAGGTCTATTGATTTTAATTCTCCCTTTGGTTGAACTTAATTTCTGACGCTGTTATGAACAACTCATCATCACTGTGAGGGAAAGAGTGTGTTACAATATTAGTTAGGAAAAAGTCTGACATCTAAAAAAATGTAGAACTATATCTTTCAAATAAAACTCCAATAAACCAGACCAGAGCATATTACATATATTACATATCAATAACTCTTTTTTATATTTGTTTAAATAATAAATTACTTTGACAAGAGAGGACAGAAATCATTTTCTCCAATATTGTTTATGAATAATCTCTGCTGCTCTGTTTCTCTGTGTTATTGGAAGAGGAGTGTCGGCCATTACAGGCTTGGCAGCTGCGCCGAGCTGCAACACTGATACTCTGCTGTGGGAGTCAGGTTATCTCACAGAATGATGGCGGCTGCAGGGGGACTCGGGGCAAGGCCAAAGGGCAAGGCACTAACTCACTCCAGAGAATACAGTAATCCTATCGCACACTGTCTGCTGTAGCCGTAGCATTAAAAAAAAAAGAAAAGAAGTACACTAAAGGCCACGTGCAATACCTCAGGAACACTGAGACAAGATCAAATTACTCTGTGTTCCTATAATCTGACTCAGAAGACACTCACCCCATAAAATGTAGAAATACTATCAGAAAATAAATGCTACAATCAAATGTTTGTGAAGAAGTATAAAAAAGATGATTCATCGTGGATGTATAGTGGATGTGTATATACGTATAGTGGATGTATGTATAGTGGATGTGTATATAGTGGATGTGTATATAGTGGATATATAGTGGATGTATGTATAGCAGATGTGTATATCGCGGATGTGTACATACGTATAGTGGATGTATGTATAGTGGATGTATATATAGGGGATGTGTATATAGCAGATGTATGTATAGCGGATGTATGTATAGCGGATGTATGTATAGTGGATGTATGTATAGTGTAGATATATATCATCTCTAAACTTTTAACTAAAGAGAAAAAAGCTTGTTTCTCCAGGAAGTCGGTATTTTCCTTCCAGGAAATATCTGACCTATTTTGTAATGAATTTCGACTGTCTAGATTGCTGGTAAAATGAAATTCAATTACTGGCGATTGTAGCCTTTTAAAGAGCAGCCCGAGAGATATTTAAATGGTTGTTTAAATGGGTTGTCTCTTTCCAAGGACAAAAAATGAACACAATATGACAATGTTATACATTTTGTTTGTGAAAATGATACGGTGAGAAAATGTCATCGTCTATCATGTAAAGCTGTGGGGTTTTATGTGTCTTCTAATCCGTCTCGGTGTTTTGACATTGAAGACATGAGGCCCGGGTGATATGAAACCCAACGAAAAAACCACAAGCGTGTCGAGTGCAGAACATGTTCTGCAGCTCTTAAGAAAACGACAATCAGGCTGCACGAGCTCCTGGAAACATGGAATGTCTTCAACGTATATATTTGTTGTTATCTCGCATGTAACGAACGTTTTATTATTTTTAATTCTGCTTTAAATACCTGCATGAAATGATCAGAAGCTCCAATGATGCGTTGGGGTGGTAATTAAATATATTAGTTTTTCGTCTGGTGGGATGATTTATTTTTTACCTTTAATGTTTATTTATTTTTTTAAAGCATTCCATTGTGTGACATTTCATCAAAGCTGTTTTGTCAGCGATTTTGACAGAAAATATGAAGCTGCTGTGACAGTGAGCAAACAGCTTTAGTAAAAGAGGAAACAGCGTGTTGTTTCTTTAAAGCCCCAATAGGCGGCGCTGCAGACCAACTCTGTGCAGCAAAGACAAGAGCTTCAGTCCTGCTGCTCTGAACATCAGAAAATTGCACATTCATTTTATAAACTAGAGTTTTACATATAAGTTGCATGTTAAAATTATGAAATAATTAAATTAAATGAATTAAGACTGATTCTGCATTTTGACGTTTCATTACAATAAATATACTCGACTTTTTCATACTTGACTTAAATTCGAAAAATGTTTTTATTTAAAATTGGATTCGGTAAATTTTCCTGTGACTTAAAAAAAAAATCAAACTTCTTCGCTTAATAAACAACCTGTTGAAGGCCTGCGAATGATCACAAAGCCACTGTGTGTGTGTGTGTGCGCGTGTTTGTGTGCATGTGCGTGCGCGCGCGTGTGTGTGCGTGTTTGTGTGCATGTGCGTGCGCGCGTGTGTGTGCGTGTGTGTGTGTGTGTGTGTGTGTGTGTGTGTCTGAATGTGTGGCACCAAGAGGCGCACTTTAACTTCTGCTTGGTTGTCAAAAGAAGTCTTAATTACTTTGCATCTAAATCTGTGGCCAGAAACAAACCGCAGTTTGATAAAACAGCATTCTGATTGACATCACATATTCACTTTCAATGAATTAAACTGACTGGACAATGTGAGTAATGGGTAAATTAAATATGAAAGAATGACAGAATTGTTGTATCTGCTTTTGGACAAAAGAGAGTTCTGATTAAGGCTGGCCAAAGTCCCTCAACATATTACAGAATATTTAATTGCACACAATATATCAAATATATATACTTTGAATCATTCATTTTTTTGGAGAACATAGGATGACTTGTGTGGCAACCGGCCTTTTTACCTGTGTGGCGTTCTCGTGACGAAGTAATTAGCTAATTATATTTGAAAGTGTTCATACAATTTCATGAGAAATATTAAACTGTATAGAAGAAGAAAAAGAACAGCTCATTGTCAGAAGAACACAAGTGACTTTAACTGCTTGCTTTGTATTAGTTCACCATGCAGCTGATCTCAGGGTGCGTGGGTGTTTTTTCTGTCACAAACCTCAGAATTGTTGTAATCTTACCACAAAGAAATAAAACGAGTCAATGTGGTGGCTCTTGCGCGTGCCCTCCATTCTCGCAAATTAGTTCCATAGATCCAAAAATTGAAAATATAAAATAATAAGAAATAATTTAAGTGTTTAAAGTATCCAAAAAAAAGCACGTTTTTAAAAGCATGGAGTTTGAGAGGAAGGGGGAGGGGGGGGTGAACGAGCCCTTCCAATCTCCAAAAGAAGGCATCAACCTTGGCTGAATGGTCTGTGAGAGGTGTCAGAGGAGGCAGGTTGAACGGAACACGCTCCTCTACAATGGTCTGCAGCCCTAGTTGCTATCCAAACACAAATAAACAGAGGAGGAACATTGGAGTTAATGATACGGGGGGTGGGGGTGGTGGAGGCGTGTCGGAGGGCGGGCTGAGCGCTCCAGAGCCCCGGAGCCCTGAAAAGTGAAGGACCGGTGCGCATTACGCACACTTCCAGCCCAAGCTCCGGACGGAGACTCCCACGCTGCTGCTGCTGCTGCTGCTGCCTCTCCTCCAAACTTTGTTGCCACAACTTCTCACAACTCATCCGATCCCCGCAAAGGTCCGAGATTTCCCGGCTGACTGCATGGCTACGTGAAAGTTTTATGGACTTGGAAGTTGGAAAACTTTTCGCGGCGCTTTATTGGAGCTCGTCGCCTCTATAGTTACTGTGGATTACTGACATAACGCGAGGACCTTTGGCAGCTTTTTATTTGGGTAAGATTCCGTTTGTCGGGGTATTCTGTCAGCCCTCTGCAAGAAGGGGACAAACTCAGCTCACTTGTTAAAAACGTTTCATCCAAAGGAAATATTTCCCTTTTACTGTTTGCGCTTTAAACCACAGAGATCAAACTGTCAGTAAAAAGCAAACTTTCCACGACTACGGGCTAAGTGAAATTCTGTTATTAGACGTGATTGTTGCTTCGTGATGATCAACACCTTGAGGTGACAGCTCTCTGCAGTGCACAACATTGCCGAAACAAGCAGTCTCTAAAGACTTGTAGAAATGCAGAACTTTCCGCCAAAAAAACTTGACTGGGACGCAGAGAACACTACTGCTGTCAGAGTGTAAAATATAGTCCAAAGGTTATTGAAAGAAAGAACAGGTCGGACAAAGTTGCACACATGGGCGAAGAACAACAAGTGGCTGCGCGGTGACTCGTGCTGCACCTGTGCAAACTTCAATTTAACCCTGTCCCGTCTGTGAAAAAGGGGAAAGCGAAGTGGAAAGAAATCCAAAAGCTGTGTGTAATAAATGTAAACGACCTGACCCAAACATGCGATCAGCCTGTTTCAACATGTATCGCAGGACTCTCCCCAGCAAGCCCCTCTGAGAGTGAGAATAATGTCCAACTCCAGAAAGTTTCAGCTTCAAGAACTTCGTGACCCATTATGTTAGAAATACGATTTCATCTGAAAAAAAGAGCAAAACATATCATCAAAAGAGAAAAGTGAGTCTTTTGTTTTTTAATTCTCAACATAATCTAAAGGTCAGCTCACCGTCGCACCGCTGACTCGCTGCCAGCCCTGAGTCTTGAATTTACACGGTTTTCTTTTTCCCTGTGTGGGAAAACAGAACTTGTCATCTCCACAAACATGGAACCGGGCCTTCACGGGATTCATGCACACTTTACCTTATGTGTCCTGCATGTGAAGGAGATGTGCAGCTCCTGTAACACAGGTCCCCCATGAGAACATGCAGCATGAAATAAAATAGTCCTAAAAACTCAATTTCAGGCCTTCGAGATGAACTGGCTGCAGTCCCGCGAGCACGCAAATAAAAAGCACATGCACATCCAGCCGAGATTAAAGTGGCTTTCTTGCGGCCAGCATTTTTGCTTGTTTTGCCCTGACTCACGCGCGCATTTGATCTCCGCGTGCAAAATTTCAAACTCCTACAAATCCACAGGGCACGTGTGTTTTTGCATTGTGAAACACCAGCTACAACCGTCAAAAACAACAACGTGTTCTCTATTTACCGCGCTCGAGATTTAGTGCTTCATTCGGAGCGATCTGGATACGTAATCGTTAATCTGTGCCATATGAGTCCTGCACCCACTTAATTGAATTACAGTTAGATGACTGTTTTGATTTCTAAAATATATATTTTATATATATTTTTTAATATCTATAAAATAAAATATATACATGTATGTATATATATATATATACATGTATGTAGAATATAATATTGTCTTCTCTGTTTTAAGGGACACACGTTTCTATTGTCCATGCGTAAAATACGTGTTTACATTCTCATTGCGGTTCTACTCGGGTCAAACAGGCTTTAAAGGAAAATACTGCTGCATCTTAACCACAGCAATGGATTTGCTTTGTGAAAGTTATTAAAAAACCTAATAATGAATGTTCGCCCTAATCTCAGCAGAATTGATCCACTTTGATGACTGGGGAATATTCTTCATGAAATAAATGTTTTTACGTTAGATCAGAATCAGAATGTGTTAAAACGATCTCTGAGTGTATTTAGTCTATAGTACAACTGTTTTTTTTTTACTGTAACATGAACACTCTAATGTGGCATTAACGATGAACACTCATCATTTTTGTTTTTTTCCCCCACAGGTTATCACCGTGTCTTCTTCAGAGGTCTGAGTCGAGATGGGGAGCAAAGCCCTGCACGCTCCAATCCCCCTGCACCCGGCCCTGCAGCTCACAAACTACTCTTTCCTGCAGGCCGTCAACACTTTCCCCGCTGACCAGCTGCAGGGGCTGTACGGCCTCAGCGCCGTGCAAACCATGCACATGAACCACTGGACTCTCGGTTACCCGCACATCCAAGGACTGAGGTCGACGATCACGGAGATGGCAGCCGCCCAGGGTCTTGTGGACCCCAGGATTCCCTTCCCGGCGCTGCCCTTCGCCGCTGCAGCGCAGCTCTTCCATCCAAAACAAGCCGCCGTTGCGTACGGCATTCCCTCGCTGCACAAGGACAGGCCGAGGTTTGACTTCGCCAACCTGGCCCTCGCTGCCACTCAGGAGGACCCGCCAAAAGCTGTAGATCTGGTGAAGTTGGCGTCGGGGCTAGGGGGAACCATCTCCGAGCTGAGCAAGCTGTCCCCGGACAGAAAACCCACCCGGGGAAGGCTCCCGTCCAAGACTAAAAAGGAATTTATTTGCAAGTTCTGCGGTAGGCATTTCACCAAGTCCTACAACCTCCTCATCCACGAGAGGACCCACACGGACGAGCGGCCCTATACCTGTGACATTTGCCACAAGGCCTTTAGAAGGCAGGACCATCTCAGAGACCACAGGTAGGGCTGATTTTGACCAGATAGAGCAAATTACGCACGGGGTTAGGAGGTGCTGGAGGGCGGAGGGGGCTTAATTAAATCCCGGGCAGTATTCCTAATGATGCGCGTGATTTAAAGCACAACTGTATCGAAATAACCCTTTCATGACTTACAAGTCATAATATATATATATATATATATTTATAATTTTTCGACAACATACGGGCTGTTCCCAGCGTTTTCTCCACGAGGGCGCTAAAGCACTTTTCCGCATCAAGTTTGCACAGCAGAGCTCTTTCGCCCTTTTTGACTCTGGGCTTTGTCACAGCAAGTCCACGCACGAGCAGCCTTTTGATGAAGTGTCATTTCTGTTTTGCAGATACATCCACTCCAAGGAAAAACCATTCAAATGTCAAGAATGTGGGAAGGGATTCTGTCAGTCTCGAACTCTAGCCGTCCATAAAACCTTACACATGCAGGTAAGCTGGAAATATTAACAAGTCACCATCATTTTTTTTATCCTGACTATGTACGTTATGTTCATAATTCACCCACAATGCTCTGTCTGCTGCATGCATGGGGCTCACAGTCTCACAAAATAACTGCATGTTTGGCCAATTACCAAATCAAAACTAAAATGCTTGACACAATTCATGTGACGATTTGAGTTACAACTGACGCAATAAATACTGGATTTATTCAGATCAATGAAAGCTGCAATTTATAGACGTTCTATACAATTAAAGGGAATAATCCTTTGCTTGCTTTAAATCTAAACAGGAGTCCCCCCACAAATGCCCCACATGCGGAAGAACCTTTAATCAAAGAAGTAACCTGAAAACTCACCTTCTCACCCATACAGACATCAAGCCCTACAGCTGTGGCCGCTGCGGAAAGGTGTTTCGGCGCAACTGTGACTTGCGAAGGCACAGTTTGACGCACAGCCCGCATCAGGACTACTAGCCTGGATAGACTAACACAAAAACAAAAAACAATGGACATATACAAACAGAAAAACAACCCGCAGGAAGAAAAGTCAGCGGCTGTTTTCTTTCTTTTCAAAAGACATTCTCCAAACGAGGACACGTTTACTGCCGCACACTTCAGAGTGGAGATCTGGTTGCATCTCAAGTGGGACAAGCAGCGGAGCCATGGCCATGTCCAGCTTTCACACCACCTGTAAATATCAAGACCATGTACATACTGTTGCTTTTTTATTTTTTTCCCCTGACCTTGAAATGATAAAGGTGTAAAAAAACAGTCATAAGTTTAAAGTATGTTAAATTGTATTTTAGAAATAAATATTTCCATGACATGTTCGCATGTGCTCTTGTGTTTATTTTATGACGCTACCACGAAGCCCACATTGAAATGCCTATCAAATGACGAGTCTATATGTTTACAGCTGAGCTGAGTGAAGAAGACTTGTTGGGCTTTTTATAGTAGCCCAGATATCAGTTAGCAGCCAGGGAGCATGACATGTCTTTCAGGACAAGCCTTGCAGAAGGGAAGTCATCGAATGCAGAGTCATGTGATAATTGATTTTATATATTAAAGAATCAGAGTGTTGTTTTTAAACAAGCAAATGATAATGATATCATAATTGTAAGACAGACTTGTTTTTTGAAGTCCCAGGATTAGCTTCACTATTCAGAGGGCTGATTAGTATGATATTAGCCGCATTAGCAGCCATATCACACGTCTTTATCTATATCACCTCTGATATCATAATTAACGTAAACACCGGCAGAAGGAGCCAGCAGCTACCAAAGAGAGCAATCCAAAGCAGTGAGATTAGACGTGGCCGAGCAACAGCTTGTTTTTTTATTTTTTTATTTGTGTGTGTGTGTGGGTGGGGGGGGGGGGGGGGGGGCGGGATTATCAAGGTTAATTAATTCATCACTTATACAAACAGAAAAGAAAAAAAAGAAAACTGATTTGATTGTTTCGAGCTCTGCACCAGTTATATTGAGCACATTCATTTATGTACAACAACATCAATGCCACTTAAGTTTAAGTGTGGGCCTATTTGAGCTGTAGGTGATCACTGTTTAAATACATGTATTTTATTATTATTATTATTATTATGACTATTACTGTTATTGTACAGAATATCTTAAGAAGCAGGTCCCAGGGGAAATGGGGAGCGCTCGGGACGCGATGCTTAAACATCCAGGTTTACATTTGTGAAAATGTAGAAATTCACAGATTTTGGATTTCATCACACTCTCGGCCACTGCATACAAATGTGCTTGAATATTAACCATCAGAGCTATGATCCGTGACAAACGATCTATCATTTGTATTTTTTTTATAATTCGGTGAAGACAAAGTGAGGCTCTCTCCCGCTGACTCCCTCCTCATCTCTCTGTCTGTCTGTGCTACTTGGCCTTCAGGCCTGTTGTCATGATTTCTCTCGTCATTGTTGGCTACCGAAGACGCGTTTAAAAAACCAGATTTTCACCTGACAGCTCGATTAATTGCTTGACGCCCCCCCCCCCCACCCCCCCCCCAAAAAAACTGCAGCATTTGTATTTAACGGGCTCGAAAATATGTTCTGAAACCACTAGTTTCAGTAATAACATGATTTAAAACGCCGCTCGGTGCTGCTGAAAGGACATTAACTAAGACGCAGGTTATTACGCACGGCAGGCTAATTGTTTCCGAATAATTTCTTAAATGGAAAGGCAACAATGTGCAACGTCTCCAGCAAGCTCATATTTACAAGAAAACAACGGACATCCGGGAAAATAAATCATGCAAAATCACAAAACAATTCCAAAGACGGAAATATGAAAAGATGGATGATGAGCATGCAATAATAATTCAAAACAATGAGATAATAAATATTATAATGAGAATGACAAAACATTAGGAGTTTTTCTTTTGCAAATAAGGGAGATATTTTCTATCATTGAATTTCAATCTGTATCATCCTGGTTAAATAATGTGATGATAGTTTTATATTATAGTTAAACCAATTCAGATGCTGAAGCCTATATATGATATTAATGCTGATGCAATGGCGGTGTATAATGAAGATATTGTTTTGAGAAAAAGGAAATGAATTCTCACAAGTGAACATGTTAGTGCATTTTTAAACAAGTAAGACCAGTCTGTTGCTTTTCTGAATTCGTTGTTTTTTTCAACTTGTTGGGACAATGGCGGAAAGGAAACCGATTAATCAGCAATAACGGATGAAAATGAAAATGGTAAATTGTCCACACATTGTATCTGTTCACGAGGATCACGCTGTAAGCAGAACAACAGGCGAACAAACTACGCCCTCGTTGTATTTGCTGCTGGCTTTGAACACGTACAATGATTTCAGATTTAAGGTGCGGCGATAGCATGTTGTTGGTCCCGATGACCTGATTATAGGTTGATCAAGAAACTGAATTAAACTTGGGCCCTATAACAAGATATCAAGTAGGGCCTACTTTCTCTCTCATCTCGGGCTGAATGGATGCCTTCAGAATACTGACAGTAATGGGGAGCACACATTGTCGGACACGGTGGACAGACAAGTTCATCGGCGAACGATCCATGTTGCGGACTGTGTACTCAGGAAGCTTTATCTAACGGACAGGGGAGAGGCTGCACCGACGGGCCTCTGTGCCCCGCTACTCTGACTGCACAGGATATGCATACGTGGCCCTCAGCCAGGAAGAACAGGCTATACTCAGATCTTTCACTTGAGTAAAAGCAGCCACACAGTGGAAAAATACTGTTACAAGTAAACTATCTTACGTATAATCAATGATACAAAAGTATTAGCATCAAAACACAATTAAAGTCCCAAAAGTAAAACGACTCGTTATGCATAATTAGTGATGCATTAATATCACTTTTATGTTGAAGCTGAAGGTGGGTCTGATTGCACTGTTGGGTACCGTAATCCATAATATTGCATCATGATTTATTTTTTGGATTAAGGTGTATATTTTGTATTGATAACCCGAATCTGCAAAGTAACCAGTAAAAACTGTCGAACTAAAGTTGTGAAAAAAGTACAATATTTGCCTCCAAAATGTAATGGAGTAAAAGTGTGAAGCATAATAACTGTAGAAACAAAGTGTTCAGAGACAGATTTGACACAAATGAAGCCGTTGGCTGCTGAAATTAAAAGTGTAAACTTTGAAAGCAAGGTAAAGATTAGCCTGTATTATTTTAGGTAACTCAGTATTATATGTATTTGTCCAAGAGCCCATGTATTATTCCAAGTGCATCCATGGTTTTGAAACAAAGAAAGACATTATTTACTTTATATTTTTTTATTACTCCATAGAATTTGACACGGAGCTGTATTTATTTGTCACTCTGTGAATTTCAGTGAGCCTCCAGTTGTATATTAACATTATAATGACGTCATCTCATTGCCTATTTAAGATTAGATCCGCACCATAACAAACTATACCAGGCAGGTCACCTGACCGAAATGCAAAGATCCCTCTTGTAGGCTTATAGCTTTCATTATTCGCCTTCATTGACTTTTGCATAAATCTCGGTGTCAATATCTGAAGGAAGAGAATCTCTGTTCATGAAATTAAACCGATGTCATTGTAGGACATATTTAAAAAAAAAAAATCGATCGTTTTAAGAAAAAGTTTCCTTCATATTGTCATTATTCAGGTGCTGCCTGCCGATAATTTATTTTATAATTCAATATATTTATATTGTACATAGTACTTAAATATTTAATGTTTATGCTTCGTTTTTCTGTTCTACTTTGTTGTCTTTAATGTCCTTGTTTTTATATTTCTCTTGTTTATTGTATGTTCTATGTGTGTATGTACGATGAGAGCAATGTGTAACCGGAGTCAAATTCCATGTATGCTCACGCTTACATGGCCAATAAAGCTGAATCTGATTCTGATTCTGATACTTTTACCTCTAGACTCTTAGCAAAGGTGTGCTTTAATGGCCAAGGGCTAAGGGCGGGCAAAAAACTGACGAAAATGACATGTAATGATGCCTTCCGTGATCCTCGGAAATCCGTTAAAGTGCGGCTGGGGTTGCGAGAACAAGCACGCGTTGATCAGAAATTCGGATTAAAGTAACTTTGAAACACCAGCTATGTGCTGATTTTTGTGTTTCAACCAACTGGCAATACGGTATCTGGTGCTACAGTAACCGATTTAGGAAGTGACAATGTGTATCAGGCATTTGCTTGATGTTCTCATTGATTTATTTTTACTGTATTTTTCTTTTTAGCCTCCGAAGTCTGTGCTCTAAATACCACATTTCATCCAGTTACACATCAGATGAAATGTATTGTGTCTCATTTTGTTGCCACTTTTCTTTGGGCTGTAGACATAGACTGTATATAAGAAGGTTGTCGACTATTTGTGCACTGAACGATGAAGCGCAAATTTCCAATAGCTATAAAGGCAACACCAGGCATACGGAAGCCGCGTCGGTGTTTACTGATGACGTTTGGGCTGAAGCGGTTGTTCGATGTGGCTAACGTCAGCAACCAAGATAAATATGTTGTATTAAACGTGGAATTTAAGATATAGCTACAGGATACAAGCGGGTGTCAAGTAAGTTTGGTGTTCTGCAAATATACCCGTGGCTACACGTTTCAGCCAGATAAACGAAGTGAGGGAGACTTCTTCTCAGCAGTTAGCTTAGCGTCTTTGCTCTGGTCCTCTGGTGTGTAGCTATAGCTGGAATGACAGGAGAGCATAGCTAGCCTTTCGGGCTAACTACTCCGCAGTAGTTAAGTTAACGCTACATTTCTTACTACGCAGTACGACACCGCTTTATTTAAAACAGCACATTATATTTAGTTACATTATCCGTTTGGAAATGGAGTGTCAAACAAGTAATATCGTTCTCCTCTGTAGTCGCGTGCATACAAAGTGAATTATCATTAGCAAGCAGGCTTATTTAGGCACTCGTTTTCTTTAACATAAAGCCTCTTCAAAGTAGAACCACTAAGTTAGTAAAACATTGGCCTGCAACGTATGCGAGCAGACTTCTTATTCTGTCTCTGTTGTGTCTAACGTTAGGTATGAGCTCTGCATGACCAACTTTATCAACGTTACACACTCAGCCTACCTAGATATAACTTAATGTTATAATATGGCTGGTTTTGAAATGCACATATCATTTTATGACCCTTCCATGATAGGATAAGCCAGTAAGTAGGTAGCATGGCTTGTGATGCACCTTTCAGGAGCAGATGTAACACTGTGCTTCATAATAAAAGACAAAAAAGCAAATAGAAGACAGATCAGGAGACATGAAAGGCAGGGATAAATAAATATGCTAAAGAAAAGCAAACTTAAACAAGTGTGTATTTCAATTTATTTTTAAAGGTGTCACCATGTCCTCAGGTCTCTCTTCGTCCTCTTGAGCCTGGAGCAGAGAGCAACAATAACAACATTAATAGGACTTTTGTTGAAATAGATATTTTGACTTGTCATACCAGGAAAAGCACTGGTGTAGTTTAATGTCATGAATGATGGCTCCATTCCATTTAAGCCTTGCCAGTGAGCCAACATGCACAGTGCTGCTGTCTCGGAGCTGGCACACTTGAATGGAATGCAGTCATAACAAATGTTAGTAATGTGCTCTTGTGCTATGAGCTATACAAATATCTGCTGGTAAAATTGTCTGTTCTCTGGTCTAGGCTCCAGAAGCAGTCATATTAATACTAAAAGACAATCTGAATATGTAAATACTGTAATGAACAAATAAACACAGGGTTGGATGACATAACAATGTCTGTTTGATGTTTGATGCGTGTTCAGGACGGGGACAAGATGTTGGAGTCCTATGTCACACCGCTCCTGATGAGCTATGTCAACAAGTACATTAAGAATCTGAAGCCATCCGACCTGCAGCTGTCTCTCTGGGGAGGAGACGTGGTGCTCAGCAAGCTGGACCTGAAGCTGGATGTGTTGGAGCAGGTACTGTATGGATGTGTCCTCTGCTCTCTTAAGCGTAAAGACTCGACACACATTGCATTTTCTCATGTAATGGCACATAATAGGCAGTGTGGTTATTGTGATTGCAGGAATGCATATGCAGTTCTGAGCTAGTGCTTAGCGCTACTATTGGGGGAAATATTAACTCAAGTGTTTTTGTGTTCATGCATAATTAGTGGTACATATTGCTCGGGCCCCACAGGTTCTTACATTACCATCGGTGTCTCTATCTATTAATAATAACAAGTGCTTTGACGTTATATCAGCTTTCTAATACTAAATATCTCCTTCCTGCTTATTAAAAATCATATTTTTACATTTTTCTTTTTAGATATTTACAACAAAGGATTTAAGTTGTGTTTGCTCATAACTCTGTTTTTGTTGTTGTGATTTTTATTGGTTGTTGCACTTTTGTTTTTATTATTAATATTATTATTATTATTATTATCATACAGTTAAGCCATTAATGGCTAGGACCTCTTAGCATTATAAAATTAGTAATTTAGGCATTTTGGTCTGCACAAATAAAGTACCTAAACATGACCGCTAACGTCTTTACATTAAGTTCATGAAATAGAGTGAAAACATTGTAAAGGAATGCATGTGTGAAAGTAAGCAAGCCACCAGCAAGTCTTAGCTACAGTGTATACACATAGTTCCAGTCTATTGCCTTGACTTGCATAAAAAAACAAGCAGGAACACAGCATCTCTACTGTCATTTAGTTATTCTGGAGGAGTTTGATAGATTTACCCAGATATGTTGCTCTGCAGTGTTATTTTGACACAGTGTTCATTGTTACACATGTAATGTCTGGATTAGATCAATCCTCTCTCTTCTCTTGAGTGGGTTCTGACTGCTTCTGAAGAGCAGACCAAAACACTACCTAACCCAGCAGAGATTGTGATGAAAGTTCTTATTGGAAGCAGCTTTAGACCAACTGACAGTGGGAATCGTGTTAGGATTTTGATGTGCTATGTCAAAGCCTTGGCAATTATCCCCCCCTTTTCCTTTGTTTTATTGCATTTCAGTTGAACAGTACCTCTTTTGAAATGTATATTTAGAGATCATGCGCTTAATATAAAGAGTCATTTTTTAGTGAAACGTTGTTGGGCTTATCAAGCAGACATTCTGTAAATCGGTGACAGCTTTTTCTCAGAAATATGTTTGGTTAATAGTTTTTTGGGCTTAAACTTTGAGAGGAGGCATGTAAAGCTTGTGTGTGGCCAGTCTGGTTTCATGGTGCTTGTTCTCACACAGAGTAGTTCAAGATGCAGAGCAGAAATGTGTCCGCCTATGACAAAATCTGACTGATTTTGTTAAAAGCGTGACCAATATGTAATCTGTCGCTGTTGTTTTTACTACCCTCTCTTTATCAAATATTAGTTTCAAAGAGCGGTTTAGAAAATGGATGAATAGATGAAGGTTCCAAATGTTTTTGAAGCCTCTGTGGTTGTATCCCAGCATGTCCCTACAATGCTGTCTGCATCACAGATGTACCACTATCGTACAGTTTATTCCATACTATAGTCTCATAGCTGTCTGTTGTTTTGATCTTTATTTATTTGCTCATTTACAGGAGTTGAAGCTGCCCTTTACATTCATGAGCGGTCACATCCACGAGCTGCGTATCCACGTACCCTGGACCAAGCTGGGCTCGGAGCCGGTGGTCATTACCATCAACACGATGGAGTGCATCCTCAAGCTGAGGGATGGAGCCCAGGTTAGTTCTCCACTGGTATGACAAACACGTTACCCTTGATTCCACTACAGGGCCGAAACAGGGCTGGCCAGACCTTCTTGTCTTTTCAGTGAAATCCTCCTCATGCCACTGTTAAGCTTTCTCATTCCATTCCAAAGCTTTGTAATGGCAAAGTTTGTTTCAAATACACAAAAACCCTGTGGTGGGCTTTTTGTGACAAAGGCACACTATAATCATGACTTTGTGTAAAATCACATGAAAAGAAACTACAGCCTATTCATTTCATTTTCGGTTTATGTTGGATCCATATTTAAGTGTTCAATGTTTTCCATACAGTTTCAGTTATGTGGTCTTGTTTTTGCATCAGTTACCAATCAGAATGTTTGTTTCATGTTTGAATACCATACGTTCTTTCTAAAAAAAAATAAACGAGTATTATTATTTTTATCTGGAGTCAAATGATCTATAATAATCCTTCTGGCCTTCAGGAGTTTTCTGTCCCACTGCTTCAAGTTGGTTTGGCCGTCCTTCAATCAGAGGATCGGCGGTTCGATCCCCGGCTCCGCTAGTTGCACGTCGGTGTGTGATTGACACAGAATATAAAAAGAAAGTCCCCCAGGGCACCTTTTAAGAGTGAGATGGTGTCTCTGTAAATGATTGGTAAGAAATGTTTGTATCATTGTATTTAGATGAATTATACTTATGTTAATCTTTTTAAGTCGATATGAAAGTCATTTTTCTATCGGTGCCACCCATGCAGTTTGCAAAATTGAAAGTGTAGCTCGGCGCTGGGCCTTTATGGGAAGTTTGGGAGTTTCAAGGCCAGATGTCCCAGAAGAAACACATTTCTAGGGAAGTCAATTACAGCTAATTATATAGATTTGTAAAAAAGATTTGTAACACATGAGCCTGAGCTGCCCAGAACTAATGGTAAATATCATACGATGCAGGTGGCTACTGCTCATGCGATCAGGTTTCAGTTCGATGGAAATTGAAACTTGTTTTTTGTGCTTCATACACAGCTTTAGGTCATGTACTGGTGCCGCTGCTGGTGTAATGCATCTAGTCTCAAAACAACTATTTGTTACAGATGTTTTGTAAAAGGCTTTCAGTCAAAAGAAGATTTCGGGGGAATTGCAAAGGACGTTTGGACAAATTATTCAGCAGTATGTGCACCCGTGGGACATAATTTGGAGCAAAGCCAGACGTACAGCAGAAGTCCTTCTAGCATGTGGAATTTAAATGAACCGCTACACTTCTCTCCTATGAGTGGGAGGCAGAGGGCTGACTACTGTTCTTCAGCCTAGAAAATGCTGCCAGTATACTTCTATGCTTTAGATTTGTGTAGTTTGGTGACTTTTATTTATTCCACTTTTGACATCCTAAAATTTGCCATGTCATCTCTGTCGTGGCACTTTTCCACTTTGATCAGTCCAGAGAGAATTCCCTTGATTGAGGGAAAAGTTCTGTGGGCCTTTGTCACATTAGTCTCACAGGAAGGAGATTATATTTCTCTGGAGGTTAGATATCCTGTTCATGTGCATGTCAGGCCCTGGTCCAGTTTTAATCAGATTCCAGCAGGGTTGCAGGGAGTTTGGCATAGGTGTATGCAGAAACCCGGGCCATGACAGTTCTCCCTGAAGCCCTCAAGTCATTTGGGTGATGGCCCACAGGATTTGAAAAAAATCTGATCTGTATGGAAAATGGTACATTTTATATTCAGTAGATTAGTGTTTCTTTTGTCCAGTAGAGACAGGAACTTTGTGGCGGGCCTCATGTGGCCAACGTGTGGAAATGATAAATGATATCATTAATATGGTTTGTTTTCCTAATTACTGTTAAAGCCTGAGCGCTGGCCTGTGAAAACATCCGTGCGTCTTTTGAAGTTCATTAAGGGCTGTGTAATTTGACCGGAATTATTTGGACCTTTTTTAAATGTTCGGGCTTCCCCTCGAGAGGAACTGGGTAATATTAGGGGTATTCAGATTGCTCAATAGGGCCCATCTGCAACGCACCAAGAGCAGCTCACAATTATAGTTTCCAGCAAATGTGGACATTTGGGATTTAGCAGCAGTCGGAGATTACTGCTCCTGCTGACAGTGTAATTGTAGCGCACAGAGTAGAGTAATAGAAAAAAATATTGTCAACTTGTTTTTGACGTTCAATTTTACAAACTGGAGGCCAGTTACAAACAAAATACATGAGGGTTCATATGTGCCTTATTATGTCCTAAAGTGACACGGGGCTCTGAAGCAAAGCTCACGAAGTGATCGTGTTCCCGCTGCTCGCATTGTTTGAAGATTAGACACCGTTCAAATCAAATCACTACCACTTTCCTTTAGTTGTCAGATTTATTGTACATGCAGATACTTTATGCTCTTGTATTTTTCTGTTCTGTCTCGGTTTCTCAGTCCAAAAATGTAAATCATTGTAGTTCTTGTAAGAGTCGAATAATTAGTGTGGACATCTCCACGTGAAATTAGACTAAGCCCTGGTCTATGCCTAAGCGCTCAATGTATGTAACAGGAGATTGGTCATGGGATTGAAAGGGTTCTGTAGTAGTCAACTTTAACTTCTTTCCTCTTGTGCAAAGACACACTGGAGGTGGCCCCTCTTGAGTTACTCGATATGAATGAACTGTTTGATCTGAGCCCGTTCTAAATTAAAAGCAATCTGAAAATGTCAAGAGCTGCACAGGATAAAACAATGCTTTTAAAATCTGTCTTTGCATATACAGAGCCTCCTATGGAACCTGCAGTTATTAATAGAACCCATAAGGTCTGCATGTCTTCTTCTCATGGAAATCTCATGGAAGGAGTTAGCAGCAGCAATCTCCAGTTTTACCAGCTTCACACCAAACTATTCCCATGCGGGACACTTTTTCTATATTTGCTCATTTCTTTCATTAGGCGGTTGTCATTTTAGTGTTTTCAGCTCACATGTGGGGGATTTGAGCCGGTTTGTGATGCGATACTGAGCATTTGATTTAAGGCATCCCTGTCTTTAAGCTTCCCTCTCTAATGAGGAGATTGATAAAGCCTGAGATCGAATTTACTGTGTGGCTGTTTTTAGGAGTTTTGTTCTTGTGTTTGTGGCTACTTGTAACAGGAATGGGTAAGATTGAACTCAGGCCTTAATGAAAGACCGAACAGCCATCATTGATGTAATGTTGCAAAATGACGGGCACATTTGTTTTGACATCTATGTAAAGCGCTCCAGATGTTGAAGATGAGGTGTGATCAGCAAAGACAGAGAGGTACTGTGCTGGACAGCAGTTCCAGTGGATCGTAAGACTCTCAGGCACTCTTTATTTTTTTACGAGACAAAGATAAGGGCTTGGGTTTACCGAGGAGGGCCTTTCTGGTTTTGGCTCGGCTCGCTGCTTGATCTGGGAGTTTTATGGCTGCTGAGTGCATTTGCCACTGATGTGGAGGTTCTGATTGATGCATTGCCTCAAGACGATTTGGGGAGGTGCCTCTGAGACTTGTTGGTTTGGCATATGGTCCAAGTAGGCCCTTTCTTCTGTTAGATTCCTTCCAATCTATTTTTAGAGCTTTACACTACCAGACCTCATTGCTCTTAAATAATGGGTAATACATGTGAATTAGGGAACCCCCTTCTTGAAAACCGTAAGATAGGCCCGGGCAATATATTGAGAATCAAGGCTAGATATCATCTTAGATTTTAGATATGGCAATATGTTAATATGGTAGTATGGCCTAGGTCTTTCCTGGGTTTTAAAGGCTGCATTACAGTAAAGTGATGTCATTTTCTGAACTTACCAGACTGCTCTCGCTGTTCTATTATTTACCTTTACACACTTAGTCATTAAATCATATACTGGTATATCCATTGCTGCTGATTATTCATCAAAAATGTGATTGTGTAAATATTTAGTGAAAGCACAAATAGTCAACAATACAATATTGTCTCAGTATTGACATGGAGGTATTTGGTAATGTATGATTTCCTCCATATCGCCCGGCCCTTCCCCAAGTTGTTGATTACTACTTTGTTTTCCGAAGTTGAACAGAAATCTATAGATATAATACATGACTTTGTAATATCAAACAATCCATTTCACACCGGTTTTAAATCATTGTGACCTGGTCGATGAGTTGTACTGTGGATGCTACTGCTTCAACATGTGGATTTGCCACCTAGTGGTTGAATTCATAACCCACTAAATAGGACACCTGGGATGTACGGTCTGTTCCCAGTGGTCTGTTGTAGTTAGGCTTTACTTTCTCCTGGGTTAAATTGAGATATGTTCTCGTTAACAGAGTGTGTGAACATGTTCTTTGGTGACGATGAAAAACACGAGGAAATGTAAAACATTCAAGTGTAACTTCACCGTCTCCTCTGACAGTTTGTGCCTGTGCCGCTCTTCTTTCACAAGTCAGCAAACACAAAGGAAAAAGTTAAACAAGTAAAAGAAAACAGCCCCGTGGAAGTTTGCAATCAGATAGCACAAACGGGATAATCTCTGTCCCAATGCCATCCGGAAATCTTGCCTTTGATTCTCCGGCTCGCAGGGAGCAAATGGCTTACAGAGATTGTACCATAAATCCGTCTGATCATCAGCTCAGCGGGGCCTTGTCTTCAGGACTGAGGAGACAGAGGGTGCAGACACGGCGCTTCGGAGAATCCACTTTCCTTGAATCCAACCCCCCCCCGTAGCGGTAACAAGACACATCTCTTACTGTAAATAATAAAAAGATGCTGTAATGTTGGCACACTGTGGATTCCCCGGGCAAGTTGGAAGCCAAAGCAAGTTTTCTGATGAGAGACAAAGACGACTGCAGAGAGACAGAAGTGGATTGAACATCAGAGCGTATGTGCTTGGGAGGGGTTCCGAAAGGATCTGTGGGAAGGTCTCTCTGTTTGCTTGTATTTTATCATAAAATGGCCGTATGTCGATGGCCATGAAGACGAAACCTCCAGTCGGTTTATAGTTTATCAGGCCTTTATGTAAACTTACCCTGAAATCCCACATGCATGTTTGTTTTATGACCATCTACAGATTTGCCCTCTAACAATTGTCTCTTGTTTTGTATTATATATGGATGGGGTGTGCATAATATCAACATTTTGTCTCATATTGACCAGATGTGGAGCTATTCCAGGTGAGACTGGATCTGATGACATTGGGGAGGAGACTATGTTCAGAGATGAGGGTGCCCCCTGTCTTTGTCACATGTCCTGTACGTTGTTAGCCTCAGACGAACCCACTGGGTGACAGGATTCTTCAATAGAAGGAAGGCTTTGATGTTGTTATGGCGCTGACATTTCACTATGCTCTACGTGTCTGTCCCCTCATTTAAGTTGTTAACATAAATGGACCTCTGTGGCACTGGTCTCTGTTGAGCTTTCCGGACTGATCTGAAGCATCTGCACAAGTGTGTTCTTCCAGAAGGCCCTGCTCTCAGCCAACGCTGCACAACCCTCAGCGTCACCCTCAGTCCGCTTTGTCTTTAAGGTTTGATGAAGTTTTCGTTTTCCTGGTGGGATGAGGTTACTTCAGCTCCTCAGACACAGGAAAGCTGTCAGGGGAGGGGGGGAATTAAGCCCAACGGCTTCCTGCGCCCAGTGAGTCAAGTGGTGATCAATACACTGGGCAGGATGCTGCTGCTCCACTATTTAATCCCTGCTCTCAGGCCATCCGGACTGCAGCAATCCCTCAATGGAGCGCATTACTTGCCGGGTGCTCCCGGTGATATTGCAGTCTGGGAAACGATTACCTCGCAATTAGGGCTCATGTTTGCTTTATTAGTGCTTTCTTTGGACAGACATTCTGGGGAGATAATGTGTTGCAATTAGGAACAGCACGTGCTTTTAAATCTAAACAGACACTACGGGGAGATGTTGCATTAAATTAGGGAGCACGTTTACCACTTTATTTTGCTTTAAAGATTGTCGTGTGTGAGTGTGGCACAACAGGCTTTCAGTTAGTTTCATTCATTTAGTTTTTTGGGTGCTGCACAGACTAAGGCAACCAGATTTAGGTCATTTATCATGATATTTATCTTCATGTTACCACATTTATAGAGATGGATATTTACTTTTGGGTGAGACAGAAAGTGACAAAAAGGAGTAACACGGTAACTGAGTGCCTCCGTGTGTAATTTCTCAGTTGAGAAAGGTAGGCCTGTATGACTCCATGGTACACAAACTGTGGGTGGTCTGTGTTTTATGTCTCAGGGTGAGTGTGTGCTCCATTTAGCAGACCCTCACCCCTTCTGACCTATGAATAATTTCACTCTTATTTTAGAAATGATGATGCCATTTAAGGCAGGGCATGTTAACTGGAAAAATCTCGCATGCAGAACCAATCAGTGGCAGGCTATTTGGTAGAGTGTAAATCTTTTTCCCCAATACTAAATCCAGCTCTATCCATAGGTCTTCTGTCCACAACACATTTTAGATGTAACACTTAATGTTTCCTAAAGCCAGAGGAGTACTGATCTGATACAGAGTAGCCCCCCCACTCTTCCTTGTGTGTTGGCACATGAGGTAGATTCCACTTGACTCACAATGTGGCGCACTCGGTGGTGTTTGCGTTTATGTTGGCCGGCCAGGGTGCCTGTAATGTGTGGGTAAGAGAAGAAGAATGTCATATGAATAATTGCATAAGGTGTCACTCTCCACGCTGGGGGAGGGACCAGAAGGGGATTGTGTGGAGAAGGCATATGGTGAGCTGAAAAGATAATAAACATGCAGATCTTGAATGAGTGCATGGCCCTGGCTTGACATTGGCCATATTGCTTTTTTTAAATGACCAACATGATAGAAATGTGCATGCAGAGTTGCTCCTAATCTTTCCTAAAAACATTTTGACAGTAATAATTTCCAGTTGACAAGAGAGCAGAGATATTGGGATGCTGATTGTTTGAGATACAGCATCACAGAGATATTAAGTATGAGTATGAGGTATAATCATATTCACATTTCATAAAACTGATATTAATATCTGGAAAGTTGAAAGTAAGGCTTGAGGTTTTAAGCCGTGGCTTAAATGTTTGCAGTGGTACAAAAGCTTGACCTCAGGGTTTTCTTCCACTTATTACGACTTGCACATATTTAACACATTCCCTGAAGAGAAGAAGATTCCAATGTGCTCTTTCAGCTTTGCATGCTGGGATTTCTAACATCATTTTAATCGGGGAAAGATGTGAAACTTTTAGAGCAGCTCAAAACAAGCCAAACCAGCCTGAGCAGAAACAAAGGGTTAATCCTCTGCTAGTAGTCCCAAACAAATACAACTCTGCAAGCTGCTCTGTCTCACAGCGGTGTGTTCAGACATTAAAGATAAGTAACATTACAGACATTGTACCTCAGACAGGAGTAGAACGCAGGTATTACAGATGTTAACGATTTAAATGTTCATTTCCCATTTTCAAACTAAATTTGAACCTGTTTGAAATGATATTTTTGACCTTGCACAAGTGGACTGCATTCTGGCTATTGGCCCGGGGCAGGCCTCTTGTTTTATTCGTTTGTCATTCAAATTTAAGTTAAGAATTGAAAAATGTCTTCTTTCATTACGCTGATGAAGACAAGAGGAGATCTGAGATCCCCGGTCAAGAACTTGGTTACGGCTCCGAAGATGAAATTGAAATGATTTGTTTTTTCCAAAGTAAGTTTGACAGTTTTCCATCTCTCAAATAAGCTGATGAATGATGACAGCACCTCAGTTGCTCTGGAACCCGGTGTATGAAAAGCTATGCAAACACAAGGCCTGCTGCATTCCGCTTGCGTGCTCAAAACCTCCTGCAATATGGCTTTGGTATTTCTCAGCACTGACGGAAAGTCCTCTCCCATTTCTCTCCGTTTGATTTATTCTATCTCGCTGGTTTCAGAACATTGATACTCTCCAAGAACACTTAGGCCTCCGCAGTGCATGCCTTCCAGCTGCACCTCACATGTGCAATTAAGTTGTCAGAGTAGCCTCAGCCGCTGCTAGCGCCGTTCCTGGAGGATGGCGCTTACATCGTTCAAGGGGTGCTTATGTCTTGTATAATGTACTTAATATTGTGTATGAAGAAACGGGCGAAGCTCGCAACGGGGTTGGTTCACTTTTTCGACAGATGAATGGCAGTGTATGGTAACATCAGGTCCTGACTGCTAGCTTTTCAGCAACTCGCCAAGATAAGATAGAAATATCTCTCTGTGACGCTCATTTACTTTGCCGTCTGTAAAGATTGTTAATTAATTTCATGAGGGAAATGAACTATATTTTTGCTTGAATAGATTAACTGAATTATATATAACTGGGGACTAGTTGGTGTTTGGATTAAAAATTAACAGGTTAGATAAAAGTGTATGGGAATTGTCCCATGAGTGGACTCAACTAAGATGTGTGTTTTTTTTTAGTGCGAGTGTGTGTGAGAGATTGTGTGTCAGGGGTCTGCCTGGAGTGTTTTATTGTAGCTAACACGTTGCAGTTATTAGCATTAGGGGGTAGCTGTGCCAGCATAAGCAGCATGCCTCACATGCTCAGCCTGGGCTTGTGGTTAGCTGATGGAGACATCTGAAGGACCAGAGCCTCTCAGATCTAAATGAGGAACAATTTCTCCCTCTTCCCCATTCTCTCCGTGTGTCATTGTCCCCCCCTCCTCCCACCACACACACACTCCCTCTTTTCTGTCTTGGCTTTTTGTTCTCTAACCGTTGTTTCTGTCACTTATTTTTGTGCTACTTTTCAGCAGTGAGACAAAAGTTCTGCGTGTCAGGTGCAACAATACTAGAACTGCAGTGCAGGTCATCAGGGAACATGGCATGTTAACATCAAGAGGTCACTGGGCAGAATTTCAATGGGCTCCAATGAAAGGAAAACGGAGACAGCAGTGATCTAGACCGTTCAGCCGGGTTCCAAATTCCACCACGGAACCTACATCACAACTAGTCACCAGCCTGTCTGTCTGAAGGCCTCGCTCTTGGCCCTTAATCAAGTCCTGGGATTAGACTAACTTGGACTTCAAATATTTTAGTTTGAACGGCAATTTTGGAAAACAAAACATTGTTAGCGGGGATGAAAGAACTGTGACCTCAGCGCTCCCTCTGCTTTGAAATGTCTTACTGCTGACCTGCTTACTGAGAAATAACAAGCAAAACAGCTATCGAGTAACAAAGAACGCTTTCATGCGTGAATATACTGGCTTTGAGATTCACTTGATTAATTATGAATCGTGCACACTTTAACTGGCGCAGCAACAGCTACTGTCCCGTAAACACAAGGTTGGTTTCTGCTGATATAACTTAGATTACATGTTTAAACCAATACGACAGAATGTAGGTCCACAGTAGAGCTCAAATTCACTTAAACGGTCACATTTAGTCGAGGACACTGATCGTTACCGGTTACTGGGTTGATGTAGGACGGGTCTTGTCAAAGAGCACTAAGCTCAAAGCTGGCTTTGTGAGTCTTCACTGTTCAGGTGCTTTTACTTTGTCCAGTGTGCAGATCTTCTTCTGTCTCTTAGTAGGCAGATAGAAGATTTTTACAAACTATCACTCGAGGCGGAAGTGAGCCTCGACAGTGTCCGATGGCTGTGCAGTCGCCACAAGTCACGCATGGACGTACATGGAGGCTCCATGCAGTGAGGTCTGCTTTGGCTGAAAAAATATGTGTGCATGTGATTAACTCCCGTTCTAATAATCTAAACAACTGTTAAATACTTAGCTTGCACAGCAGCTGGATTCTTGCGGTGTCACAAGGTTACGCGAGAATTGCGAGATCACATATCGCACGAAAATCCATTTCATCAGGCTTCAAGTAATGCGTCTGAGCACGGACCAATGAGTGTGCCGTGTGGAGCTACTGGCAGCTATGGGTGTGGCTTAGGTGTGTGAGACGACACAGAGAGGATACTCTTCATTCTGATGGCAGCGCCTGAAGAGGTTAGATGCTGCAATAGTGTCTGTTACATCTGGAGAGTCTTTCCTCATTGAGAGAAGAGCAAAGAGCTGACGGCTCGTCTCCCGACTGGCTTCGGCAAGAGTGTGATTGACAGATGGTTCCTCCAAACACCTGCCAAGTATTTTTTTTAAAGTCTCTGCCTATTTCCAAACAGTTTCTAATGCATGACAGAGTTTTACATTAGAAAGCAGCTCTCCACTCCATAAAAACCTCAAAAACCTTCACAGCATTATTCTTTCTGGCCATAGCGCAGGAAATGTTGGCTAAACCATTTTGGTCCAAGTGAAGAGCTGATTTTGCAGCAGGCAGACAAGCAGTTGTCATGTCATACATCACCCGTTTTCACAAAAAGTTCAGGTCTTTGTCCAAAGATCAGCTCAGGTCTTTGTCCAAATTACAAGACTGGCAGACAGGGAGGAATAGAACTCATTCAACCGTTTAACTTCCTTACCAATTGGGTGTTCTCTCTTCCAAATAATCCAGCCACGTAGCTATCCATTCATGAAATGAAATGGCACACTTTGGGAGCCTCCTTACCCCGGAGATATGCACCAACATTAATGGTTTGTCAGAGTGGAATTTAACAATGTAACTGGCCAGTCACAAGCCTCAGAACAGGGAATAAAAGGAACAAATTCTAACTGTAATCCATCAAAGCGTAATTCAGGGTGTTCTTTCACAAATGATAAAATATGGTGCGAAGAACAACTGACTTATAACTTATTTTACTTCTGTTGGCTACTTTTGCATACACTATTTTTAATAAACTAACTTTCACTTCTCTCTTTCTAAAAAGTACAAAGGCTCACCTAGATTTTGTTTTCATGGTTAGGTTGTTGCTCAATTCCAGATGTATTCATTAATTACTTTAAATTTGGTGTATTTATTTCGTTATTATTTCTTTGACTTAGATGTTCAGTCCAACGATTATTCAGTTTGTAAAACTGTAATACGATTGGACTAGTTATTGGCCAATTAATCAGCTTTTTCCTGCTCCGAACGATCGTTATTTTATCCTTCTTTACAAATCTATCGGTCGACCTCTACTAAGGAGTCAGAAGTCCCTCGTTGCGGCTGCCGGAGGGTCTATTTGTCTTCGTTGTTGTTCAGATATTAAACATAGCCAGTTTGACTTGGGTACAGTGGAGGCTATGTTGGCAGAGACCTCCAGCATGACATCACCAGTACTGTCGTGATTCCTCCCGCTTCAGAGCCAAATAGTTTTGTAATTGTGCATTCTCCTTTTGGCGTTGGACTCCTTTCCACGTCCCTGCTGCCCCTTCTTTGATGAACATGTTCTATCTTTGCTTGGTAAAGTAACCTCATGCTTTCATTGTAACAGTTTGCAGGGATGAAATGTGCTGCGTTGCACTTCTGGTATTACAAAGCTCGTACGTATCCTTTTGAAATGATTCTGAAGAAATCCCAGGAGTCTGTTTATTTTCTGTTGCGGTTGTGGTAGTTACATAAGTATGATAATTAATTTGACTATAAAGAAAATAACGAGAGTTTCAAGTAAACCAGAGTGGGATGCATACGTTCATGTGAAGTGGAGGGTATTTAGTTTAGCTGACGGTTAACATGCAGTATGTCCTGAATAGTTGTGGTTTCACAAGAGAAAAATGAATTGAAAAATACTTTTTTTTTTTTTTTTAATGCGAATCACAAGATCTTTATTTTAACATCGGGGAGTAGAACATTTATTTTCGCTGCTTTCATAACTGTGCCATCTTTGCCATTTTCTAAAAGTTGTAAACTATTAATCGTTCAGTGATCGTTGAAGCATCACTGCTGGATTGTTCATAGAAACACTTCACATTCTGAAATCATGAAAGCAGCCTTTTCTTTGTAAGCTGAGCTTTTTCAGAAAAGTTTCACTTCCTCTGTGACACTGATTCACACTGATCTTCTCATCTGCTCAGAGAAACAAAGCTGAAGAATACACCACTTCAGTCAGTTGGAATACTGACGCACATCTTGTACATTTCAGGACGGTAATATTTCATTACTGCAGAACACAGAAGGCAGGGAATGTGGGGATTCTCTTTCTCAGTAGTGGATTTAATTACTCAAAGAGAGGGGAAAGAGAGAGAGCGAGAGGGACCACATTTTTGTAATGACCTGTTTTCATTGAGATAATTATTCAGAATGTCACACGATGTGATATTCATCTGGGCTCTAATCCCTCCAATGCCATGGATTCCAGCTGCACGGCCCTGCTGCGTTCTTGTAAGTGTGGGTCTCTATGTTTAGTGTGTGGGACTGTGTGCTGTTGCATGTAAGTATTTGTCTTTAGTGTACAGTCGTAGTGTAGTTGTATGTGCTAGTATTTGTATGCGAATTGCAGAGCAACAATGGTAGTATTAAGAACTTTTGCTCGTGTAGTGAGAGTGTGAGAGAAATGCAGTCCTGCAGCTCTGGCTGGCAGCGGCCCTCTCTGGTCTACCTCCTTTTGAGGAGAATCTTTAATCATGGTGTCATGGATTTCTGCATTTCTTACAGTTTCATTAAAAACCCATTAGCAGCTAATTTGTAGTCGGGCTGATGGATGTGTTCGAAAGCCAAGGGACGTTAAAGGAAAGGTAATTAGAGTCGACCCGCGATGAGCTTCGTTCTCTCCAGCTTACATTCCAGCGGGGGTCGTCATCAATGGCCGCGTACCGTTTTTGACATCGCTGGAACCGTCCCAAACCGTGACTGTATGTGAGAAAACGGTGGGCCACTTTTCACATCTCCGTTCCCCCTCGGTGCCAGCTGGAAGCCATTGGTATGAGAACCAGGGTCATCGGTGTTTAAACAAGCTTCAGACTAGCTGGTTATGGATGAGTGGAGGAGGTCTAGAATAAGCAGAGGGACAAAGACCATCACATCCACATAGTTTGTAGATTAAGAAGATGAAAAGGGCTGATAATGTGGGGTTTGTGCCATTCCCTGGCAATATTAGAGAGCTTTTCTTTTATTATATGGCAAAATGTGTTGTCTGTGAGTGTTTTTGTTAGGAGGGAGGTCTGATTGCTAGATCCTCCCGAGGGATGGTGCTCCGTGGGCCCTGACATGGGGGACAGGGCCTCTACTTGTCAGACCCAGTGAGTGTGTCTGTGTTTGTGTGTATATGAGTGATTTGGAGGCGGGGGGGGGGGGGGGGGGGTCTGTCTGAGATAAGGAGCTATTGGGTTTCCTTCATTTATTTTCTCACTCCATAGGCGTTCGCCCTCCACTGCCTGGCCTCCAATCTCCAGGCCCGCTGCTTTGATGTCAGCATGAGTTTGCTCAGCAACCTGCAGAGGAAAAAACAACAATAACAAAGAGTGTGTTCATTCAGCAATGGTCTTCGGCGTGCAGCCATTAATCTGCTAAAACTGTGTGAAATTGACCAGTTTTAAAAATGTTTGGCTTTCAAAGATCATGCGGTCGCAGGCGTGCGGGGTAGTCGACTGATAATCTCTGCCAACACTTTATTTTCCCTGTGTGCAACTGAAATTGAAAAATTGCTTTGTAATTTGTGGAGGAAAAAACAGGAAAATGTCATTTTATTTTTCAAGAAATGTATGTTGGGAATAAAAACAAAACTGTAGCAATTTTGTTCTGTTTGGGCCAACAGATGTCAAAGTGAAAGCCTCAAATAGCAGTTAAACCATTATTCTGTTTTCCCCCCACACTTTACACTGAGTAATGTATACATTATTTCCAGTCGGCTAAAATGATTTCAAATTGTATGTTAAACGTATATTTGAAACGGTTTAAACAGAAGCCTGGAAAGCTATGACTTATTACGTCCTATTAGGTGTCATCATACTGTTCAAACTTCTGCCTGCTGTGACCTGAAATGGTCCACTTCGTCAAACATATTTGTATTTTTTTTTTTTTCTTCATAGTTTTACTGACTCAAAATCCCAATTTACACAGACACGACGTGGCCTGTGGCAGTTGAGACTGGACTGGTTTCTGGTGTCTGAGAGTTGGAGCTTGTTTGTTTGTACTAGGACGACTGTGACAGTATCTGCAGAGGTGCTGTTTTTAATAGCTTGGGCTAATGTGTTGAGCAGCTCCGATGAGGGTCGACCCTCCAGACGGGCTCAACGCACCGCCTCCCGGTCCCTGACTGGGCCAGACGTCTGCAAGGGGGACAGAGGTCAGGCCTGGCCTCCCTGTGCCCTAACCCTCCATGGGTGCCCACTTACCCTCTGAGTAGGGGGTCCCCCTTGCCTGTCACTCACACTGCCAGGACCCCATTTTTCCCCTCTGCTTTTGTTCTGGTCTCATTGTCTCCACTTTCTCTCGCTCCATTTTTTTCCCCCACTTATCTCTTTGCCTCTTGTCCCTCTTTTCCTTTTTTTTTTTTTGCTACCATCGTCTTTGGTCAACAGCTGAGTTGACGTGCCTGCAGGGGAGCAACCCCCCTCCTTCCTTTCCTGGTCCTTCTGTCTCTCCCTCCTTCTCTATCCCTCCACCCCTCCCTCCTCGTCCTGTGCCCTGCCGTGGCATTGGAGGGATCGGTTTACCCGGCAGCAGCTGAGGCGGGCTTCATTTGTCCCAGGGCTTCCCTCTGAAAAGGCATTTTTCCCCTCTGGAGAATTGCTCACTGCCCACGGTGACATTGAGCGCTTAATTGCGCTACTTCCAAATTTGGCAGTCTTGTTCTTTAGTGGCAGTTTGAGCCGTCGAACCCGATGTACTCTTGGCCTGCAGGGCCCGGCATTCCTTTAGGTAAAGACACGAGATTCTGCAGGGGAGGGAGACCGTTTCTAATTGTGATGCGTGACTAAATTGTGACGTAAACTAGACACCTAAACATGTGAGCATGCCTCATTCTAAACCTACCTGGTCTAAAATATGTTTTTTTTAAATTGTTATATCTCTAAATATTGCAAATGCAGCGTTAGAAGTGCGGACAAGTTACCAAATGAAGTGTGAATATTGAGCAACAAAATGTACATCTTACTTTTCTCTCAATCTCTATTCTCTGGAACCTTGATGAAGTATTTATTGTTCTTCTCCATGTGTTTACCAATTCCCACCGCTCACTGATGGGGAGAGAACTGCCTGCATAGTGCGGCTCTACCGCAAAGGCCCTTACTGAAGGCAAGTGTAAATATTTCTGCCAGAGCCTCTCTCGTCTCTTTTGGCAATTGCGTGTTTACGTTACCGCGCTGGGGGATACTCTCTTCTCTCTCTCTCAAGTGTGTCCACAACTCAAATTATGCAAAGTATGTTTAAAACCTAATCTTCATTACTCAACCACACGGAGAGAAAGGGCTCATTAAACAGTGTCAGAACCAGGGAATGTGTGTTAATTGTGTTTGGGCGAGTGTATATACGGTGCGGGTTTTCGTCTGCTCGTTTGAGTCTGTGTGGATGAAGTGCATGTGCACCGAGTAGTTAAATATATTTGGTTTTGACACCTTCCGTGTTTACATTCGCCAGGATAAGAGGTGACTCCTGAGACACTCTGATCCCATCGTTTAAATGCCAAACACATGTGATTGCCCCTGTCTTTGTCCGGATTGTCTGACTAACTCAGTGCCCGGGCTGACTGTGAAGAGGTTACGGTGATGCAGTAACTCCTAATCAATGCCATACTGGGGCTAACTCACTCAACTCTCCACCTTTTTTTCTGATTTCTCCAATCTTTTTTGAGTTCTAATGTGTTTGGTTTCTGTTCTTTCTTTTCTTCCTACCTTCCTCTGTTGCAGGCTTATGTCTATGTTTACATTGAATATGAGGTATTTGTTCAGTTATACACAGCAGTTGTAGAGTGGAACTCTAGCTGATAGTCATAGTAGTTCTTTTGTGCCCTGATTTTGATGTGATAGGTCGCTCTCCCCTGTTCTCCAAATTCATCATTTATGGGGTTTTTTTCAGGAGTGCTGGCTGGATTCTAAGTTTGACAAACATTTGTCGTCTGCACACACAACCAGATTTGACACATTTAATGTCGGATAATGAGCTGATTGAAAAGCTGTGAACATGTGAGTTCCTCCTAGAACTTGGAAACAAGACAGCCCGCCTCGGCTAAAACTTGGAAACACCATGACCAAGACCCTCTGGAGAAGGTGACAATCTGCTCGTAGAGATTTTACAAGTCCACAACGTCAGTCTCTTTATTGTTGATGGAGCTTCTCCAGGGTTTGTTACTTGATGACATCAGATACGAGAGCCTTGTTTTTCTGCTTGAAGCTTTATGAGAGTGATTCAACATATTGCTATATTGTTTGTGTGCATTTGGTGGATTTGCTCAGCTTAATTGTGTCTACCCCTGCAGTAGATCTAGTAAAAGTCCTGCGCTGCCAGTCCTCGTTTGTCCTTGTGTCCCTGTTTTAATTGCCCCTCATGTCTTAGTCACAGGGTCTGGAGCACTCTACAAGCTACACCAATAAATAACCTCCACATCCCCGAATCTGGGCTGATTTTGTTTATCTTCAGGCTCATCACTGAAGGGGATGTCTATTTCTTCATCACCCCCCCCCCCCCCCCCCCCCAATGCGCACACACACACACACACACACACACACACAGACAGAGATCTCGTTCTTGCATTCCTGGGCTTAACAGGCCGCTGGTCGGTGAGTGCAGATGACATGTGCTGTTGTGGAGGAGAGACCTTCACCCTCATCCACACACCAGAGTTTATTTGTAGAGCCCATGGTGATGGTTGTTAAATGGGGATGGGAGGAAGGCTCAAAAACGGTGGTGTGTCATCACTGATCACTCTTCTTTTCCCTGAGCACACAGGAGAAAGGATTCTCATCTTATATGCACAGTTTGCACACCAGTCATTGGGTTACCCTCATTAACAAGATAAAGGCAGTTAGATAAGACTGGTTACATGACTTTTGTTTGGTAGTCGATATTGCTCATGTGTGGAGGGAGATGTGTGGAAAGAACATTTGGGATTCGACTAGTGTTTTGGCTGGAGCGAATTGAAATAGCCATCAACACATAAATTGTTCTTTGTATCTTAAATTTGAACCTGCAAAAAACTCTTGTGCCATTGCCCAACAAAATGTCACCCCAGTTTGTATGAGTGACGTCTGTGGTGCACATGCAGAAAATGACACTAGACTAAGCTACATGTCAGCAATGATTTGACAGATAGTGGAGTAATTCTGTGTGGTTGTGATTGTAACCTGATTAACACAGACACGATAATAAGGTGGATGCATGGAAATAACAATAATCAAAGCCTTATGTTCATGCAAGGATTAGCTTGCTGGCACTCGCATACTACTCCCGTACTGTCCACTATAGGAGAATGTATTCGTATAATGTGGTCAAAACTGAAAATAACTATCCTTACCTGTGTTGACTGCACTTCCTATCCTCACGGGCGTTCGTGTGTGTTTTGTCCTCAGGATGACCACGAGAGCGGCTCTAGCTCCACCAGTCGCAGTGTCTCAGACAGCTCCAAGGCCGTGGCCAAGCCCCGCCGCCTCCAGCAGGCTGCCCCGAGCGACCCGGACCTGCCCCCAGGTGAGTGATGGCCCCCGGGCTACTCCGCCTCCCTGACCACCAGGGCAGGCGTGGGGGAGGATGGGGCCACAGAGTGAGGACTGAGATTAGGACCTATTACACTACAGAGAAACCTTTTTTTTCTTTTGGCCTCTAAGAATGCTAAAGAGACCAAACACTTGGAATAAAATCCACTGACTTGTTGTTGCCCAATGCCTGCAGAGGTCTGTCTCAGATTCAGATGCAGGTATTACTGGTTACAGTTAGTAATATTGTTTTTGGGATGAGCTGCGTCTTTAACCAGTGTAAATCAGCCAGAGAGGGCGGGGGATGTGTCTGTGATTAATCACAATGATGGCTCTTATCAACAAGGCCACTTGACCACATGCCTCCTACAGGGACATGGATTCCTTGCCTGCCTGACTCCACCACTTTACTGCACCTCACAAAGAGCAGCGTTGTTTGATTGGGGCTGGATAATGGCCCAAAAGTGTTTTTGAAAGAAAGATGTCGTCATATTAGATTTTTATGCTGGCTCAGACAATTTTAATCTTAATTAAATGTCTGCAAAAGTGTACAAGGATCTATCCGTCCGTCTGACAGCAAAGGTGAGAAAGAAGGTGGCAAAGGGGAGACTAAAATGTAAAGAGAAGATATGGCTTTAAGAGAGGGGAAAAATGCTGAAGAAAGGAGAGAGATGGGGGACTTGAGCTTTTAAGAGCTAGGTCACAGTGTAACTCCCAACCATGAGGCTCACTCCCAGAGCCCTAGTATGCATGAATGTATGAACCTACACTCCTGGCTGCTTGTATCTGGGGAGGATTCATTTCCAGGCCCAATGTTATGAGATAATATCTCTCCCCAGCTGTTAAAGCAGGGTGCCTCACACCCCAGCAGCTCCCTTTGGGCCTGCCTTCAACAGATCCCCCAAGGTGTGTGTGGGTGTGTGTGTGTGTTTTTTTGTGTATCTGTGTTAAATTGAGCACACACCCTGCACTGCTCCAGCGGTGGACCGTGTTTCAACCCATTACAGGCTGTAGAGACAACTCTGAGGTCAAAGGTTGCAGCACCTCAATAACAGCGAGGAAGCAGATGAACGCTGTAATCCCAGCCGTCCTAATTAAAAAGGTTGCTGCCTTGTAGCATTTCCATTGCTACTGAATATGATGGCTCTAATCTTCATGGCCTTGTAAAGTTCCCATACAGTAAATCCTTAAATATACTGAAATGCATGCCGCTAGCCCCGCTGTGTGCCACCGCGGCTCTTTTGGTACCACCGATAAAAACATCTCATGGTCTAAGTCCTACACATAAACACATCAGCTGGGACTTAGCAGAGGCTGTCAAGAGATCCTCACGGACACTCCTCTTTACTCACAATGCAGTTGTTACTATTATAATATAGATATCGTATAATATATGACAATGCTAAAATATTCTTTTTTTTTTTTACATGTATTTATTTTTGATTGAGTATTTGAGCGGTATATGATATTTTGATTGCTTTACTTTTTAATGGTGTGCGTGTGCGTGTGCGTGTGCGTGTGTGTGCGCGTGTGCGTGTGTGTGCGCGTGTGCGCAGGTAGGTAGGGGAGTGGCACCGTGTGTAGATGTGTGCGCATTGAGGAAGACCCGCGTGAGCAGCAGCGAGCCCATCGCAGTCAAACGGGCGATCTTCTACCTCCTCGGCAACATCCACGTCGACAAACCTCGGCGCTGCGTTTGCTCTCCTCCTCTTCAAAACAACCAAAACAAAACGCGTCCGACACTAAAAAGCAGCCACCAGCAATTATCCAGTCATTTGGCCCTAAGCTCTCACATGCTGAATGAATTTATCCTCCCTGTTCTCCCTGTGGTGGAAAATAGTGATGTTAATTCATATGCCATGGGATTGGTAGCCACACAAAGACCAAAGACCAAGTGCTTCCACCTTGGGCGATTCTGTGAGTGATTATGTTTACTGCTGCTTGTGGGGGACCAGCGGCCACTGTTTGTGAGAACCGCACTGCTCCGTTCCAGGGGAATCCTGCTCTGGCCCTATTCACACTGTGGGTTTCGTTTGATATGAGTTCAAAGAGATTCAAAAGTGGCAGGTCTCGCTTTAAGTCCGGGTTCAGCGTGCTACCTGTGAGTTGGGTGGATCAAAGTTCTGCTCAAGATTTCAAAGCCCAACTCTCCTAAAGAGACAGGCTTTTGCAAGTGCATTAGGACCTTTAGTGTGACGTGTCTCTGCAATCTGACAGTCTCTCTGGATACATTATTTCTTGTCACATGGGATAACGTGTTATTTTGGATATTTGATTGAAATTGGACACTCTGCATCTGCAAGCATAATGTTGATGTGTAAACATATATATTTGACTGGTGTACAGCTATCCACCAATGTTTTTATATCAACCTTTCCATTGGAAGTACTAGACCAGTTATTCTATTTGTCCTTATTGAATTAATAAATGGAGCTTCGTGACAAAATATGAAGTCCAAATTTCAGTCCTAACCATAGGCTGTGTATAACGCAGTCATTGTGACGTCATAAATCATTTTGCGGGCTGCTGATAACAACTGCTGTGTGCATGTGTTGAAGTGTTGTTTCCCCACCCTGCCCCAAAAGCACAAAATGCACATTGTTACTTGGGCTACGTTCAGTGTGCATGTAGGTGCATTCACTCCAACGTTTGCTCCCTTTTTTACGGCATGTTTAGGTTATATGCATACATGTACTGTTGTGAGAGTGCATACACCTAGATTTACTGTGTTTCTGTTGCTCTGTGTGTGTCCAGGAGTTGTGCATGCATGCACTGTTGTGTTGTGTAAGTATGCGTGTGATTGGAGGAGATTGAGATTTGCATGGGCTGAAATGCAAACACACTCCTGAGAGAAATCCATGGTCCAGTGCTACTGCTGTCCTGGTACCGAGGCCTTTGCTCAAAATACATCAATACAGCAGCTGTTGTGGTATTACTGGGAAATGCTACTTATGGACAGGGAATATCCCATACTGGTAAAGGCTGGAGCTTTCTCCTGTTCTGGAGACCTGCTGTACCATGCATGACTGGGTTCTGTGATTCTACAGTTTTACTATAAGAGGCCCTGGAGCTAATCGAATGGCTAACATAACCAAGTCCTGGTAGTAGCCTTGTAATAGGCTTGCTGTGTTTCCTTGCCATGGTGGAAGTGAGATCCTTGTACCACCATGTTTAAGTTCCTGGCATTTTGTATTTTATAAATTAAAGATCAAAATAATTGTGTGAAGTATCCTCAACACATTAAAGGTGTTATGTCCCACAGTAGCTACTATATGTGTTCTCTTTGCTACATTGCTAACGTACTAATTACACTCCAGGGTAACACAGCAGGACCAGCTTACAGTACATTTGTTGTCTGATGGACTTGTCAGTCTTCCTCTCCATGGCTAAGAACTGGAATGGCTGATAGCTGCTAATACTTTCCATATACAGGAGAAATGGTGAGCACGGACAATATAGTGTTTCTTTCCTGTATTGCACAGAAGAGAGTACTTTGCCTGTTCTGAGATCACATAAAGGAGCTGGTTTTTCCAGTCATTTTATGGTTGAACAGTTTTAAGTGGGCTCCTTCCCTGTGGGCCGCAGCACAGGTGCTGGCTGTGTCAATTGTTTACAGAAGTTCAGAGCGGCGCGATGGCTCGCAGAGAGACGGATTGGGGGGCCCCGGACTCCGGTGCGAGGCAAGAGGAGGTAAAGCAAGTGTAAGAGAGTGCAAAGAGAGAGAGAGACACTCTGACACGGGTAAATTAGATCCAGAGAGGGAAATAGCAGGAGGTAAAGTGACTGTTTTACTGCCCGGGCTGCAGGTGCGACGGCAGCTTACCGACTGACCCCAGAACCGCAAGGCACACACACACGGCCACATTCATGCACGCAAGAAAAGCAGCCAGGCACACACACCCGGGCTCCGACAAGCACACGCATGCATGCAGGGCCACGCACAAATGTCACAAACACACATTGCGTTTACGAGTCGAGTTTATATGATGTCATCCTCTCTTCCTGCTACTCTGTTTGGTCAAGGCAGCAAACTCATGACCATTTTTGTCAATTGGATTATGCTACTGCGTGGACGGGCCTGTGTACAAGTGGCAGAACAGTTCACCAATTCATATAAATATTTTCATCAACAGCACCATTTAGTTCTGCCCAATTATGGGTTCTGTTTTTCTGGGCCAGGCGTGTAGATACAGGAAGACAAACATTTGGTTTGGAAAATAAGGGGAAAACACTAAAGGTTTATATGTTTTAACTTGTAGCGACTGTGTTTAACAGCACATGAGAGGAATGAATAATGCCATTGGTCCAGTGGTTAGGAGGATTTACAGCTGTATATTTTCCTATTTTATGGTTGAAACTCCCCCGTCTGTAATATTTTAAGTTCTTTCTTACTTGGTTGAGTAATGACCTGAGCATGTATGTTTTTCCTGCGAAGCTTCTGTTTCTGGGCGTCACTGTGGCCATTAGGAGGTACCGGTAACACTGCAGGATGGCTCCCCCAGCCCTGCTGAAACCCAATCTTTCTCCCTGCTGCATCCCTCCGCCTCTTCACCACACATTTCCCCCCCCCCACCAAACAACAATCTATTTCTATATTCCTGTTTCTTTCCATTTTTACAAAATAGATTTCTCAAGCCTTCGCTCTCCATCACCACAAAGTTTCAAAGTGCCTGTCTCATTCTATTCATATCCTGTAATGCATTCAAAGTTTGAATCTAAGTGATGACATAAACTGCAGCCATCACACTATAAAGTGTGTTTTCACACACTTTGTTGTTTTTTTTCTTCTTCTCGTCAAGACCCAGGACCATAGTTCCACTGTGCCCTCAATAACTCTTGTCCTGTATAAATATGTCTAAAGTTCTGTGTTTTGTACATGTGAAGGCATGTGTATGCTAATCCAATGAATCTCGTGTACGTTGAATTGAACGCGCCAGCTCCTCGTGGTTTTAAGGGGCTTGGGAGGGATACGTTTAAGGCACTGTGTGCATAGTTTTGGGTTAAACAGGACTTTTGCATCTGAGTGGAGAGCTCTTCAGAGATTCATAAATCCACCCAGGAGTGTAGCGCTGCTCAGGCACGGCGAGGAGTGAAAATGTTTTCTTATGGATATTTAGCTTCTTTTCACTTTACATGTCCAAGGAACAGAAAAATAACACGTCAGGCCCTCATCTTATTTACGAGCCAATGAGGATGGCAGGGGTCAGTGGTATTGAGCCCAGACTCTTAGGGAATGTGGGTCTGGACTTTACTTTTTCAAGTTGTCTCGCTATTTTAGTGGACATATGCCAATATAGCTACTATGTGTCTGAGCTATTTGTAATTTGGTATGCTTTTTGTGCATCTTTTTGTATAGTTCAAGATGTTCCTCATGTGTTTGCTTATGTGTTCTTCAGGTTATGTGCAGAGTCTGATCCGGCGCGTGGTGAACAACGTCAACATCGTGGTGAACAACCTGATCCTCAAGTACGTGGAGGACGACATCGTGCTGTCGGTCAACATCACCTCTGCGGAGTGCTACAGCGTGGATGATATGTGGGAGAGGGCCTTCACGGATATCACTGGTGAGCAACAGCTGCTTACATTCCCCGATAGTGGGATTAACTAGTAAATCCACTGAGACAAGAACCGATATACTACAGTAAGTGTTTCATGTTGTTAGTTCAGACTAAGGTCAAACTGACGGATCAGACCAGTTTAAACATTCATGGGTCTGTGCGTAAATGCCCAGAGTCTGCTGCCAGAGTAGTCGGTCTCCCCGGTCTGATTGGAACATGTGCAGGTCCAGTGCAGAGTGGGCTCTGAAACAGAAAAGAGCTCACATTTAAAACCATAATAGATGAGCGAGGTGGGGGATGTTAAACCTCAGCATGCCATATGGAAATAGAACAGTCAGAAGTATAATCCTTGCGGGGCCTTGCTTTTGATGGCTCCATGGTTAATGTGTTATGTTTTTAATTCTTCGAGGTAGAGATACTAATTACTTCTTCTCCCTATGCCAATAACAATCCCTATCAGTTGCATATTATTTCTCATAACTGGACAATGACTTGTGGATCCAGCCATTCCCTCCTGACTGCCTCCAGTAGAGTAGTGTTAGCTGCAGATTTAACATGGAGAGCCACAGACTCCACTGAACTCGTTGATTTGTTACATTGTTGTGTTCTGTATGAAGTGCCTAAGCTTTCCTTTGAAATCCAGTTGTTCTTTAACTGTGCAGAGCTAACAGGGCGCTTTATGTCACACAAGCCTGGCATCTTAGGCTTTTCCTGAAACTTGATGTTAATGTTCCACAACGACGATCAACTCTTCAAATCTTCAAAGGCTGTGTTTCTTCACTGCGGCTGTACTGTAGGCCTATTTCCCTTCTCTGTAAAGGGTGTATTGCGTTTGGAAGCCGTGGCGTGGCTCAGAGTCCGTGGTTTCTCAAGTTACTGTCGGAGAATTACAATTATTTCAAACTTGAACTACCAGAAAGAGCTGCTTCTTCACAGGGAGTCGCAAAAGCCTACATCAACAGAGAAATCACGGAGTGGTCATTTTCTGTCACTGTTATCACTGTGGAATTTCTTGTTAAGGGGGGCCCTATTCCAACATGTAAGGCAAGTAGTGGTTACAACAGTAGTTCCTGGCACTGTGCAGAGAATGAAATATTTCTGGGAATGATGAGTGCTGTTATCAGGCTGCCAGGCGTGAGTGAGTCTGACAATTGAGTATCTGATGACACATGCACACAACAGCACAAACCGCTTGGTTGTACAACAGTTGCATAACACAACAGCTCTGTGAGGTCTGCTCCACTGCTTCCCTAGATCACAGACACTGAGGATTTACTGTCGCAGCATGCTCTCTGTTTGTATTAGTTTGTGTTTGATGATACCCCTGTGCCCGTACTTGTCTAATGCATGTACGGTGACATGTTTGATTAGAGTCAACCTGTTTTCAATGCAGAATTATATGCGGTCATTTTGTCTTTGTGTTTTTCCCTCTGTGAAGCTCCAGAGCTGGTCCTAAGGAAAGTGATCAACTTTGCAGACTGTACCGTGTGCTTAGACAAGCGGAATGCCAGCGGCAAGATCGAGTTTTACCAGGACCCGCTGCTGTACAAGTGCTCCTTCAGAACGCGTCTGCATTTCACCTACGACAACATCAATTCCAAGATCCCATCCGTCATCAAAGTGAGCGGCAGTAACACCAGTCATTATCTTCCCAGAGCCCAAGATCCAGAACAAAATGGTTTTGTGTGGGTCGATCTGATCCTCCAAACATGTCACACATTCTAGTGATGGAAAGGTTAAGCTCACAGTTGTTAAGAGGAACAATTGGCCTACTTTTGTTAGGTTAGCTGCTCTCAAGTCAATAGCAGGATAGTGACTAAGTTCAGTCCATTGTTCTGGATACGTATGGAAGACAGCTGTTTGTTTTTGCAAGATTCTACTTCCTGCACTAAACTGCAAGCTAATGCTACAAATACTGATATGTCACTGTAGTACCATTAGTATTTGGGTTTGACTAAAGTGACTTTTTAAATTTTGGTCTGCTTATCTGAAAATGTCACTTTGTTTCAGTCTGTTTGGTTTGAAACAAAGCAGCCGTTGGGAAGAAAATGCTTTTCCTATCTTGGCCAAGTTAATCAATGTTCAAGAACTAGTCAACCATGTTGATGTAATTGAGAACACCCAGTCTCGATAACGATCTCATGTCATGAAGCACCGCTGATGTTTAGAATATCTGTAATTAGCTTAATTTCAATCTATGTAAACTATTTCTGATGGAAAAAGTAATCTTCGGCGGATGCATCTTCACCTCTTAAACCGGAGGTTAAAATCCGGACATTTATGATCTCGCCTGAACATTTACTGCGGCTGTCTTTTGTTCATGTTTGTTCATCTTGCCACTATAATGCTACATCATGGTACATTTAATTCACTCCCATTTATCCGTTCACCAAATTTTAAAGCAATTTGACTCATTCTGTACATGTAGTCAGTCCAGTAACCAGCTTTGTGGTTTTCATGGTGTCCTGTCAACAGAAGCACACATCTAGAGTCGTTGTTTTACAGCATGTTAAGCAATAGCACTGGTAAGTCCACTTTTGACTGTATTCCAGTGTCTTCTGTTATTAAAATGTATAAAGACTGGATAGTACAAAATGTATAATACAAACCCCAAAGGTTTTCCAGTAAAACACACATTTCATGTATCATGTTTCCGTTTGGACCTGACCTCTTTCATCCTGACATTGTTTTAATATTATGGGCTGTATGTACTTCCCTCTTGTTACTCTATACCAGCGGTTCCCAAACTTTTTAGGCCGCGCACCCCCTTCTACATCCCGACCGGGTTCGCGCACCCCCCCCTTAATAAAAAAAAAAAAGAAAAAGAAGCACCAGAGCCTTTTAAGCCTTCATAGCCGCATAAGAATCGGACCAATGAGAGAACAGTTTGCTCGCGCGTGGCATTTGTTTACAAGATTTAGTCCGCTGTTAAATGTTGCAGTGTGAACACAAACCGAACAAAGGAGCAACTGCAACAAAGCAAACGAACTGAAGGTGTGAAAACACCCTGAAACACTACAACAAAGTTTCAATAACTTTCAGTGACACAAGGCGTCACTTTTAAAGAGCAATACTGATGCGAGGACACACGCACAGGCTCAGAGGCAGATTATCACATTTAATTTACAATTAATGAGCGACTAATGTAGCCAGGATGTCTTCGGACAAAGCATCGATGCTGCGCGACACAGTGTTGTTGGACACCGGGATCATGTCCAACTTTTTTGCTTCTTTCTCTCCAATCATACATTCCACCATCTCTCTGGCAGCTGGCAAGCACACGTCTTCGGCGATTTTCCCCAGTCTGATGCTCTCTCTCGTTTCCTCTTTTTTCACCCTCCCTCTCCTCTTTTACGACTGATAGCTTCAGATGTCCCACCTGACAGTTTTTTAATTAAAATTACATTTTTTAAAATATTTAATATTATTACACCATCAGACCGCCATTACACTTTTCCTCTCGCGCACCCCCTAGAGGCAGCTCGCGCACCCCCAGGGGTGCGCGCACCCCACTTTGGGAATCCCTGCTCTATACAGTACTTTTACTTGCATTCAGGCCATACTTTGTGGTTTGTAGCTGTCGGTTATCACTTTGTTTACCAGGAGCAGAAATTTCATCCTCCACATGCAACTCTCAGTGAGCCAGAGGGGGATCCACACCAGCTCTTACAGGGCCTGGGGCAGCTCTACCCTTTTTTATTAAGCATTCCTGTTCACATTAAGCATGTGTTTATAATCATCTAAACGTATAATTTAAACAGTAACATCACTTACAATTTCATCTTCTCCATGTTTCCTCAGATCCAGACCATGGTGGAGAGCCTGAAGTTGTCCATTACTGATCAGCAGCTGCCCATGTTTATCCGCATTTTAGAGCTGATTATTGCCCTCTACTACGGGGAGCTCGGAGGACACAAAGAGGGCGAGGGGGAAGAGGGCAGTGTTCATGTCAGGGAGGCTGGAGCAATTTTACCTGGTGAGTTTATTTATTTATTGTTATCTGAAATAATCTGGAATGTTTTCAAAAGTTCTCAGCCAAGTTTTTTTTTTTATTTGCCACTTGATGATGATGAAGTACATTACGTTAGGTCAATCCATTTCTGCTCTTCATTTCACCTACAAGATGGTAGTTGTATGCCTGAGGGCCCTCCTTTCTGCTGTGCTGTAAAGTTATGAACCAAGCAAACGACCTACACAGCAAAGCAAAATAGTCACATTTTTTGGGCTCTTTCAAAATACATTTCTCAATGATATATTGAGGTCTCAAAGGGACGTAGTGAGTGTGTCAGTGTAGTTCCCGTAGCAGTCATATTTTGCAGACAAAATGTGGTTGAAAGCTCTGAAGTGGTTAATGAGCCATTCGACCGTGCACAAAGCTTTGAAGCATTTCCTCTGACAGCGTTTTCATCTGCACGTTGCCTCGTTCTCTTCAGAGGGCTATGTCTGACCAATGCGCTGCTGCTGTTCCTAAACGGGACATTTAACATCACTTTGACCGTGCTGTTGCGCTCCTCCTGCTTTTTCCACAAACAAAAGCTGGAGCGTGTAACTCAACACAGACCGTTGTCGTCAGGCCTGATCCCCTCCATGTGGATGGAGGCAGGCAAGAGGAGGATGACGGGACGACACGGGGACGAATCAAACACAGGCCCACCTCTGGTTCTCTGATGGGAGCACCGTTAGAAATCACACCCCCCACATCCAGCAGCTGAGCAAAACACACACATGCAGCCGGTTTCTGGCGCACCACATACAGACTCACACAAACTCACACATAGACTGTACTTATCTCAGTCCAGAAACACCCAGCTCATGTCTCCCCCTCCCCTGACTGTTCTCAGACTGTTCATCCTCATCTCTGCCAAATAGAACAGTATCAGGTCCCAGGTCCTGCTGGGCTGGATCAGCCTCTGTAGCACCAGGAGCGAATTATGGTGCAGGGGAAGCGGTGGGCAGAGGGGAGGCAGGCAGCCCAGCACAACACAGCCCATTCGCTCACTCCCTCCGACTCGCTCTCTGCCTGTTGGCCTGGAACTTTTACTGCTAGTTGGCGCAGCTTCCAGTTCAGTGTCCAATGCCAGATGTAAGAGTCGGTGTCATGCTACTGCTATGCGGAGCCTCTGAGAATGAATTAGTATCCCATCACAAAAATATACAAGAGGGGACCAGCTCTTGGAACCTGAGCGCCCCCAGATCTTGTTATGCTGGAAGTAATCGACAGAGTGAAGAAGCTGAAGGGGGGGGGGGGGGGGCACAGTCGTGTGTGTGTGTGTGTGTGTGTGTGTGTGTGCGCACTGTAGTAGGTGGGTGTGTGTTTGTTGGGAGGTGTTGCTGCGGGAACATATGGTTTCAGTGTATTCATTTCAGATTTAAGGAATATCAGATGATTTATTATTTGTAATAAAGAAGATATAACGTATTTCTCTTAACCACGACAGACAAACTTCCCCATTGATAGGTTCTGAGTTCTACTACTTTCATGTATGTTGACGCTTACAGTTACCGACTTGGCTTACATGCATATTTATTTTTAGTGTGTTGCAGTTTGTAGGAAACAATGATTGTCACATGATTGCTGGAACATGATGCCGGTTTCATGCATAGTACTTTATCACATTCATTTGATTTCCCATAGGCTGTTTGTGGTCAGACTTTGCTGTATAATCTGACTCCAGCGCCCTGTGTGTGTGTGTGTGTGTGTGTGTGTGTGTGTGTGTGTGTGTTTGTCTGTTTGTGTTTTTCTTCTTCTTACTCTTGCATACTCTTAATATAAATTTTCCCCCATGTGAAGGTGTTTTTTTCTTTTTGCCAATTAACAAAGTGGAAAAAGCCTTGTAATATGTTTATGTGCCCATGATTCACCGTGGCTGCAAGTTGTTTGTTTGATTCCTTCTCTTTTAGGTAAGCGCCAATGTCTCATTAATGAATAGCCCTAATAGGTGAACGGTGCGGGACACTTGTGTGTCACTAGCCAAAGCAACCCTTTTTAGTCAAGATCAGACGGCTAGCCTCTCCCGCCGTCTGAAATTCAATGAAGTCTGTGAAACACTGTAAAAAATGTTAGCGGTTGGAAACACAGATGACTAACATGCTCGAACCAGCTGGTCACGGCACCGAAAGCTGTACATTTTCAACAAGTATGTGAAGAATTGTGGAAATGTGTGTCTCTCTGTATAACATATATGCGTATGAGTGTTTGTGTGTTTGTCCAATGGCGTATGAAAGTAAGTTTGTAGCTCTGTGGGAGAGCCTCAGAGTCCTTGGAGGCCCATCGAATGTAATGGAGCATCACAAATGTATCAGCCAGAGGCCGCACACTATCTGCCCATTATGAACCTCATGCGGCTCCCTTTATGCAACCCCAGTGACGTGACGAGGCCCCTTTTTAATCATCTTCCCACTTTTTAATATCGGTGTGAAGACGTTGAGTGTAGAAGTCAATGGAAGCGCATGGATGAAACAGCTTTTTCATCTCGCAGAGCGTTTTTATATTGTGCTGCCACGACCGCTTGAACGGGTTTTAAAACATTTTGATGTTAATGTCACGCTGGTGGTGTTAAATTGAAACCGTACGCAACACACATGTTCGATATGTGTTCCATTCTTTTACATTAAAGTAGGTCGGCCGGTGGGCCGCAGTGAGCGTGCACCATATTACCTGTGAGGAAGTGGTGAACAGACGGATCTAATATATCGGATAAGCTGCGACTGGAAAGGCGGCGAGCAGAGCCGCCTTTACTCAGTGGTCAGGTAAGCGGTCCACCTCTCCCTCTATAAACATGGAGGGACATCTACTGGCCTGTGCGGGCACTGCCTGCTCTCACTCCTCCCCTCCCACCGTCTCAATGTCACTCAGCTGCTCACTCACTTACACGCCCACTCCTAGCCGCCACTCCTAGCCGCCACTCGCTAGCTCAGACATACACCGCTGCCCGGAGGCCTTGGGCTCATGGAAACCAACCATGACCCTGACACATCCCATTACACAGCGCTTCTGAGCTCTGCTTGTGGACATGTCCACGAGAAAGATTCCAGTCTGGCTGTGATCGCGTCACGGTGCATACGTTTTGGCCAACCCACATCGCTCTCTGGGAATTCTTTCACTCCCCTCCTTCGGATTAATACTTCAAAGTCTCCTTAAGCCGCTCTTTTTTGATCACTTGATTGGTAATTGTGCTTTTATTTTGATTGCCTCGCTATTCGAACGTAGGCCTCGTCAGGCTGTGACGTGAAGCGAAAGAGCTTAACTTGTTGAACTGACACCTCAAAGGCTTCCACGGAGGGAAAACAAAAAGGGGGGGAAAAGAGAAATGAGAGATAAAATCCAGCAGGGGGGGAGAAGGAAGGGAGATAAAAAGCCATAACATTGGATTTCCAACTGCCAATTCGCAAAGTGAAAGATTTAATTAAAATATGTCATAATTTTCACCGCCTTAGCCTCTGGGATTCCTGAGCTGTGACCTCACGGACAATTATTGTTTTCTCAGCGAGGACGTGAGGCCGCGAGGAACGGGATTACACATTCTTGCGTATTGACATCAGCTTCCTCTCTCTTCCGACGTGCGTGGAAACAGACGCGATGAGACGAGTTCGGAGGTTGGAGTCGGTGCATGGTGGCTTGGGGAACCTGTGAACCTCTCAAATAGTTTGCTGAGAGAGGCCAAAATTCTGCCAACATGTCAGTCCAGCCGAAGTTCTCTGTTGCTGACACGAGGGCCTGCCTGTTGAGTCTTCTATTCATCTTCAACCCTTTAGTTATTCTAGTATCCCTTTCGTCCAGACTTTATCCCATATTTAGACCATTCATCTGTCCAGGCAGTCCCCACTCAGACTCAGTCTCCCACCACCATCTACCTTACCCTCTCCCCCTGGTGTGAGGGCTGTGCTTCACAGTAGCCGGTGCTCCAGTCAACCCCCAGGTGCTTTCCGTCTATGTGTCGCCACACAGTCACAGTCGACCCTTCCTGGCCTTCACCTGTACTCGCCAAGCCCGGATTTCGCCGACGGCTCGTAGCTACTCTGCCTACCTCGTGGCCTTGATTTCAGTCTGTTGGCCGCTAAACAAACATGTGACCCACCCCCCCTCTGCTGCATGCAGTCTCTGTGGATGCATCCTGTGCTGCTGGGTCTAGCTCAGACGGCCCTGACCACGGTGATCCAGCGGGCCCAGTCAAGGCTCTCCTCTGTCAGGATGCGGGCTGACAGACGGTGCCCTCTGGCCTCCATTGGAACGGGGCTTCCTCTCTGTCGTTCATGCACACACCTGCATGCTGGAGCATTGGCAGCACTGCTGTGAAACTGCCTTTGGTCTCTGCTGTTTTTGTTTGCTCAGTTGACAGCTGAAACATCTTGCTTGTATTAAACCAACCCGAGGGCATGGACAAATTAATTTAGCATGCTGCATTGGGCACAAACACTTCCATTATAAACAGTTTTCTCTCTGTTTGGCCAGTTTGTTCTCACAACCTGCCTCTTTCAGTTGACCTATCTGTTGGAGTAATTGGATGATTATGCATTTATATTAAGTCTACTTTGTGTGAACCAGTTATTTGTAGGTTTGGAAGTGTCTGAATATTCAGCTGAAGAATCTTGAACAGGCTCCTTATAGGAGTAAAAGTAGACCTGCAGATACTAACCCTGACACTATTTAAAGTAGATTACAGTAAAATCACCTGCATATCTTTGCACTTTAACTAAATATGCCTTCTTTCCCCTTCAGGGATGGATGTGGATATGGAGACCCAGGGCGCTAGCCAGTACTCCAGCCAAGACCTCTACATGCAGTCTGGGGGTCTTGAAGACGGAGACCAGGGTTGGATGTCCTGGGCGTGGTCCTTCGTCCCAGACATCGTAGGCGAAGAGGAGGGATATGAGGAAGGCCTCTACGAGCAGAGAGAGGCAGGAGGCATCCCAACCAACCCACAGCAACACACACCCAAAGACCCCATCGTCTCTATCGGCTTCTACTGCACCAAAGCCTCTGTTACCTTCAAGGTAAATCAGCTGATTAAAAAAGCAAAAGATGTGCTTCATCATCAAAGATTCCATTACCAAGTGCAGGCCAGCGTACATTGACTTAATGTCGGATGTCAAAATGAAATGGAATAAATACTGTAATATTTTCCTCAGTTTTAAAAGTGAAGTATTCTGCATCACATTGCCAGTAAGTACATGTGGTATGAATGTGATTTACCATTAAGATGCACTTTTAAAAGAAAGTATTTTAGATAAACTAATGCGTCATATACAGTGGCAACAAAAATACATTTTCATGTAAAAAAAACCTAACATTCTGCGTATAATGATATTTAATGTTGATGTAGAGTTTCCTGGTTTAAGATATCATTGTGTTAACAATTACAGTTGTTGTTTTTTTTTCCCCTGGCCGCCATTATTATACTCCCTCTCCCCACCCCGTCGCTGCGGCTTATATTTTGTGGTGATTTTCAGTTTGAGTCTCAACGAGGGGCTTGATCTTCAGGAAGTCACAGTCCTCTTTGTCTCGGTGTGTGGTATAAGGGGAGGGTAGTGTAACCGCTAACTGACGTCTCGGGTCACGTTAATGTTTTAAACATCTTACGTGGTGTGATGACTATTCAGAAATGGATCCCAAACTTTAATCCTGCCTGCTCACACAGAATAGTTTGAATTCATCTGCGTTTCCCCTCAGGTTCAGGCACTTCGGATCACATTACTGTGTGTGGTGGGGCAGCGTGTGTGTGTGTGTGTGTGTGTGTGGGGCAGCGTGTGTGTGTGATCAGTGAAAGGGAGGTATGTCTCAGGCCAAACAGACCACGGTGCTTTTCTAATAACATTTAAATTGTTCCTGTATTGTTTGAGTTCTTTTAATCAATTAATTGCCTCTCGTCTGGAGTAATTGCAGACAGCTGAAACGTTCTCGTCTCTTTCCTACAAGGAAGTATTTAGTTGGAGGAATTTCACGTCTTTGAGCAGCCACTGCCTGAACCTGCGGTTGACATGGACATGAAATCAGAGAGGTATTTTTAGATTGCTGACCCATTACTCTCCAAGATCTGTTTGATCAGAGAAACTGGCAGGATCATTGAATGACTTTAACACACACAATGCATAGTTCAGCGCTTACCATTTGTTCCGCTCTTTCACGTTCTGCACACCTGCCAAACTCTCATCGCACGCCAGACCTCACGCCATTCCTCACGCCATTCCTTTTTTGTTTTGGTATTTTTGTTTATTTCAGCAACAACAGCAAGCGTTCCCAGAGTCTGCTTCCAACTTCTCTACCGTGTTACATTTCTGAGAAATGGACTTGAAGATATAGCCCCTGTCCTCGACAGTCACAGCTAAGGTCATAACATTTCCGAGATGCCTCATAAAGAATCATTTGATTTGTGTTGGCCTCCCGAAGCCTTTGAATGAGGCCAAGGTGTAATAAAGGAGAGGTAGCAGGGACGTAGCAGGGACTGCAGTGGCAGCAGTAGCCCTGTGTTCTGATGCGCCTGTGTCTGCTGTGTTGTTTCAGGCCGAGGTTCAGCCAGAAATGCCCCGCCGTTGTTCCTATTGGACAAACGGTCATCATGTTTGCGTCTGTCTGATCGGCAGCTCGCCAGTGTCGGTGCTACCATGCGCTGGTGTCGTCAGAGAGAGCTAAACTTTAGTCAGATCATTCAACCTCCCTGCTCACCGCTGCTCCCAGGCACCTGGGGGGGAGCGAACGGTCCCCGCACGTGATAACACCGTCTGAATCGAACCAGGGAAAGGGAGCCAGGATGAGAGAGTCTGCTCCATCATTGGGGATAATAAGGCACAGCTGCTCCTTGCACTGCACCTGCTTCCTGTGCTAAAAGTTGAACGGACTTGGGCCTGCACAGCTCTGTAGCCTCTCCCTTCAGCTCGTCTCTCTCTTGCCTCCACTCCATCTATACACACAGAATGAATGCTCTCAATGCTTTCAATCACTGTACATTATCAGTTCAACCCGTGGTATCCCGAGTGCTTTAGTCATGTTCTGATTGTCATCCCCAATAAAGCCCGAGCGGGCCTCCCCTAGAGTCAGGGAGGAGCGACTGTCATGTGGTTTGATGAATGCCTCTGGCCGGGGTCCAGACTAGGAAAAAGAAAACGGTTCAAACGTCCCAAGGCTGGCATCCAGCCTGTGATCTGAGAAACGTCATCCGTCCTTGTTTGGATGTTATTGTTTCTGGTTTTAAGCATTATTTTCGGGGGCCTCATCCAAAGACACACATAACTTTTGTTTATTTTTCAGATCATGTATCTATTACAGCAGTGGATTGCGGGTACACAAGCGCGCTCGCGCGCGTGCGCGCATACACACACACACACACACACACACACACACACACACACACACAATGAGACATACTGTATGGGTTCCAGTTTTAGTGTTGAATTTCATCTGAGATCCGTATTTTTTCCAAAACCGGTACTTATTCTGTCAAACAAAGCTCAGCGTTCCCTCGTCGTCTCTCAATATTTGGAGGTGCCTCTTATACTGAACAGCCTTTTATTTTGTGTTGATTTGTTTTAATTGTTTTTAAATATCTACTTTTTTTTAATGTGACAAAGCCTTAACAATAACACAAATGTCAGCATTGGAAAGGCTTTAGTTCTCAGAGTTTACTGTCTTTGATTGTTTGTGACACCCTGTTGAAGCATTTCATTTCTTTTTTCACAGATTGAATCAGAACTGTTTTGATTTTTATGCGGTTTTTGTTCCGCTGTGATCAACTCGAAGGCAAAATGTCTTTGCCTGCTAAATAATGCATTTATTTCATCTTTCTGAAGAACATTGACTGTATCTGCCTCGCTGTGTTTTGTCCCAGCTGACTGAGACCCAGTCAGAGAGCAGCTACTACAGTCCTCAGAAGGTCAAGTCCAGAGAGGTGCTCTGCCTGCAGCAAGAGGGGATCACTATTGAGGTACAGTAAGATGCTACAGCTTCATGAAATATGAAGATTGGAACAGCAGCTGATTTATTCACTATGCAATTTGTTGTTGATAAATTGTCAAAATTCCAAAATATACAAAGAGAAGCTACTTTAACCAAGGATGACTTTCTTTTAACATTTGTTCATAGATTTTCAATAACATTGTTCATGTCTGGATTATAACCAATATTATGAGGAGGAATATTATTATTCCAAATAACATCAGGCCCAACCATTCATTTTTTTCAACTAAATCTGATAATCTGCCCTCTATCAATTGCCACATCATGGCCAAACTTGGAGAGATCCCCTGTCCTTCCCTTTTGACCCTCCATTATTATTATTCTGAGTATCTCCTTGGTTCCTCTTAGCTCCCTTCCTAAGTAGTTTTATAAAGCCTCTCCAGGTCACTAATCCGTGGCCTGTTGTGAACACAGAGGAATCCGTGTCTGAGTCGGGTCCAACTCTGATCATTTCCGCGTTTCTCCCTCGGCGTAGAAAATATATAAAAACCTTTTTCTCTGATTACCTGGTTGGAGCAGGAAAGGAGTTTTCTGCTCCTAAACGCTCTACCAGATGTGAGAAATTCGGGGAGATTTCCAATTCCAATTTCTATAATTTATGCTTTTGCTGGAAGAGCGAGAGAGCAGTCTGAACTGGGACCAAAAGTGAGAGCGTTGAAAGGCAAAGGGGTGGCTAGTAAAACAGGGAAAACTGGGCCTTGTAATTATTGTGTGGTGAAACATAAAGTTTTATTGGATTGCTCTGTTTAGTTGTCTGTTGGGTGAAGCAGAGTCACGGTGAGGGAGGGACGAGCAACCCTTTACTGGTTACAGGTGCTGCTGGACTCCTACCACACACTCACACTCCACCCTCAAGAGAAAATGGAAGCTGTCTGACCCCTGCTCTTTTTTTTTTATCACAATGAAATGAGCCCACAGCCTCAGCAGCACGCAAACCAACTTAGCCTCAAGCCGGTCATGGTGGAGAACCTCGTTTGTGATGTATTTACTATTTTTGCCTTCCGAACTGCCATTATTTTCAAATGTTATGTTTTACTGCGATTAAAAAGGTGAAATTAATTTCTGTGAATTTCTGTGAACAGCTAACACCTTCTGTTTAGTTTGAACTTATTATTATTATTATTATTATTATTATTATTATTATTACTAACTACAGGTCGATGTATTCCTCATTTTCCTTACTGGAGGAAAAGCGCTCCAGAGTTTGTTCTTTATGTCCAGGTGGATACATCTGGAGTATAAAAGCTGCTTCAAGTTTCTTCCTCCGCTTTGTCTTCCAGGTGCTGATGATGGGGGAGCCCTTCTTCGATTGTCAGATTGGCTTTGTGGGTTGCCGGGCACTCTGCCTGAAAGGCATCATGGGAGTACGGGATTTTGACGAAAACATGAACCGACGCGAAGAGGTAAAGACAGCATGAAAAACCTCGAGGAAAAATGAAAACAAAAAGCGGAAAACTTGAGTGAGAGGGATAAGGAAAGATCATTTAAAAGCCCAGAACAGAGATGAGTTTCACCCAAACGACCTCCCCGCAGCCTCTATTGCTCCCCAGAGCTTTCAGAAGGAGGTAGAGATGTGGTCTGCTTTGTTTATAGAAGAGACCCAGCTGCCTCTCTGTAATTCACCGTAATGCTCTGTGTCTGCCAGATACACCACTGTGTCAGCTGCAGTCTCACCATCCGCTCATGTGCAGTGCAATGCTTCTGGGCTCAATAGAAATCAATGTATTTCATCAGCTATATGTTAACTAATGCTTGTTTTTCTGAAGTGTTTTTTAATTTGTGGGTCACCTACAGCTTGGTCGATTACATTTAATAAGGGACAGCAAAGTATTCATATGAAATAGTTTGAAATACTTCTGGATAAGATGTTCTTTTTGGGCTAAGCTGTATTTTTCTGACATCTGAAATAATCTTAAACATTCCTTTTATTCCTCTCCTTGTCTCATCTCTCTGTCTCCGCAGGATGCAGTGTTCTTCAGCTGTGGGGACAGCCTGAACAGCAAAGGAATGACCTACCTTACCAACTCTCTCTTTGACTACCGCAGTCCAGAGAACAACGGAGTCCGGGCGGAGTTCATCCTGGATACCGGCAATCACAAGGTCAAAGAGCATTTCTCTGGAGCGGGGTGGCACCAGCTGGTCTTTACTAAGCCTGGTCATTCCTGTTCAGTCGGTCTTTGTTAAGACCGATCTGTAGAATGGACTCTTTCTGGGTTTCACCAACCTAACGTAAGCCTAGACCTAACTACGCCCGGTGCTGGCAGTGTGCGTTGCTAGGATACATTAACAATCTGCCAATGTCTTTGTCATGTGTAGCTAAAAATTTAGCATTTCACAATCAAGCAGACTAACCACAAAGCCTTCAAAGGACACCCAAGGAACCGAGAGCTAAGACTAAGGCATATGGCAAAAATGAAGCCGTCGGTTAACCAGGCCAAGAACCAACTCAACACGCAGCTCACAGCTGTTCAACCTACAGCAACACACAAAAGTGCATTAAACGCGATTGACTCACTGATGCTGTTTACTGGAACAGCACCTGCCATTGACACAGTCCTCACTAAACATCTCAAGCTGTTTAGAGAACAAAACGTTCCCGAGAATGATGCAAAAAGCTCTTTATTAAGACATCCGTTTCTTTATTTTCAGAAACACATGTTTCCTAACACCTTTTAGTGTGGCTATGGCTCACACAGTTATTGACAACTGGGTCAATAAACACTAATCTGAGATCATTACATCAGTCTCTCGTCAAGCGTCCACAGGAAACGCTGGAATTATAGCGATTATCATATTTAGTGGTAATATAGTATTTATCTTTTTTTTTTGTTTAACTCTCAGTAATTCCTCCGTGCAATAAATCATTGTGATTGAAATGACTGCCACTTAGAGTATCTCTCGTCAGCCACCCTGCTGCTGGCTGCAGTGGAGGAATGTGCCCCGCTATCTCAGCAGTAGTGTTAAAGCCATTATTCCTGATAACCACCAGCTCCCTTCATCCGCCAACCCAGCTGTAGTGTTGACTCTGCTGCAGAAATGTTCATGACCCTCAAATGAAGCAATTGTTTGGACATCCATCCATCCATCTGCCCACACTTGAAAGTCTTAAAGAGTCAAAGGGTTTTCGTGTTAATTCATTAGCGGTTTTGAAACCAGCCAATGGCTTTGATCCAAAAGCATGCCAGAGCCATTAGAGGTCCCCTAATAAATATCACTCATTAACCCGCCTGACTGATAAGGCTCTATTGAAACCTCTGTTTGGAGAGCTAGTGAGTGAGTCTGGGGTGGGGGTGTTTAAATGTGTGGGCCCCTCTCATTCTCTCTGTTTACCAGTGGTTTGATGTGCAGTAGAAGTATAACTTTCTAATATTGTCTATAGGACAGGCTCAACGGCTCTTACCCTGCAGTTATGGTAAAACAAGACACGTGGGTAGAACAAACGTTCTTTTATCTATATTTCGGGATTATTTGTTAATAATGGTCCTAAATGAAGCCGTAGTCCAAAGACACGCAGGCCTAGGTTAATGGAACCTCTAACAGGTCTGAATGTGAGTGTTTTAGCCCTGTAATAACCTGCTGACCCTCATGCTGTATGTAATGCTGGGTACACACTATCTTTAGTGTTGGGTAACTGACGGTCACAAAGTGCTTTAATAATCATCAGTTATTACATTTCTTTTTCCAAAATGTATTGCGTTCACATACAGTCTGCATTACATTGATGCTTTTAAAAGCTGAACCTTTGCTGTCTTGATGAATATTTCACAATAACATTTCACAATGTCATGTTGAAACTATCATCTTTTACTAGATAAGGTACGTCTTTCCAGTGGCGTTCAGCCAAAGCACCAATCGAATGAAACTTTCACTTCCATTTATAAATAGCTGATTGCTCAACACAGACCAGACGTGATATGTAATACACTTACAACTATAAATGAAGAATAAGGAAATATAGTTGAGTCTACTCGCTATCACAAGTTCTGCTCTTAGAAGATGATTGAAGAAGTTGGTCAGTTGTACTTTCACCATGATCAAGTATCTCCTTATGTTTCAAGCCTTTGTCAAGAGTTCCAGATATTCATGTTATTGTTAGCAAGTTACAAAAAAGAAATGCGATCAACCCCTCAATTACTCTTTTCTTATCTCTGATTTGACCCCCGTGGCCGTATCCACCATGACCCCAGTCACTGCCACTCTTAAATGCTATCAGCTTGTTTGCTCCTTTACTGCCATGTTTACCTAACTCCACTTTTGTTTGACAGGAGAGCTATACGGAGATAGCAGGCATGCAGCGCTTTGGTGCTTTCTACATGGATTATCTCTACACAATGGAGAACAGCAGCGCCAAAGGTACTGTCTCATTCATTCCTCCTCACAGACCTGTTTGCTCACCTTGCCACCTCTTCTGTTTTTCTTTATGTCTGTCGTGTTCTCCTTTTCTCTACCTTGCTCTCTCTTTCTTCCTATCCATATTGTATTTCTTTCTTGCTTTTCTTCTCTTTTCTCTTCTCTTTTCTTCTCCTTTTTTCTCTCCTCTCTTCTCCTCTCCTCTCTGTCGAACAAGCCCCCTGGAGACCTGAAGAAAGAGCTTGTCTTGTTTGAGTCCCAGCCACCTGGTCCTTGACCCTTCCTGTCCTCGCTCTCACCCCAAACTTACCTGGAGGGCAACTGTCAGAAGTGTTTAGTCTGCACTGACACATATTTGAGTTTCTTTCTCCCCGCTGCTTGTTGAAACACTGTTCACCCCCGTCTCTTTACCTGTAAGCTCTTGAGAAAGTGAATAGGCTCCTCTTGGCTAATTAGGTGTCACTCTTCCTGGCAGAAGCTCGAAGACGGGCAGGATTCCTCATTCCTCAGCCGCGGCACTCAAGAATGTTTATTCAGGTCTGAAAGATCTGAAGTTCCCATTAGGAGATAAAGCGCTGCCCCTTCAATTTGAAATGCGATATTTGGCCCACAAACGTCTCCGCGCGAGCATTTTATTTCAATGCTGCCACAAAGCTGTATGTCACCTTTATGACGTTCACAAGTCCCCCCGCCTACAAATACATAGATGAAAAGGAAAGCTAACTTTCTCAGCACTTTCAGATCTAATCGAGATCAAGTGCAACCCCTTACTGTGTCAAATGGTAAAAATGTATTCTGTATAAATAAAAAAGGACAGCTGCCCTTTTAATTAACACCAAATGAATCTGGATGGACCCGTTTAATGACCTGAACAGATCATTCGGTGTATTACAGTTTGAGTCTAGTGCCACCTGTGTTGTTTCACTTGCCGTCCTCTTTTCCTCTTTCATTTTTTCTGACTGGGCTATTGTTTCCTCCCGCATGACAGCTACAGATAATTATCTAAATGAAAAATAAACATTGATACTGTCATCCTGAGCTGTCAGAGTCATTTCTGACAGCAGGATAAGTGTCAGTCTCTTTTCCTGCGGGACGGCTGTGGTTACTCTTGTCAATTGGAATGCTTCTCTTCTGTCAGTGTTTCTCTTCTTCTCGGACGCGGACCAGATCCAGTGTCAACCAAACAAATTACTTTCCATCGCCATGGGACGAACATAAACTCTGAGTCAACCGAAATACTAACCGACCCGGGTCACAGTCGCCATTGACTTCACATTAGAGCCACGCTGCAGATTAAAAACTTTTTTTTTTAATCTTGGGGAAATGGAGACACTTTAAATTGTCTAAATCCCGGCTAATTTCAGCCTCCTCGTCATTCCACTGACCGTTCTAACTGCAGCCATATGGTTGATATTAGGCCTAATCCATTGCAGTTAATTCCCACTGAAGAAGGGAAAGGGAAGTGGCATTGCCCTTTATAAACTCCCAGAATTCAGTGTGTGTTTCACCCCATTCCCCAACCCTTTCAGCTTAAAAAAAAAGAAAGAAGTGGAACTCATAGTGTTGGCTCTCTGAGCTGTAAGAATGTCCGTTGTGGAATGTAATGGGAATAAAGAAAGTTGTGACCCTTTGTCCGCTGCATTCATCCACCCCCTTCTTTTATTTTTAATTTCTGCCGTTTTTATTGCTGGCGCGCTGAGTCTTTTAAGTGGACCTCTGGAACGGGGGCCTGTGATGAATGAAGGGACAGCTGTGTGAGGGAAGTGGACATTTGGAAAATTCATCATTCCAGTGGGTCACGGCTATGTGAGCTGCTCGCTGCTGCTGCTGCATTACACCGCTGTCATCTCTGTTGTGTTTCACCCCAACAGATGACGAGGTTCTACACTTAAGTTGTACAGCACATTATTAACAGAAAGACATGGGATACGGGGAAAGATGTTGCTGCCTTAACTATTTGTCAACAGTACACAACCCTGTGCGTTAAATACAGTAGAAGACATGTCTGCTGACTTTGAGAAAAGTGGAAAAATGTGTCACATTTGCTGACTGAGTGACAGAATAATCCTCAAGTTAGTAATGGCACACACTGTATATATTTAATCACGTTTGTTTCCGTTTGCAGGCTCTCAGGACTTCTCGGCGGTGAGTACGGAGGACGTAGTGCCCGCTGTCCAAGAGACATCCATCAAGAGGCTGGTGGTGGGACCTCTGGACGTCAGGCTGAACAGCAGCGCGGTCCACCGCATCCTCAAGATGGTCACCTGTGGCATGGACCACGAGTACGAGCCCTACTGCAAACCACAGCCAGGTCAGTTTGCTCAGCAGCTAACAACTAATAGTTCACTTTACTCCCTACGCGCAACTAACTCTTTCAACACTGTCTCTTATCATCCCTTCTGCTCCGTTCTACTCTGCCAACGAGCAGAAACCCCCAACAGTTTGCACTTGACAATATCCTCATCACATTGTTATTTCCTTGCACAACCCATCTTTCAACACACAGCTGTACATGAAAATAGTGACCTTTTGGACCACATGAGGGAGGCTAAGCCAAACACCTTTTGTGTTAGTGGACGTCCCAGCACGGCTATTGATGAGCTCATCCCTGGGATGTTGTGAAAGAACTCGGAATGTGTGTCTGCGTGTAATATCTGTAGCAATAACTCATTTTTTGCGAAACAATAACATCCGTAGGTTTCGGCTGTTTCAGCATCTGCGATAGATAATAGATGATGGTGTAATTACTACAGAGCTTTTGACTAAAGCGGGGCAGGTCAGTGCATTCCTTCCTGTTTCTATATGTGTCGTGCTCTCTGTGGCGTTCTCTGGAGAAGGGTCAGTATAGTTACCACCTCCTGTGGGGGGGATTGAGAAATTGAAAGAAGATAAAAAAGGAAGTATTTTTTTTACCAAGGTAGCGAATTCAGATGGAGTGATAAAATAACACATGCCTTATGTAGTTTCCTAAATCAAGCTCTCCTCTCTGCCCCTCCCAGCCTTGGCTTCATCAGGGCACTGTGTGTGTGTGCTTGCCAGGAGAGAAGTAGAGGCCAGGAGGTCGAAGACATGACTATCTTTCTACTCATCCTGTCCTCTTCTTTGCTCCTCCTCATACACTCCTTGCCAAGAGCTCATGAAGAATCACTTGCCTCCCCAAAACTAGCTGTGATTAGAGACCAAATTGGCTGTTTGTGTATTTTATAAGATCTTGCACTAGCGGGAGGCTCTATCAATTTATACACATATATGTATATATGTGTGTGTGTGTGTGTGTGTGTGTGTGTGTGTGTGTGTGTGTGTGTGTGTGTATATATATGTCTGGATCTCGGGATCTTCTAGTTTTTTTTACTGTGCTTCATATGGAGTGTTTTAGTGTGTGTAATCATGCCTCTGTGTACCACGTGAGCTGCATGGTTTTTGTAATTTGGATGTTGATTGTGAATATTGACTTGAGCCCTGGCATATGATTAGATTGGACATGGCAGCGCCAGATGAACCTGATGCGTGACTGTGGCGTTAGGCCAAAGAGCAAAACCAGCTTGGGGATCAGGTTCTGAGCCCACCTTGGAGCTGGGAATGTAGCCCAACAGAACCTCTACAGAAAAGAAACAAGCCTGTGTCCTGGGACCGGAGCCAAGGCCGCTCAGTAACAAAGCCCTCAGGTTTTGGTCCACCTCAGGCCCTGGACCCAGTTTAGCGGTTCAGTGCCCTGGTCGCCCCTTCCTTCGGTGAGCGCTGACCTCGCTCGCCTCTACTTAATGTTGATTTGGTGGTTCACTATATTTTCTGCCTTTCTTGATGTTTCTGGTCATTGATTGAATGAGTGGTTTTATGAGGTAGTTGAAAAACAAAGCTACTAGAAAGCAAGCACTGTAATGAATATCGCTCAGCGATGCCAGTACATTTCTAGTGCATGTTGATTCTATTTAGTGCATGAGATGGTGTTTTTTGTTATTGTTTTAATGCTGCAGGCGTAGAAGAGAGGTACCCACTCAGACATGTGGTGTGTTTTACAGCTAACCTCTTTTTCTCTTCAAAAAATAAATCTTTAGTCCTCACATCCTTAATGCACCACAGGTCGCATACTAGTGGTTAGATTGACTTGTGTAAAACATAGAATATTTAATCTTGGAATAGAATGTTTAATCGTACACTGCACCCTTGCCCATCACTTTGCCTCTGCGATGCGTTCCAAAGCTAATGTTTCTTCCTGTTGTGTCATCGTCTCTGTAGAAGTGGTTGAAGAGAGCCTCGGTGAAGCTACTCCAGAGGAGATCTCAAGCTTAGAGGAGTTCATCCCGACCAGGCTCACGTGTCTCACTCTGCTCCAAGTCTCAGTGACCGTCTCCATGGCGGAGTTCAACCTCCTTCACACACTAATGCCGGTCATCATGGGATGCAAGGTGGTGCACACAGACCTACATTCTTCTCGACAAACTCCCATTTCCTGATTAAACAGAAGTACCATAGTAAAAAAGTCAATCATCAAATCCAGCACATTAAACCCATCATTATAAAAGTCACACAGTCACAACTTTAGATTCAGTTCAATTTTAAGAACTCGTCAGAGAGTCCAGCTGCAATATGTATTCTCCCTTTTAACCCCTTTCCCTGTCATATCCTCCATCCCCCAGACTGCACCGGGGCCGGTCAACATCCCAGCGTTTCAGCCGGTGCGCCCGCTACCTGCCGTGCAGTTCCAGGTGGAAAGGGTGAACATTGAGCACTCGGTGCCCATGTACGCTCCAGAGCTGGTCAGCACCGTCAGCGGTCTCAGCCAGCCCTCTGACAACCTGCTCCATCACTGCTATGCACACCTCTACCTCAAGGTGAGCACAACGCTATTATATGTCACAGCTGTCCTTACTGTACACAAAAGACAAAAATGGGGCATATGGCAAACGACACAATGATGTTTTCCAAAAAGGTCATTCAGTTCTAGATTCTATTTTAACCTTGCACATCTCACGTTGGTTTTACATTTGCTGATTTGGTTCTCTTATTAAAGTTCCGTGCTGTTTAAACCGTTAAGAAACTCAGGATGCTTTCTTCCATTATCTTCTATTATATATTTGATAATGTACAGTGCAAATCTTATGGAAGAGTGGATGCAAAACCATCCCCTCATACAACATTTATTCCAATGCCCTTTTTCCTGTCACATTTTTGTTTCTATTATGTTTTATTTCTTTCATTTGATTGTACATGTTTCTCTTTATTAATCATCTTTCGAGTGGAGAAAAAACACAGGGTAATTGACACATCAGCTTAAAGTGACTGCATGGCTACAGTCTTAACTCCACCCTGAAATAACCAAAATGACCTGCATGGCCCCTTTCTACCTGGTCATAAAAGTCTCCGCACTGGGCTTTCTGATGAGCACCAGTCCAGCTCTGGTCTACTTCATGCTTGTATTGTGCAGCGTCGACATTCCCCTCTTACTGCGTTGCTTTTATGGTTTCCAGTTTCAAGCTCAAAAGATCAAATTCATTGTTAATTACAGTTAAAGTTAGCAACATCATCAAATAGGGCCTTTTTGGTTTGTAAGAGAACGAGTTTAAAATCACTCTTTAATATTTTCTTTCACCCATACTTTCATCAGATCGTCTCATGTGGTGAGGCTAATTTTAGTAATTAGTTTGTTCTGTAATTCGATTGTGGCAGTTCCCTAAGGACAGTCATCTGAACAATCCGCTATGAGTCATTGAATTCATCAAATCATTGATCCGCCTCTAAATGTGTCTTAGCACTTTGTATACATAGCTATAAAGCATGACTTATTTACAGACACACTATTTGCTTAGTATTTCATTTAAATACAGGTGAAGGTAAAGACATATCTGCTGACTTTAGTCATCAATAAAACAATGTTTTAACCTTTCTATTCATAGTTGACTTGAAGGCCAGGATGTCTCGCGCAGTACATATAGAACTATGGTGGCTTTAGCAAATACAGCTAATCCCCCTTTTAGGAAGCCTGGATAACAGATCTGGGCTGATCCGGGGTGGCCCAGTCTGGCCTGGTCTGTTTTTTTTAAGGCAGGATGTTTGCCGGACATCATTCTGGTAGTTCTTATCACAGGGTCACTGAGGGGTTAACAGTCACCTGGTCAGTGGCCACGGATCTCTTCTGACCAATCAGCCAATCAGCATCTGTATCTGCCAAGATTCTAATTGCGCCTCTGGATTTTGGCAGTGGGATCATGACGGGGTGGAGGTCACTCTGGCTGCAATTCACCCGCTGCAGGAAGTGATTTGAAACGGGTATAAACTAAGGCTTATCTTAATCTGTCTTCTATTGACACTGGCTGACAAAGCTAAGGTGTCTGTGCTGAGTGTAGCGGTTAGCCATTGTCTCACTTTTCCGTGGTGATAGACAAGAACTCAACGTCAGCCTTGCTCAACAAGGAGGAAACGGAAGGAAACAGACCGATCATTCTTGAAACTTTGGGTTATTTGAAGAACCAGTTGTGTAAGCTGTAGTGAATCAGTCCGTGGCTATACGGCCTCAAGCTTGCATTTCAAAGTGAGATCTTTATTATGTCTACATCTCTATCTGGCAATCGTACAGTTCAATTTTGTTATGCTACTCTGTTGTGTAATATTCCAGCCATAGGCCAGTTGTCCATTTATAAATGAATTATCATTGTAGTTTGGTCCAAGGTTGTGTCTGCCTGCTCTGGGCCGTCTGCTCAGCTGGGGTTTGGTAGACCTTCTCTTGGAATTGAGTGAATCCTGCCCTGAGCATATACAGCAGCTGCATGTGGGACAGCTGGGCCCAGCCATCATGCACTGCCTCAAATATTAAACTGGACTTCATCCACCATGCTCACTATTAACAGTATGTAAACATTGAGGTTGCAGTACATTCTGTGTCTGGCAATGTGGCTACCCGGAGCTGAGATAATGAGAATACGATCATGAGCCGCGTTGTCACTAAACGACAACACACTCTTCCTGGAAAAATACGTGAATGTTACCTTGGCACGATCTGGACCTGATAAATCTGATCCGTGTTGTTGTGACTGTGCTGTCAATTGAGGGCAAGCAAGAGTGTTGCTTCATTTCTTTCTGCTTTAACTTGTTGCAGTGTCTGTGCACACTTACAGAAAACCTCAGTTATTCTGAATACTTCAGTTCAGTGCGTTGTTTGTTCGTAGACCTCTGTGCTCTTTAGCCGTGCGCAGTGTGTTCAGGACTCAGCAGTGTGTATCCTCCTTGAATCACACTGCAGTGGATACGTCAGTTCTGTCATCTTTGCCTTGAAAAGCTATTACAGGAAAAAACGAATGCGTCTGCAGTGGTGTCATGTAAGTGTAGTTTACATACATATTTTGGTGAGTTCAACCATAGACTGTGTATAAACAGTGGACGTAGTCATGGTGTCGTCACCCATTGGTTTGTGGACTGATGTTGTGAAGTGTCGAGTTTGGCGATTCCGCTGTCTGTCAATCACAGAAACCCCGCCCTAAAGCATACTCTGCTTTATGGTCTATTTCACTGTTTTTCAACCTTTTCTGAGCCGAGGTACATTTTTTAGATTAAAAAGATCCCGCAGCACACCAACAACCAAAAAAGTTACAAAATAACACACTAGCATAATACAGCATATATGCTGACAATTTAATGACAAGTCTCTCAATTTGTTGATCCTTACTCAGTGTGAAACCTGTGTAGGGGAACAAAATTGTCCGTGTTCTTGTTTTGAAGTGACGGGTGTTTCGTCTGGAGATGACATTTCAGCCTGCTTGGGACCATGGCACCGTTGGATACTTTTTCCCCACACACCAAGCCTAATGGAGTCGGTGCAGTCGGATCCCCGGTGAAAGTAAATCCAAGCGAAAGATAACTTTCGCTGTATAGCCTCGAGCTCACCGTTTTTATTTCTTTATACCACCACTCATACGAGGCTTTCCATCTGGGTTAGAATGTTGTCTGCGCTTTTTTAAATTCTAACTAACAAGGTCATTATTGCGCTACCTACTGCCACCCACTGGCATGGAAGAGTATTTAATTACTTAGCCAGCCAACTAGAGATTGAGACCATAAACTCATGCTCACAATGTCCACTGAGGTAATAAATTGAGGAGAGTAATTTTCTCATAGACATACAATCTGACTTCTTTTTGCATTGGCTTCACTCGCTAGAACCGAAGGTTGCCGCCTGTGTTCAACATACGGATACTTTTAATGGTCCCTCCCAGACTGGAAGATGGACTTGCTGACAACTGTTTGTTCAGTAAACAAGGATGATAAGATGATTCTGTCTTCTTTTTGTTGTCTGTTTCATTATTTTCATGGAGGCAGCTGTATGAGAAGACGATATGTCATGTGTGCAGCGTTTGAGTCCAGCACTAATTTCCCAGTGGGGACAATAACGTGTCTTCTGACTCTGTAAGAGTGCAGATTTGGGATACGACAGGTCCGCTGAAGACAGAAAGGCTCAAAACAGTTCAGTTGTGATTGAGATGAGAGAACAGCCCCGCTCTCTCCCTCTATTTCTCACACCCTCTCCCTTTCTTTCTCTCTCTTTCTCTCCAGGTGTTTGGGTTCCAGGCAGGCTTGACGGTCCAGGACAGTACAGGAGATTTCCTGCCTCTTATCCCCATCATCCCTTCCTTTAGCACTGCACTCTACGGGAAGCTGATCCAGATGCCTACGTACTGGTGAGCACCTTAATATGGATGGAACTCTGAGTGAGCACAGAGGCAGGCAGAGTTCCCCATGTGAACATCAATTATATGATCTCTTCTCTCAGTAACTGCAGATTAATTTAAAGGTATATGGTGGGGAAAAAAACAACAGTATACGCGCCTATTTTTTGAAGCCCGCACAAGTGAAGCCCAATCTTGTATCGTATTCATTTAACACTTACTTTACGTTTACATCACAATGTGTGATATCTTCCCGGAAGAAATGGTCCTGGGGTGTTTGGTTCAAGTCAAGAATTCCCAACATGTTTGAGCTCCGGATGCATCCTGAGACGGCGTCCAAAGAAACATCACTGTATAGTATATATGTAGAGAAGCTTACTAGTCTGTACCTATTTAGTTCTATCTAGGTGGGGTGTTGTACAATGTAACATATTAATTGCGGTAATCACTGGCAGCACGAGGTGATTAAGGTCAACACATTCCTCAAAGTACACACTGTATATGTAAGGTGCTCATCACTGTGTGATGGCTGAAGAGACTTGGCCAAGTACAGTAAACAGAAGGGTGATTTACATTCTACAAGCACCTGTGGGAGGCATCAGTGCTCAAGGGATGACCTACTTTTGTATGCCAACCTGGAAGTAAGCATCACATTGGTTTCCTCGCCAAAAAGCCAATGGCATGTTTCATTTGGAAGTGGGATTATTGCAGAAAATACACTCTGTGGCAAACACAACTTCATGATACTTACACGTTTTTGTTCAGCAAGATACTCTTCACAAATTAACACCACTTTTATGATTTTTGAAGCGTAAATACAATCGCCAGCAGCATAAAGCTAACGTCAGGCAATAAACAAACTGCACCACGGTCACATGACTGCATGTCACCACCACCAAGATAAAGGCCGGCGTGATGGCGTTTTGTAGTGTCAGCCACTTGTTAGCAACCGCCTTTTTTAAAAGCGCGTAAAAGCTTCAAAATTCACCAGAGAGCGGTAAATTTATGAACCTTATTTTAATATCGTAGAACAAAACGTTAAAATCTCCTCAGCTCGTATTAAACACGGACCTTATTTCAGGTCTCTAACAAAAAAAACATTCAAAAACTCAGACTTCGAGACGAGGGAAGAGGAAGTGCAAAAATGCTGACTCATGACGGACACCCATCACTTTAACCCAGTAAAGACGCATACGTTTGGGTGTGAACCTCCTCTGTGTATTGGTCCTTGATAGGCTTGTCCGTATACTGTGTGTGTATGTGTGGTGTTAGGCCCACGTATTGTACTTCATGAAGAGGACTGCAGCCTTTTGCATCAAAGGGTATTTAAAGTGATGGATGAGCCGCTTCTTCAGCGGTTAGTGGGGAAAACAGAAAAACACAGTCATCGGGTAACAACTGCAACAATTTCTCACATGGTTTGAAACGCAAGGAGAGGAAAGTAATACAACGCTCTCTAAAGAGATGAAAAAAAGATATTGCCATATCCCTGTCCTTCTAGCAGACTGGGGATGAGTCATCGGGGATGTCCCCCAAGAGAGGGTAGGAGCTGAAGGGAGGACAAGAAGGGAAAGGAGAGGAATAAGGCTCCATAGTCTTTAAGTGTTGAAGTTATCAAAGTCCAAAGAGAATGGGAGACAACAAGGAGAAAATGTAAAAGTCGACAAATATGCAGAGAGTGAGAGAATGGAGAGGAGAGAAGGAGATGAGTAGAGAGGATGATGGGAAAAGTGTGAATGGACAGTCCTGGACAGGAAGAGGGATGAGACACGAGCTTGGGAAGATGGATAAAGGGGAGAAATATTTTAGAGAAAGAATGATCTCACCGTACGTTTACACTATCGATCTTTGTGTGTCGTCTTTGACTTTATGGGGCTTTACTTTTTTTTTTTAAATTGAAAATGTCATAGTGAACTTACTCCAACTTATTACTCATATGTATGTAAATGTGTTAATGTATGTATTAAAAGGCCTTGTTGGGGTCCTTTCAATACTTAATTATGGCTCTGTAAAGAATGAATGAGTAGCTCATGTCCTGTCTTCCATTTAGAACAACTAAATACTCTCCGGACATCACCTTGATTTTGTATATCTCTCTCCATCGTTCACTGCGTGTTCAGTAATCATCATCTGGGAAAGCCCTTGATGCAAGCACGCACACACACGCGCACGCGCGCACACAGTGCCCTCTCTCTCACACCTTGCAGTCAAAGTGCCTGTTAAAGCAGGAAACCTGTGCTAGCACTAGCTTGGGAATCCATTTCCTCCCATTAGTTTAGATTCAAACATGTCAAAGAACTGCAGATGGTTTTGACTTCTTCCCCAGGCAAACATTGTATCTACTGTACAGCGGTTAGCTGGCCACACAGTGAACCGCAAGGCCTCACTCGATGGTGTGTGTGTGTGTAGACCCAACCCGGTGCTCTCTGCTCCCAATAAGAGACTGCTAGCTGCTTGTTTGATCTCCAGCTCTCTTCTGTTTCAGTCCTGCTTGCCTCAAATAGTGGATTCAGATGTCAAACGGATGTTATTTTTCTTTCTGACAATCACTAGATGTTTTTCATCTCCAGATCAGTGACCCCCCAACCCCCCCATGGCTTTTTTCTCAGCCTAGACCAGCCCTTAGAAATAACATCGACAACCTCTCACAGAGTCTCTTCTACACTTCTCTCTTCTCAAAGCCCTCTGTTATTCTTTGTTGCAAGCAAGCCTTTTGATGAATACAGTATGAGCAGTAGTATGCACCAGGAGTCTTCTTGTGATTATCTGTTAGTCTATCTGGCATTGCGATCATACCTCAGGATAGGTCTACACGTCAGATAATTCTACTTCCCTTAACAGGATTATTTCCACTTCATCTCATTTTCCTCATCCCCAATTTCGATACAGCTTGATGCTTCCGACACTTTGACAGGTTAGAAGCGCTTCAGTTGCCTGTTTGTCTCACTGTCAGTCTCTTTGCTGCATATGATAAGGGACTGGGTGTGTTGTGCCGCGTTATGAGCTCAGAACCTGCCAAAGTGACTCATATTTGACCCTTTTCCGTCTAAGTGGGTGGTATGGCCTGTCTTGCTTACTGACCCGTGTGCCGCTGCAGTCAATCCAATCAACACAACCTGACAGTTTGCTCCTGGAAGAATGATGATGAGCAGGTTTTGACGGAGAAGAGACGAGAGGGAGAAGTGGAGGGTGCCGAGTGACAACTTGCAATAGTATTAAGTGATTAGTAATAAACTGATTTGTTTCCTATTGCGCTGATGTTCTCTGTTGAGCCACAGTTTTGCTTAGTTGTGTCTCTGTATGTTGACGTGAATGTGGATGAACAGTGAATTGAGTTGATTTAATTCCAGCAGACTGTCCTCTCATTGCGTTTGAGCCGTGGGATTCCCATGTATGTAAAGACTCCATTTGATCACAGTATGTGGGTGACAGTCAGTCCGACAGTTCGCCTCCCAAAGGTGAGAGCCGAGGCCAACGGCGACACAGTGGGTCAGCGGCGAAGCCAAAAGATGCGCTCCACCATAGCGTTTAATTTCACTGTATTGATGTTTGTTTTTGAAGTGCTCCTTGGCGCTGATGTAACTCCACGACACCCCTTTCCAACATGTTCTGTCCTCCGAGAGCCCCACAAGCTTTTGAAGTTTTTAAGGAAATATGAAAAAAGTGGGAAGCATGAGACCGTAGTGAGGGTGCAGGAGAGAGCGGTCTGAGAAATAGAGCCAGATTCCAGTAGTTTTGTTATGCAGATCATTGGATCAGCTTTTTCCATTACCAATGTAAAAGGTAGCTTTGGATTTGCCTCCCTCTGGACTCTGCATTAAAAGTAGACGATGACTGACAGGAGAGAAAGGTAGCTTGGAGTGGGGAGGTGATGTCATGCACACATTTTGCATCCCTCTCTTCTGTCCCCCTCTCTCTCACTCACACACACATTGCTACACAAACATGTTTGTCATTGCCATTGCAGCCAGGTCATGCTTAAGCAAGCATGTATGACTGCCAGGTGATCATGGGGGATTTGAAGAGGCACTGGGCGTCTGTGGAGACCCAGCACATCTCCTGATGAGTTGGCCCGCGCCGCACGCTGCAGCTCATGTTTCCTTCAGTCTCACCACAGAGGCTCCGGCTTCTCAGTGGGCAGCAAAAGGGGCTTTCACTGAGGAAAGTACACCGCCTCGATGTCTTCTCCCTGCCAGCCTCGGCTTTTACCGGCCGTTTGGTATCGTGTGTGAGACCATGGATACATCCAATTAGACTGAAATGTCTTTGTTTCCTCAGTTTTTAAGGAAGAGTAATTGCTCCAGAGCAACTGCAGATTTCGACCTTCTGGTCCCTCAGTTTGCATTATTTTGAAGAAATTAAGATATCATCCAAGACGGGAATAGCCAAACCAAGATATTGTCGATCCACAGACAACAATCTTTTCTTCTTCTTCATCTATGTAGAGATTAACTTTAAAACCAACGGAAATGTGTCATCTAATGAAGTTGATTCTCTAGGCTGACACCCCGTGGCATTGTGTCCAGGCATCACAATGGCTAATATATAACTGAAAGTGAGTGTTGGCTGTTGTTAAATCGTAGCTTGATCACTGTCACTAGATCTTAGGTCGGTGTGTGGAGGTACATTTATACAGAGGGTGTCAACTGAGATAAGGTTTTCTTTAAAAACAGCATCAATAACCCTGATCACCTGAAGAACTACATCCTAAAAGGGGCTTTTACCAATCTGGAAAATCATCTTTAGTGTTGTAGCTCCAGTGTGGTGTATGGCCACATGATGCATGCAGTTCAAAGGCTTTTGTGTCCTTTTTTCCAATTTTTGCACAAGACTATTTGTAGCCCCTTTGGGTTGAATCAAGCCGAAGAGCAATGCAGGAGGAAAAGTCGAGGTACAATCATAATCAGCAGAACTACGAATATCTGTACAAAAATCAACCAGCGAGATATTTCACAGGAGAACAGAAAGCTTTGACCTGAAGTCAGGGGATCAACAAAACATTTGCTGGTGGCGCTAGAGGAAAGGTCGGGGTTCATAAGAGTCAGTAGGATTCACCCTCAGGAGATTATGAATACATTTATAAAGTTTCATGGCAATCCCTTTAAAAGTTGAGATATTTCAGTGCTGGACAGAACAACGCCGCTAGTGCCAGAGATGCTAAGGAAACCACACAAACCTAAATTATTTCAATCAATCAATATGAATCAATTACACCAGTTATGGTAAAACACCGGCGCTACAAAGACCTGTGGATGGAAACGTTAAGGGACAAATATAACTCATTCACAGTTACAATTGCTCGATATTGTATTTCACTGTTATTGCCGTATACAACAAACAGCATACTTGTGCTTTTTATGAATATGCTCATCTGGGTTATGAATTCATTATTTGCCTGTACACCAAATATATTATAGTTATGTCACCAAAGTGATGTGTGAAAAATCCTGCGTAAAAGGTTTTTTAATGCCAATAAAAACTATTTTAGCTACACTTTAATAATGATTTAATATTAAACATTAATCACATGAATAAATCACAAATCAAATCTTAAAATGTTGTTCAGTGACATAGCCAAGTTTAAGCTGAAATAGATAAACAAAACTAGAAGAACACATGGCAAGGCACTAAGGGACAGTAAACATGACTATAGATTCAGAGTCTCCCCTCTTGGTACCTACCATGTACCGACTGTCATTTGGTGAGCAGAAAGCCCAAATCTTCAGAAATGAACTTTCACTCCCAGTGAATGAAAGTGCAGCTGAGAGGCATCAGGCTGTACTTACCCCTAAGGAAAGGCGATGTATGTGGCCGCCAACTTCACAGAGAGGCTCAATTGGTCCGGCTGTTAAACCTGTTATCCCAGATAAAATCTCTGCCTGCTAAAAAAAATGTTAGAAGTGCCACCTGCATCGATCTCTCCAAAATCCTAACCTCACACCACATAAGGGCCACCTGACGGCAACAGCACATGGAGGCGGGGCCAAGGCCGGGGCCCACCAACAACCCAGCAGCGGCATTCCAGTGTGGCCCGTCGTCTCACAGGTCATAACTCAGCCCGTGCCAGCTTTTATGTGGCGTTTTTAGCAGCCCCTGTTCCTCGCTCAGCCATTTCTGAGCGGGCTAATTTCTCAAAGCATGTGGTGCTACAGGTGCACGTTATATAGCCCCGAAAAGCCAACTTTCCTCGCGAAGGTTTCTGAATGGAAAAGAACGTTGGTTCTCCCTTGATATCTAATTATTGCGTTGTCAATGGCTACTTTGGTTTTTAGCACTACCTGTAGGATTTTTCTTTTTTTATGTGAAGTTTATGTGAAGTCTATTACTCTGTCTGGACCAGGAGTCTAGACTCTCGATTTATGAAGGCATCTGAGGCACGAGGCTTCTGGTGTGATTGTAATGCCTCATTACTCCTGTTCATAGTTACTCGTAGTGAGCTGCTCCTGGTCTGTGTCTCCCAGCACAGCCAAGCGCAGGAGGACAAATGCGTTCTGTGTCCCGCAGTGGAGAGCCGCAGACGTCCAGCTCAAATTTAGCAGATGTACACGAAGGAGCGCTAGTTGGTGAGAACATCTAGCTGTTACATTTGTCCACTGGCCATTTTGGCAGGCGGTATCGTTAACAAGCTGAATCGGAATAATCATTTTGGGCGATGAAAACTGATTTGGGAGTGGCTGCTGAATGGAAAAAGTCAATCCCTGCGCTCAGAGTTTACATTTATATGACTTATGACACTGATCTTGTGAATGATGTCTGTCACACACACACACACACACACACACACACACACACACACACACACACAGCCTCTGCGTCAACCGTTGTTCACCCTCAAACCAAACTTTGATTGGTGTTGATTTTGTAATGAAGCAATCACTTGTGTTGCTCATCAGGGTCTTAACTGAGCGGTCTGTGCAGGCAGGGTTATGGTTACCGTGAGCTGTGATGGCGGAGGGGTAATTGAATGACCTTAAAAATCAGCGTGTGGTTGCCGCGGTCATGCTTAGCTCTGAGTTGTGGTTCGGAGGCCATAAGAGCAGCGGGGGGACTCATTCAGCCCAAAACAGGGCCCTTCCCCGTTGGTGAAGAAACAGTGTGTTCTCAGAATCGATGCGAGCTGCAACAAGCAGGCTTTATGTATTAACAGGTGTGCATTAAAAGCTCCGGACTGGCACATGATGTAATGTGCCACTTTTCACTCTGAAGCACAGGATCGTGAGCTGCAAAGGTAAAAACATCATATTCCGTGTGGCACGGCCTATAAAGTGTTTGGGGCAGCTTTGTGGTCTACATCTGGTGTCGGACAGTTTTATTTGGTTTCATGGCTGACGGAGATCAATGGACGAATTGAGGAGCCTTAGTATTAAGGAAATGGCATCAGGGAACGCCAGGTTTGATTGACGTCTCCGTTCTGGAAGCTTCCATCAGCATTCAGACGCTCAGTGCTGCAGGAAAGCCCCTCTGCTGCAGAAGCTGCGTACTCGCCCTCATGATTACAAGTGTCATTTGGTAGCTTAAATCAACACCGGTTTTAACTCAGCCCTGAAGTCTAAATTATGGGCTGTAACGTTCTCAAGAGGCAACCATCGTGCAATCCAAGAATATCTGTTGAACTTTAACTATACCATGAGATGTATGTACGAGCCGGGGCCAAGATGGTGAATTTCGGAGCAGCTGTAGATGTTTTTCGGTCGACTGAGAGACTCTATTACTGCCTGAGTTAGTCATCTGAGCAACTGAAGCTTGAGGGAGGGAAAACAGTGGGAAGTAGGGAAGGGTGGTTGGATTATCAGCTCTGAGTGGATTATCATCTACTGCGGTGTGCATTCCACTGTCCTCTCCTCCCCAACCGTGCCTCGCCGATGCTCCGCCGCTTCCCAGATGCGAGGAAGGATCTCCAGTTGTTGTAACAAGGCACAGGGAGCGCTGGTGTTACCGTGATTCCCCCCCCCCCCCCAAAACAAATTCCAAAAGTTGTATTTAACCAGGCTCAGAGAAAGTCTCTTTCCCTTTTCGCACTGACCATCTGCATGAAGGTCAAAGGCCTTGAGTCTAATACTCAGGACGACTTATTTGGATAAAAAGAAAAGACAGCCGGAGCTTCCGTCGATTGCTGCATTTGTTGCTATGGCAACGGGACGTACCAAAGTCTATATCTGAAAAGCACAAATGTCATTAAGTCTGCAGTCTCTGGACAGAGGTCTCCTATCGCTTGTGTGTCCTTATAAGGAGCCGCCTGCCCTCCACAGCTGGACATGTCGGACAGAGGCAGGAAGCTACAAGCAGACACACACACACACACACACACACACACACACACACACACCCCGATACTCGGGCCTCTTGATGTGTTTTCCTTTAACGCCTGATAAACCACGTCATTGCCATTTTCTCGCCTTGCGGTCTGCAGCTGTCCGCACAACTTGATTAAAACATTTCTTTTAGTAATCCCTGTGTAATGAAGCCCTCTCCTGAGAATGGATCTCAGTGTGTGTGTGTGTGGTTGTGAGCACATGTGTGTGTTTTGGGTCAGGGGTGCTCCAGATGGGAGGAAGGGGAGGGCCCGCGTGTGTGTGTGTGTGTGTGTGTGTGTGAGAGAGAGAGTGTGGAGTTTCTTTCTATGAAGAATTTGGGCTGTTCTGGACCGATGATTGAGAAATGCACACATGGAACACCCTTGACCCGGGGGAACCACAAAGCTCTGAGCTGTGGCCACAGATCCAGAGCCAGCACGGGCTTTTAAAGACGTTGGTGAGGTTAGAGAATGGATGTCCTTATGGATTGTGGGTCGGGAGGTCAAATGAAATTGTAATCTCTTAATTGCACCGTCAGAATCACAGCGAGAAAATCAACACTGAACTGCAATACATGAAGAAACAAGACACAACAGGACGTTAATATACAAAAAGAAGCGAGTTAAAGTAGAATATATGGCGTCAATAAAAGATGGCTGCCATTTACTGTGATGCTTTTACAGAGCAAGGAAGGCAAATACTGTCACCTGTAAAAGGTCCAGCATAATCTCACTGTGTCCCGCAAAGTTGCTTTAATACTACTTAAACCACTTTTTGTAAAATCCTCTATCGATCACTTTTCTTCTTCTTGCTGAAGTGGCATTTTGTTACAGCTCGGCTGGATTCAAAAGTCACTTGAGGGACAAGTGGGAATGATCCCTGCGAGTCATTTGTGGCTGCTGCTGAAAGCGACATTCGCTACATTGTCTGTCAGAGGCTCAGCTATGGGCCCTGTGCAGCCTATGAAACAAATGACTCGGAAAAAAACCTGAGTAGAAATGAGCTGGATGTGTCATTTTATGATTATTTCTTTTCCATCATTTTGTTTTATTTTCCCTTGCTTGGCTCCTCTATGTTAAAATAACATTGTTGTTGAAATGCCAGCCACTCAACCCACTTGACACCCAGGTGGTAAAATGCTCCCCCCCGAGTTGGCCACTTAGGTGTTGTTCTTAAGCGCCAAGTGCTTGTATGATTTATAATGTTCATTTGGAGACTTTGCGAGACACTGTAGTGAGTCTTTTGTAGTGAGATAAAAGAGGGGACTTGAGAACAGCCCATAACTCACTCTGGTTATTTTCAAGAGGGGTCAGTGACCTTGGCTTGGAGAGACGGGGGGGAATTCTGCAATACTCCAAATCAATCTGCACCACAAAGAAAGAAAAAGAAGAGAAGGTACGAGCTGTCAGTCTGGCCTTCCCTCCGTTTTCAGCCCGATTCCCTCCAAAGAAGCTCTGGCAATTGGAAAACAATGGCAGTGGAGGGTTTGGCTAACTGTTTGTATTGGGGAATGTTTGTATTGATAATTAAGGTAGGGCGTCACGGTGAATGATTCGTAGAAACTCCAGATAACTTATCACTGCTCCCAAGACGGTGGCTCTGTTGTATCTATCAGACAAATATGTCAGTCCGTAATGGATTGCATCGCCGTTGCTGTGGACTCAGATAAGTTAAAGTCAGGAGTAAGTAGCACATTGTGAGGCCGCTCGGAATTGATTGACTGCTTTGTTGACTTTTTTGTTTGGTTTACTGCCTCGGATCCAGCCTACATTATCTTTTTGAGTGCTTCCACTAACAGTTTATTCGGGTGTTATGTTCCAGTTGATGTGGAAAATGTCCCATTCAGCTCCCGTCATGGACAGAATCCACCTGTGTCGGGGAATGTGCGCCTCCCCCTCTTCCCTGAGGTCCACTGACGGACCGGACACCTTGCTCCACATCTCTCGCAGACCTCCTGTCTTTTTGGAAAGAGTGAGGGAACAGAGTTTTTTGGTACTGTACAGGATATGAGTAAGAACAAAAATGAACACTCTGGAAAGTGAGCGCAGGCTCCAGGCTTGTATTCTGGGACGCTGTGTAAACCATTAGGAGCAGCTGCTCTTGGCGATATTCCTTCAATCACGGCGAGACGCTGATCTTAAAAAGAAAAAGAAGAAATGATTTGCCTGCTATATTGGGACCGGCAGTTAACAGGCTTTGTAGTTTGCTTCATGCTGGCTTTCTCAGTAGCGTCCTCCGTCAGAACCTCTGCACCAATGCCAACATATGAAGCTTTGAAGACATTACAGACATCTAAATGTACGCACACTCACCTAATAGTCTGTACGCACACCTCGACCAGCCGCCTTTAATTAGGCTGCATCTATTTGTGTCTGTGAAAGTACAAAGCAGCAACCTACTGGTTCTGCTATTCCTCTGTTTGTTCTGGAGCTTTTCCAAATGTCTTTTTTAATGAGCCGCCCCATGTTTGGTATTATTTTACCTGCAGAATAACACATGACCTGCAGGTTTGCGGTCTCTATCCTTCTCCCTGTTTTCCGCCTTGCTCATGTTTTCTGCAGGGTTTGATTATTATTTTTCTTTTGCTCTCGTCTCCCTTTGTGCTGGGTTTGCAGAACAAGCATTCTGTCACTAATAGATGCTTAGCGTAGTTTACACGCACAACCTCTTACAGGTTGTTAGAGCTGCAGGCCCCCCCCCCCCCCCCCCCCCCCTGTAAGCCGAGGCCTCATTACTGCAGCTGAGCGTGCTCTGGCTGAACAACCTGCTGTTATGTTATTGGATTGCATGTTTGCGTGCGCAGGTGTGTATACACATGCGCTTGTGTGACAGCATGTGTGTTGGCATGCGTGCGTGTTGGCAAGCGCTAATGCATGTGTATCTGTACAGGTATGTGCATTTTTGTGGTCGTGTGTCTGTGTGCATTTAATGTGCTTGTGGTGTGTGGCCTCGAGCCCCAGCTGTACTTGTCTAAATATAGCTGTGACCGCAGTCGGACCAGACCAGGAAGCTGATTAGCCTGAGAACCAATGGTCCAAATGGATCTCAGCTATTAGGATGTGAAAGGGGGTTTGATACACACGGGTTCCCCAGAGGCTGTTTAAATGCCAGCTTTGACTTAGGTTGTGAAACCTGGTGCTAGATGCCTCTAACCCTTGTTCAGAATAAATTACATTTTTTTTTTTTGTATGGAAGCACCGATACCGGACTGATACTTATGCTCCAATCAGATCCGATAAACACTGGTGTCCCGGTTCTCGGTATCAGGACTGACAAAGTCGATTCGGTGCATCCTTGATATTTTGCGAGGGTTGTCTGTTCAGCCTGCTCCCTTTTTAGATTCCACTCATTCATTTTCATGACTAAAAATAATTTGCCATCCCTGCTCTATGTCCAAATCTGAGCATGTACACAGAGGAAACACTGGAGGCAGAAAGCCCCCCCCCCCCCCCCCCCCTGCACAACACCGTGCCCTGCGGGTGCCTGAAATTGACAGGGACACTGGACAGAAAGACTTTGTGCCCGGCCAGTCCGTCTGTCAACCTAGCCAAGCACTCAGCAAGTCCGCCAAGTGGCCTGTCCTAGACCCGGTCCAGGTCTCCATCATTCAGACACGGCACCAGCAGGGGGACAGGTGGGAGAAATGAGGTCTAATGTTGTTGAAATACACCAGAGAAAAGCATATTTCACTGGCTGGAGTTGAAACACCTAATTTTTCATAGCGCTTGACTAATTTTGATTTCCTTTTTTAACATATTCCTGGTGGCCCCTGCGTTTTAATAAAATTGACTCAAAGGACTACTGTGAGGTCACAGACTGCCTATTCAATGAGGCACTGAAGTTCAAGCCAAGGACCTGATTTCTTAAATTATGAGTCGGATCCTAAATGAGTTGCGGGCCCACTTCTGGTGGGTCTTCACGATATAAGAGTCAAAGTATGCTTTAATGAGTTTTGCTCCCCAGGCTACAGACTCTGTTTCTACCGTGGACCCTCCACTGATCCAATGTTTTGTGAGTTGTTTCACCTTCTAAGATCTATGTTTCAGTGTAGTCGTTTGTTACTGCTGCTGCAGGTAGAAGTGCTTCTATCTTTACCTCTTGGGAGTCTTCTGTTTCCCTCAGAGCCCTGTGGGAACAGTGGAAGAGCTGCCTGCCAGAAAGCTGTTTACCATGCTGCAGCAAGAAAGACTGTCTGTGCCAGCTACTTAATGAAATCCGTTGAGTGTCTGGCTGTCCTCACATCCCGCATTCCCAAAACACCCTAATGAGAGTTTCTGCTTCTCATTTAGCTCCCAAGATCCAAGTCGCTGTTCGCAAGGAGTTGGGCACAATATAATAAAAACAGGTGCACAATTAAAGTTTTTAGACGACCGCATGCACATGACAGCTCCCCCGAAACGCCATAAACACTGGAATAAGCCAACAAACTTTCATCCCTTGCCAGTCCTCTCATTGAAGTGGCTTTGCAGGCACATTTGCTCTGCATGTGGGGGACATTGTTGTTGCCGGGGTCGCCTTCACTTTCTTTTGTTCAGCGGTGATGTGTGCTACGTGCACACACGCACACACACACACACACGCACACAAACACACACATATGCAAAAGCACGTACAAATGGGGTTGATTGATGTCTTGCAATATAGCATGCAACAGCAGTGATTTCTAATAGTGGAGAGGCATGACACTGCATGGTTCACCGTGGTGCCAAACGCACCATGTGTTTCCAGGGAATTCAATATATATGTATACACATATATATATACACATATATATATACACATATATACATACATGTGTGTGTGCTGTCAAGGTAAACTCATTGACCCTGTCAGGTTTGGGAATTTCTCTCTGCCTTTGTTTTCCCTGCGCTCTTACATCTCTCTTTATCAAACTCTCTCTAGCGGTCCGTCTCATGGTCCCCCCCCCCCTCTGAGACAGCAGGCAGTTAAGAACTCTGGGGCCCTGCCTGTGCACAGCTAACAGCTCATGTCACCCCGCCGAACCACCCAGGAGCAGAGAATAAAAGGAAAAGATAAAGAGACACGGAGAGAGGGAGGGCAGCAGAGGAGTTAAACGATTGCAGAGCTGCTGAGCGACCCCTGCGATACAAACCCACACTCTGAACTGGAGACTAGACCCAAAAGGATGTGTGATCAAATGAACTGGGGTGCTTGTTCCTGACGCGCCGCAGCCATCCCTGGGATTAGTCACGCTTCTATTTTTTCACCGAAAGCGCGACTCAGAGGGCAGCGCCTCCTCGCTTCCATTACTATATGCAGTAAGTGCTCCATCACTCTCAGCACCGTGGAAGATACCACACCTTGGGGTGTGCGCGTGCGTGTTCGTGTGCGCGTGTTGGGGAATCCCCCCTCCTGCCGTTGCTAATGTCACGGACGGGATCTCAAGAACCGAGGAGACATGATATCACAGCATCGATAGAGAAAGAGCTCTGGAGACCCCATTCAGGGATTTTAATGCGCAGTATATGTGTGTGTCGACTGTTTGAATATGAACAAGTGATTACAGAGTGAATAAGGGAGAGTGTGTATGTGTGTCAGATGATAAATGAGAGCATGGTCCACTGAGGTTGTGATGGACAGGGGCCTGGAGGACTCCATCCGACTGTGCTGTTACCTCATCCCCCTGAACGCTCAACTCATCAGCTTGTCACACACGCGCACGCACACGCACACGCACATGCACACACACACACACAGACTCTCTCCACACTCTTGGAGACAGATGAAATGTTAAATGCGTAGAGATTCTTTTTCGGGGTCTGGTTTCTGGGCTGCACATCCCTTCACATAAATCATCATCACAGTTTTTGATGGAGGGGAGAGAGCGAGGGGTCGTCGCGGCAAAGAGGCAAACTGAGTCCTACCTGCCAAGTAACTAAGGAAAGCTTGGCCCGGCCTCGGTACTTTAACTCGCTGCTGGAGCGCGCCTCTACCTATTTGGCGCCTCGTGCTATCAATGAGCTGTTTTATATCGTGATGTGATATTGATGGATTCATGGAAGTCATGAACCATTCGTTTCCACCGGTGTCTATTTCATTCAGTGTATTCTGGCTCTTTTGTGCGACTCTCCTTTCTTTCATTTATTGTTGTCCCCATGTCCTGACTCTCCCTGCGTCTCTCTTTCTCCCCATGCACTAACCCGGTCTTTCTTCCTCTCAATGTCCCTCTCTCGCAGGAGCAAAAGGTCTTCAGTCCCCACCACAGAGTGTATTTTCGAGCTCCCCCACTTCGCCCTCCAGGCCACGAGGGCCCAGACGCTTCTGCTCCAGGCCATCTCTCAGAGCTGGACCCACAGCGTGGTCAACGGAGCCCCGGCGACTCTCAGCGAAAGCCTGCTCCGCGAGGTGTACAAAGCTCCAGGTAAACCACCGCTCTACGGTAGTCCGTCTGAAGTTAACGCAGCTTGGAAACAACCTGACCTGTTAGTTGTCCCCATATCTACACTGCATACCTATTATTCACTCAGAAGTAGTTGGGGAAATGTGTGTGTGATGATTCCGTTTTGACATTTGTACGTGTACATTTCTGTCTGTTCGTGGGAGTGAAATGGCCCCTAACCCTTGCACTATACTGTTTGGTCGCCGTCCAACAGACAAGTGATCCGGTGTGTGAAGAGAAAGGGAGCAGGTTCACCATGGAGGATGTTTTTCTTGTTTTTTTCCTAGTGCATGTGTTTTTAGTTGCTTTGCATGACAATAGTCTCATTGTGTTTTCTCCAGTTGCATTGCGATTGCAGGGTAGCAGTAAACATTCTGCAATGCCGACTCACTCGGCAATGTGCAAATAATACAAACGCTGAAGATTAATGCCGCCTTTAGCAGCTCATTCTGTATTTCACTCACAACCAGACTAGCTGCATCACTTTGTTCATCTGGTCTCTTTTAAGCTATTGTGTTAGATCAGGGATTCCCAAAGTGGGGTGCGCGCACCCCTGGGGGTGCGCGAGCTGCCTCTAGGGGGTGCGCGAGAGGAAAAGTGTAATGGCGGTGCAGTCCTGTCTCCTAAAAATTACGTTCCCCCAAAACTAAAATGCATTCTCAATTACGTTTTACCACGAACGTATTTTCTCCCTGATTACGTTTGTGTTTGACGTACAAATACGCTTCTCATCAACATATCTTTGCCATACTCTAGTCTTTATTATTTTTCTGTGATCTGCCTCGCCTCTACCCCGCCACCCACAAGTTATTGACCCGCGGCCTGTTCCGAGGGCTGAAGACCTGACGATCGGGTGCCTCACGGCGGGGGCGGCTGGAGACCTCGCGTCCCGGCGCCAACGGGTGAGCGCCCGCCACTCGGAACCATAAAACCAAGTCCCGGATTTCACCCGGGGGATATTCTGGAGGTATTGTGACCGGGTGATGTGCCTCGTTGCTGGGGAGGTATGAGCCGAGAGTGGCGGGGTGTTATGGAGGTATATATTACAACTCGGTGGTGTTCCCGTGCGTGGATGAGCGCATTTCTGCCGGAGACAGGCGGCGTGTTGTGGTCGTATTCTGACCGCGTAACAGGGAGAAGGAGAGGGGAAAATGTTAAAGAGATGGTGGAATGTATGATTGGAGAGAGAGAAGCGAAAAGGTTTGACATGATCCCGGTGTCCAACAACACTGTCGCGCGCATCGATGCTTTGTCCGAAGACATCCTGGCTACATTGGTCGGTCGCGTGAAGAAGAGTGAGTTTTACTCTCTGCAAGTAGACGAGCCTACAGATGTGGCCAATCTGGCCAATCGTCCGTTACCTTCGTAACGTTACGTCCGTTACCTTTTCGAAGGCACGGTGCAGGAAGAGTTTTTGTGTTTTTTATCTTGTAAACAAACGCCACGCGCGAGCAAACTGTTCTCTCATTAGTCCAATTTTTATGCGGCTCTGTTGCTTTTCTTTTTTTTAAGGTGTGTGTGTGTGGGGGGGGGGGGGGGTTGGGGGTGCGTGAACCCGGTCGGGATGTAGAAGGGGGTGCGTGGCCTAAAAAGTTTGGGAACCGCTGTGTTAGATGATAATGTGTTCATCATTGAGGTTGATTTATTCAAGTCTCATGAAGTACATTTACTGTCCTTTGTTTGTTTACTCCTCCGTAATGTCGAGCTTGTTTCTCAGTACCACTAACATGTCAAAGGGGATGTATGGAACTGGCTTGAGCTTAAAGTTTACCAGTCATTGCTCAGGGCTACACACATCATGTGTGCGACTATCATCTGACCCAAACCAAGTCAACCAACACAAACTTTAGGTCTCCAAATACACACGTTCGCACTGAACCCTGTGGCATAATCAACTCGTCCTGTGCCCAGTGTGGGGTAGTGGACCTGCGGCCTAGGGCAAATCAACTCTCAAACGGTTTGTATGCTTGGTGTCACCTAGGATGCTTTAATGGTCAAATAATACATTTTGCCCCTTGTTAAGAAAGGGAGGGGAGCCTGAATTCCATAAAACAGTAGCGTTTCTCATGACGGTAGCATCTGGACAGTCCTCAGGAGGGCCAGGGATTTTCCAACTCATTAGGATCATGTTGTTTGGTATGCCGTCAACATTCTCCCTCGGCCGAGCCGGCCAAGCTACCTTTTTCACCGTTGCGTGGCCGCCAACATTTATGAAACCGGTCTCCCGTGGAGTGAAGTCAAATATTCCTCTCCCCCTCACTCTCGCCTTGCTCTTGGAACGCGGCTGGAATAGAAACGCGGAGAAACATTTGCACATCTGGTCCGTGTGCTGGCAGGTTAGAAAAAAGAGCAGCCGGGGGAAAAAAAGTTTTGGTTTCGCAGACAAGAGAGTGAAGGGGGAATAGGTGATGTGTTGTGTAAGTATATGTTTTGTGGGGGGAAAGTTCTGCAATAATTCCTATGCTATAACCAGAGATGTCTGGTGGCATATCTGCTTTTGAAATTGCGGTGACACTCATGGGCCTTAAAGAAGATGTTAGCTGTCCCCATCCCTCTCAATCTCTGGCATGACAGCTTGAGTGCGGAGGAGAAATGGAAAATGAGGAGATGTGAGAGATGAGGAGCAGAGGGAGCAGTTGTGAACTGTGCTCGCTGCAGTGCGTCTTCCTGTGCACCCAGGAAAGCCTCGCCGAACAGCTTCGGTTCCTGTGGTTTTAGTCCGCACTGTAGCGCCACGATGGGAGCTTGTTTGTTTAAGTACACGAAGGTTCTCTTTACTTTACATCCTTTAAACCGGTCTAATGACAAACACGGGGGATTGCACTGCTGACCACTTACTTGGCCCTTCCGCTTGGTTAAAAAAAAGTGTTTGGGATCTTAGTGGCGGCAGATTCAGATCTGGATCCAGATTTAAGCCCTGCGGTCGTTTGTTTGTTCTTGTGTCACCCAACCAGCAGCCATCAGGCCGCTGCCAGGACAGACAGAGCTCTCTCTCTCTCTCTCACTCTCACTCTCTCACACACACACACACACACACACACACACACACACACACACACACACACACACACACACACACACACACACACACACACACACACACACACACACACTGAACATGGTATACTAAAGCTGTTCACTTCCATGTGCATTTTTTTTCTTTTCTTCATTCTTTTAGGAATTTCTCCTCCCTCGTAGCCGTTAGATGTCACAGGGTTTTGCAATAGTGGAAGGTGTTTCATATCGAGGTCTAGCTGATAACACAGATGATCAGTGTCCTTCGCCGGGGGAGCCGTCCGGGTATAAGATTTCATTCCCTGTCCAAAGGCAAATTCCACGATTCAGCAAGAAGGGGGGGGGGGGGGGGGGGGCTTCAGTTTTAATCTCAAGGTACTGACAGACTGTAAAAATGTTCTTCAAAGTAATTGGTGGACTCAGATTAAAAGCAACAGTCAAGAGACTTAAAATCATTGCAGCTGACTGGAAGACAGTCACTAGAACTTGTAAGACTTGGAGTTTGTGCGCTGCTCGGCGGCAGCGGGAACGCAGCAAGCAGCATGTGCAGTGAAGCCTGCATGGGACCACGCTAGTGAAGTCAGACAACTTGGTATGCTTCACAACCGTCCGTAGGACGGCCGCGATTTCCCACGCTGTCGTAGTGAGCTTTCCTGCGGTGATGCATTATTCCAGCGTTCTCCTTTTTGCATTCCAGTGAAGCTCACACTGGTGTTGTTTTATTGGGGAGCTCTGCAGTAAACGGAGTGTCATGCTTCAATGTGTCCGGTTGTCTGATGAGGACGGAGAAGTCCATAGGTCAGCCGGGACTAGATATATATCTTGTAAACAAGTTCAGTAAAACGTGTTTCAATTCAAACTACATGTGTTTTACCTGTTACTGTCGTCCTTTCTTTCCATCTTGTCTGCCAACTTTTTATTTTCTCTCCCTCTTATCTAATCTTGTTGCTGAAATCATAATCTCACGCCATCTCATTTTCCCTCCTCTAACTATATTTGTTTCTGTTTCTCCTCTCCTCCTGTGGCCACCAGCTCGTCCGACGTGCTCCCTTTGTTTTCACTTCCCAGGATGCTTTGGTGGTTTTGCAGTAGCAGCAGTAGTAGCAGCAGTAGTGGTAATAGCAGTAGAGAGGCGCCAATAATTCCTGCCCTTCCACCGCTTCCAGCCACGGCTAACCTCAGTTCCAGCGACACACTGACCACAGTGACCTCCCACACGCTACTCCAGTCTGCATGCATTTGTGTGTGTATGCAGTGTGTCGCGCATAAGTGTGTGAGCGTGGCTCATTGTGATTCAGGGCAGTGTAATCTCAGGGCACAAATGAATTTCGTCACTTCTCAGTGCATCTCAACGAATATTTGGATATACATACAGTGGCTGGGAAGTCGGTGTGAATTTGCATTGGTGTCTGTTACGCATTACTTTAGCCCAGAGTCTTTAGAGAACATGCCAAACTATGCATATCAATGCCTTTTTTACAAGAACGGTACATACTCATAAATGACTGAATGAATATCACTCTTCAGCAGGAATTAGAAGTCTGGGTTGCGTCCATGGGTCCGTGACATTGCAGTCGACCCTCCAGACGACGCACAGACAGGATGGGATGCTCATTATAAAAGACAGATGATGTTGCCTGTCCGGTCCAGTGGTAGAAGTGCACGAGTCCTTTCTGCTTGTGCTATTTGCTTGGAAGTGATTTGTGGCGGAGAATATTTGACTTATTGTTTTTAGGTCATCCTCCACAAGGCCTACACAATGATAGATAAAATGGGCTTTTGGTCTGTTTGGCATATCAGAGTGACAGCTACAGTATGCACAAGTGAACCAATATCCTCCCTTCATTTGAGCCAGACTCAGCTGTTGACTGTTTATTTCATATAAACAGGCTTTTTCCTGATCATTGTCCTCCCTAAATAAACCATTCTGGGACCAATTCAGGATTGGCAAAAAGAAGTGGAGCAGAAACTCAGTCCAGTACCATAAACTTTCTCAGCAGCGGGGCTTGATCCATGCACTTCCCTGTTTTAGTGTCTTGCGAAAGGGCCGCGTTTTGAAACACAAAAGATCAAGGTCATTTAAACAAGCATAACATTGGCATTTCCACCAGTGATGGATTCCGCTTTAATGCAGCGACCACAGCTGCTTTCCTGGCCACAGAGCTCCGCGGTGGTCTGTTGTAGGACAGGAGGGGGGGGGGGGGGGGTCTTGTAGTAGAAGTTGGTTGGTGGTGGTCACCAGACGTGCTCTAGATGATTGCTGGGTGATATACGAGCTGTGACATAACTTCAACGTGACAGATATGGGCGGTGGGGGGGAGAAGAGAGAGAGAACGGTATAATGAGCAGAATGAAAAATGAAAGCGAGGGTTGAAGGGAAAAGAGTGACAGAAGAGAGAAAATAAAGAGATTGAGAGCGAGGGGTGGACCTCAGTGCCCAGAAATTGGCCACCGGTCCTTTATTAAACCCAGCTTTTGCATCTAATTGAGTGTCTGGTTAGACACGCGCACGCACACACACACACACGTACATAAAGAGATGGGCATAGGCACAGAGGCATGCCCATCTCCATCTTTAGCAAATCCTATAGGTGCCCCCGACCTCGCAGCGTACGATCCCATTGAAGGCGAATGATGGCGAGTATATTTGGATACAGCCAGCGCACGGCGGCACGGTGGCAGAGTGGTTAAGATCACTGCCTCACAGTAAGAAGGTACTGGGTTCGCTTCCCAGTCAAGGTTTCTGGTTTCGATTCCTGGTACAACCTGTGTTGAGTTTGCATGTTCTCAGCCGTGGCCGCGTGGGTTTCCTCCGGGCACTCCGGTTTCCCCCACCTCGGAAAAACATGCAAGGAATGAATGGTGAATGCTTGGAGTGAATGCTTGGTGTTGGTCGGAGGGGCCGTTGTGCACAAATTAGTTGCCACGCTTCCGTCAGTCTGCCCCAGGGCAGCTGTGGCTACAGACGTAGCTTACCATCACCGGTATGACTGGGCAAATGGTGTGCATGGAACCTTGTAAAGCGTCTTTGAGTACTTAGAAAAGCGCTATATAAAATAAAGAATTATTATTATTATTATTATTATCACCGCTCAGCGACTAGAGGCACGTTGATGTTAATAGTCCAGGGCTCTCACTCCGAACAGTATCTTTATTAAAACAAGTCCCCCCCTACACAGCGGGGGATGGGGCGGCCGGGAGGAGAGAGTTGAAAAAAAGACCGCTCAAGGTTAAGTCAAGGACACTTATTTCTACTTTTTTCTTCACACTGATATTACCCGTCGCCTCCTCGAAGGCCATGTCAACGTTTTTTATGTGCTTTTGTGCTGCATGAAAAAAAAAGGGCTGCTCCTGTCCCCTCCCCCCTCCCCGTGACGCTGGGGCATAATAAGTGTCGGTACTTGCTCTGTGTTATTGTTTGGGGAAATAGTGTCAGTTTCTTATCGCTCTGTCACCTCCTAATCCCTGGTATGCGGCGCGTTCAGCGTTGTCTGGTCTCAGAACGTACCCGGCTCTCTTTCCTCCCTCCTCTGCATTTCTCTCTCTACCCATAATGCAGCTGGTAGCCTAGTCCTGGCTATGAGAGGTTGCACCACGCTCAGTTTTCCACCGTTTTCCTGAGCAGTTTTTGGCCGACACGTACCTCTTACTCACAACCTTAACGTCTTCCATCTATTAATCGAGACAAGCCAGAGGAACATGCAGCTTTGCCCTGTCATATAGCGGGCCCATACACTTAGCTCATGCAGATTGTTTTGATAGTCCTCTTTCATTGTTCCACAATGAAAGCAATAGAAGGAAGGAGCTTTTTTTCCCCCTCGCTCTGCGGTTGTCACAAATGTCAGTAAAGAGATGGGGAGCCTAATGAAAACCCTGAGATGTCTGTTTCAGCGTGGCCCCGGCCCCCTCACTCAAGTACCCATGCTTCTTTGAAGAGGTAACTTATTGGTCCGAGAGAACTCTCTGCCTGTCTACTTGTCTGCTTCACGGATTGACATCGGGGCAGGGAGGGAACGGCAGGAGAGATGGGCTTTTTGGTCCGTATACGCAACCTTATTTCTGACATTAAAAACATGTCGTGTCAGCGACGCGATAAATAAATCTTGGATGGAACATGAGACGGTTCTTGTCAATGAAAACTTCAATGAGCCACAGACGGCCCCCGCTCCACTCCTGGCAGATTTGTGATGACGTTTTAAGTCAATCCAGACTCGGGCCTTCCTCCTTTTTTCTTTTGTCTTCCTAAAGGCTCTCTGCTCTTTGTCTGTCGCTCGCTTCAGTCCAGCGCTAACGAGAGAAGCCGATGCACAACAGGAGTGAGTTGTGCTGCGTCGTCCCACAGTTGGACATCTGATTACAGGGATATGTCTGTCTTTAATGGGATGAGAGGAACATAAAAGGGCCTGAGGTCTGCTCCTCTGTTAAACAACTTCCAACTTTCTTTCCCTGTCTGTCTGTTCATTTTCAACAAACAAGCACACACACACACACACACACACACACACACACACACACACAGAGAATCATCAGGGGACATCAGGCTTGTCATTTCTGGACTGGATTATTCATTCTTCATTCCCCCCCATCCTCACACTGTCTGCTGGCTTCTGGTGAAATATGATCTTTAACAGAAATCAGAAGTCTACTGATAGTGTGCCAAGGGTTTTCTCTCCCCTATTTGTTTGAATAGCAGCCCACTTTTCTGTCACGGGAAATAGGATGGACATGGATGATCCCAGTGCAGGATCTGCTCCCCTATCTGAATCTATCTGAATCATTGATGGTCTCTCAAAAGGCATCGTGCCACTTACCACTAAATCCAATATACCGTTGTCACGGTACAGCACTTGGATTGGTGGTTGATGTCAAAGATCTGTGTCGTGCTTTGTAGAAACCTGGCGTGCCGTTGCTAGTCGAGTGGGGTGGATTATTTAGCTGGCTGAGTTTGGGTCGAGCAGGCTTTCAGCAGATCGAAGCATTTCTCATTTAGAGATGGAACACTCGACTCCAGAGTGTCCCCCCCCCCCCCCCCCCCCCCCACGTAGGGGAAACTGAAATACAATATGAAAACCAGCGGCAGCCGTGGTTCATGAAACGTTACCAGGGTAAGGGACCACAACAATGAATATCTTTACATGCACCAAATATTCCCCTATTCCGAAAAAGACAATAGTCCTAATAAGCTGTTTACTTGCTGATGAAAATGAATATTCCACTAATATTCCTGTTTACATACAGCCGTGCATATTACGATTAACCTAGAACGACCCCATGACACCCCCTCATCACCGGGGACCAGAGAAACCCACATCAGCGTCATCTACTGTTTGACGGGTCGACATGTCGTTTATCACGTCAAACTATAGAAAAGAGGAACAGCAAGAGCCGCTTGTGCCATTTAGCGTCAAAATCTGTGGGCTTTTCTTTTGGGCATCTCTACTCCAGATTTGCAAACTATTGGCTTGTTGGTTTGTGTTCACCGCACACAGTCGTGCTCATATAAGCGTAGTCAATGTGTCATCAATAGATAATGCATTAGGAAGTCAAGGTGTTCAGTGCAGTTATATTATGGTATTCATAGTTGTATTGTATATTATAGGGATGGCTCTGCATTTAAAGATGTATTAGTCAGTAAATTGAATAACTGCAAGGCATTAGAGCATATCTTTTTTTTAATTTTTATCCCAAAGTACATAATGGTGTAAAGAGTGAGACTCATCAGGGATACATTACATGTATTATATAATAAATAAGTAAAAGAACAGCTTATTTGACAAGTAATTAAATAGCTTAACAGCATGTTTAAGAAGTCCACGTACGCACAAAGCAGTGAGCGTCACTGCGACATAAAACAAAATGCACTGTCAGTAGAACGGGCTTTAAAGCACCCACAGCAGAAGCTACTAAGCCCCGAATCAGTGACGGCCCCAAATAAATCTGTTTGTATTTATGTCATCTGGTAGTGTCTGCAGAGCTGGCTGCCCGCTGTGAGCCAAGCGTCCCCATCTAAGGGTAGCGACTAGTGCCGACTGAGCACATAGCTCCGCGTCACGAGGCCATAAATTTCCACTGCGACTCCCATTTGAAGTGCCTCGGCAGCAACCGAAAAAAAAAAGAAAAGCGTCACGTCTTGGCTCCCGCCACACACAGACACAGTCAGCCCCTACAAAGCTGAGGACATAATTATTGATCTCGGTGGATCATTGATAAACAAGAGCTCTCTGCTTGATTTCTCTTTAATACTGTTCCATAAGTTAAGCCTGAGAAAGAGAGCAAGTGTGAGTCGTAGTCGGAGAGAGAGAGAGAGCAGTAATCCAGAGTTACGTTTCTGGGACGGAGGGGCTGGTTTTAGTGTCATTAGCTGCGGTCTGTCGTTTCGAGCATCTCTCTCGCGGTGGAACCACACTGGCATTCCGTCCTGGCTGCGACTTCAAAGTCAGAATGCCCCCGTTTCTTGCACTAACCAAATTTGTCAGGGCAGCATTAGGCCGGGGATCTGGGAGATTGAGAGGCAGCCCCTCTCATCCAGAACTGTGTTTTAATGGCCTATCTCACCGCCGACTAATCATCTCTCTTACAAGTGGCGACGCGGGAATCCTCCATGTCACAGCACATGTTTCTCTATCACTCTCCGCGCATCTGTCGTTCTGATTCTCTCATCGTTCTCACTTCTTCTAAAACTCTTCCACTCGGTTTTGCTCTGCAGTCCCCCCACCCCCTACCCCGTCTCCCGAACCCCACCGCCTGGGCCCATTAGTGTTGGCCAAATTGCTTCCGCATGAAGACTCCTTAATTGTGGTAATTCGGTGGCAGAGAGAACCACGGGTTTGAATGTGCGGAGAACATGTGTCACTGCTTTAGTGGGCAGACGGAAAGGCAGGCAGCACCTGGAGGGGATGGTAATCATGGAAATTAGACCCCCAGCCTCCGCTACCACCAGCACTTACACCCCATCACTGTCTTAATACCACCACCACCACCGTTACAGGCAGCATACCCCACCACTCTAACCTCTACTCAGTGTGTGTGTGTGTGGGTGTGTGTGTGTGTGTGTGTGTGTGTGTGTGTGTGTAGACACTTGTCTGCTCGCCTCTTAAGGCCGTTACAAACCGGCAGTTTTTTTTCTGTGGCATTGATTCACTCATCAATATATTTTTCAAACCGTTGTTTTCTTTCACACAGAACTCAAATTTGACGTGACGTGAAAGCGACGTGATTTCCTTGCGTAACGAGGTTCGATTGTTCTGAGCTTTAGCAGTGCGATTGAAGGTATCGACCAATCGCGTTGGGCGGAACGGAGCTATTCAAAAAGTACATGATAGTGTGTAACAACTGAGAGGCTCAGTAGTCTGAACCCAGCCACAGCAAACATGCATAGCCCTCCTGTAAATCACGTGGTTCTAAAATGTGTAAAATGCACTAATAGCGAGTCAGGAGGCGTTATCTTCCTCCAATCATGTGAATGAGCGACAGGAAGGCGGGGTTAAAGGGATCGATCTGGGTATCTTTATCTGAATTCTATACTCGGAACTTGACTTTTTTTCTTATGCACAGCTGAGCAACTTTCATAGTAATGTTTGTGGCCCCGCCTCCAATGCTGTATCCAGTTCTCTCTATGCAGACGTATAATAATAATAATAATAATAATAATACATTTTATTTATATCGCGCTTTTCATGACACTCAGACACTTTACATTAAAATCATCATATATAAAAACAATACACTAAAAACAAAGTACACAATAATAGTCACACATTAAAAGCAGTTTTGAACAGGTGAGTTTTGATTTGTGATTTGAATGTGGAACGGTCAGTGCAATCTCGGATGTTTTTGGGGAGAGAGTTCCAGAGGGAGGGGGCAGATATGGAGAAGGCTCTGTCGCCCCATACGACATTGCTTCCGTATACATTGCGTAACTCAGATTGCACTCAGAGCGCTTCACTAAGCGGGCAGTGAATGAAATAGTTTACAGTAGCTCAGGCTGTACAACAGTTGACCTCAGACAGACTGCCAGGCGCTGCTCTGGGTCAACAAGCTCCTGTAGTTTGTCCTCTGCCTGTGGAAACCTATTCAAACCTTTTGTTGAAAAAAAAGTTCTGCAACTGTTGCAAATTTGCATCACTGCCGGTTTGAGAATTTTTGATTCGAAACATTCGCAGGCGAGTTGACCCAGTTGCTGATATAAAGTTTTGTTTCCACAAAAACGCTCCATCAATTGAACACGTCTCTACCATCCTAAGAAACATTGTCTGGTAGCATATAAACAAGATTTTACTTCAAAGTGATGCGTCTGCCCTGCAGACCCGTGCTCACCGACTGCCAAAGCTGCTCTCGTCTCAAATTGAACTGCGGGACCGAAACCACTACTGGTTCACCTTGTCTGTTTTTCTGCATGTGTCTGTATTTTCGCTGTGTGTCAGTGCTGGGCACGGCGCCAGCAGACCTCCTGCTCCTACTTACTGCTTCTACTTCAGCCCTTCCTGACTTAGGAGAGACAGTTATTGTTTCTGCATCAGCACTTAATGGCTCAGCTGGCTGCTTTTGGGTCTACCCAACTTGTCCATGTCTACCTCTCTTTCTGTCAGCCCCCCGTGGCTGCCGTGGGCCCGTTGCCAGACTTTGAGCTTTTAGCACTTTAGGTTCTCTTTCCTTCCCTGTCTGTCTTTGTCTCACTCCTTGTCCATTAGGGCTTGGCGATAGTGTACATCCTCGTGTCAGCTGATCGTCGTCACATTTAAAACGGATCTTTAATGCATTAATACGTGCAGGGGAACTCTTCACTCATGACTCTAATGTGACTGAGTGGAGGTGTTATACCTTGAATCATAACACAGCTTTAGTAGCTGACTTAGCACATGCTGTACCTTACTATCGTTCTATTTGTGCTCGTGCTTCACCGTTACAGTCGCTTGGGTTAAAATAACCATGGAAGTTATGTGACAACTCATTTATCATTGCCTTCTCGTTGGGAACGAACAGCGGTCTCCTGTCTGAAAGGTCGCTGGTTGCTGGACCCATCTGTGTGTGCTTTTGTTTTCTTTACACTTCCTCGATCATGATCATGTGGATAACATAGAAAATAATATCCACACATCCCTGCGCTCTATTTGACGTGGGTTTAGCTATGAATACTGGATGAGACCTGGAAGTATCCTGGCTTAATTTCCTTAGCATCAGAAGTGAAACTTGCGGAGTGTTCCTGAGGTATTATCACAAGTGTTTTGTGAATGCAGGCCAACACAAACACAGTGCGTCCTGTTTTAGAATGTAGCCTTGCCTGGTCTGGCGTTACGGGCAGGCAACTTTCCCATACCATTCCTCAAAGCAGTGAGCTGGACATGTTGGAATGTGTAAAGCATGGCAACTCTGCAGATGTCCCGCACACACACCGAGACATGTGCACGCCAACTATTAAGGTATGCAGAGAGCAAAGAAAAGCAGCCCTCACATCCCATATTGCCCCATCCATGTGTGTTTTCTCTCTTTTTTAAAAATCTGTTCTGTCTTTCTTTTTCTTTCTGTCCTCAGTATTCCTTCACTGACTTTCCATCCCTCCTTCCCCTCGTGTTTTCCACACTTGTTCACGGCGCTCAGGATGGCAAATCCAGCTGCCCACAGTTGTCCTCGCACTGTTTGATGGAGTGCTGTAGCCTCTGGCCCCTAGCTGTGTGTTTATGTACTTCTTGCACCTGCCCTCGCTTGAGGAGTAACGGCACCACACACATTCACTCACTCATACACTCAATCTCACACACACACACACACACGTCTGGCTGCAACACACAGACACACACACAAATGCGTCTTGCATACATAAACCAAAGTGAATACCACTGTTAAGTCGACAAACTACCAACCGCTGTGTTTTTCCCTCTTCCTGCGTACCCCACTTTTTTTTTATTTTTATAGTCTAACAGCTGGGCAATACATTGTCCAGAGCCCCCCCACGCAACCACCAACCACCCCAGCAGGTGCACCGTGCCCTCTAGGACATCTACGTGGGCAACGTGGGATAGTGATACGCCTAGTTCCATTTATCAAAGAGTAAATAGAGCAGGGGGAACGGCCCCTGCTCAGTTCCAGATTGATCTTGCGCTTTCAACATCTCCATCTTTTCCTAAAGGAATGAAGTACTCAAGGGAGCAGGCAGCGTATGTGGAGGCCTACTCATCACTGTTGCAACCATTTCTCCTTCAGGACTGTTTTGAAAAAGGCCAATCGGTCACTGGGTCTGGATATCCGCTCTCCACCATATTCTGGGTACTTCAAGGGTCATGTGTTTCTCGGTTCACCGAGACGCACTCCATAATAAAGCCAGAAGTCTGGTGCAGTACTTTTATGGCATGTGTATGTAAGCTATATTGTTTCCAGGCAGGGCAGCCCAGCTTAATGTAGAGCCTATGTCTTTCTCTATCTCTCCCTCTGGTACTGGATCACATCAAATAACCCAAATGTCTGTATGTGCATATTTGAGCTTGCACATGCATGCCTCTCTAAAAATGGTCAATAGGGTCACTATTTCTTCTGAAAAATCATTGTGTAAAAAGATAGGCCCATGACTCATCTAAAACACTGCTTTAACTGTTCTCTGAAACAATATGTGTGCTTCTATGTTCTTTGTATGTTGTATGACCACAACAACAAAGCCACAAATGAATCCTTGTGGTCCTTAATTCTTTAACAGATTCATCATTTTGCCAGTCGTGTCCTTTCTTTGAACAGTAATTAAAGGTATGTGTCGGGCTTTACCTATCCCTTAAAAACACAGTGATATTTCTGCACGCAACATATAGTGCAGCGGAAATATTCCACCAGATCTGCACTTCACATGGAACATCTGTCCTGTAGAGAAGCAGGTAACTGGAGCCACAGAGGGACACACAGCACCGCTCTGTTTGACCTTCAGATACATTAAGGGGCAGGGGGGGAGACAGAGGGAGGGTTATTAACATCCCCATCTTCCATCTGGGCTGATGGAGGGCCTCTCAGACAGCAGGTGAAGAGGTTGCTGGGTAATTTGTCTCAGAGAGAGAAAGGGAGAGGAGGGAAGTCAGCGGTTAGGGATTTTAGCAATTGGCAGTAATTCTCCAGGTTAAATGTGCCGTGTGTACACGCTTGTGTCTACTTGAATCCACACTGCCTGCTGGTTTACATTCAAGCTACTACTCCAACTATTAGCTGATTGGGAATAACAACTGCAAACAGAGCTACGACGTGCTCTTTTTTGTGTTAAACAACCTTCCCAACCTAAGCAAGTCAAAATGTGTAGTGATTTGACCGTACAGACAGAGGAAAGGGGGGAGGAGATAAGTGGGGAGTAAGAAGAGTTTATTTACAGTTAGAAGAGTTAAATAGTAACCAATGTAAGACAGGAAGTCAGAGAGTAAGTGGATGTAGATGAAAGAAAACTTTAAGATGTCCCGACCAGCTTCTTTTTTTCTGGTAGCTTCGGGAACTGGTACCAAATAATGACCTGTTGTGCTTTCATAGCCGCACCAGTAGGCAGTACATCCCTGGTGTCCATCTGCTTCATTTGCTCTGATCACCTTTCCTGTGTTTGTGTTTATATTTGACTTGCGAGCTCCTCTTTGCCCCACCGATCTGTGAACTCAGTCAGAAAGTACTGCGGACACTTGTAGGAGATGAAGTGCTATCGCCGTTAAAAAAAAAAGGGGGGGGGGATTACTGTGAGAAGCGAAGCCTTGCTGGAACAGGTGATGTAAGAATTTGATGTGCTCCCTGGAAGAATGTAGCATGTGATGGATGGGTCCTCCTCTCCTCTCTCAACAGGCGCTTTGGCACCAAACGCCCCAAAACTCTGCAGTATCTTTTAGCCGTCCAGCCATTCCTCCCTCCTCCTCTTATGTGTTTGAAACAGCCTCTCACCATAGGAATAACATTGACATATCATAATGACCAGTGTGTAATCTACCCCCCACCACCACACTCCTTCACACAGTGCAAACAGTTTCATTTTGGTTCTTCCACACTGTGCTGCCATTAGGAGAACTACTCGTAGAGCGAGGAGCACTAGGCTCCTGTGATGTAATGCTGCTGTTAGGTGAGTTGTAGTTGACACTAAGCTGGATGATGGTGGGACTGCATTGGATATTGTTTTGGAAAGATATATCCTTTATATTGGCCCATTACTCACACTCCTAATAGTCCCTGTTATTCAACTGAAAGTCATTCAACCCAGTAGATTTAGTGGGAACTTGTAAAACATTTAAAACGGGCACTTCACAATTTAAGGTTGTTTTTTTAATGTCTTTTTATACCCTTGCGGGTCACTTTTGTAATACCTTATGGCTGTGACTGTTGAGACGTTGCTGCATCCAAAAGTCCCATCAGTGTACTGTAAATGCTCCCACAGGAAGCTTTCTAAGTCCAGAGGGATCAAAATACAAATACAATGTACCGCTTTTAAATCGCACCCTGTCAGTTTGTACCCACATAGAAGTAAAGCATTAAGTCATAAATATTTCAAATGTGTTAGGGACTGACAGAGACTGTAGCAGAACGAAGACGTCAGGTGCTGATGAAGGCGTATCAAACATGATAGTAAAATGTGTTCTTTATTTATTGTAGCTTTGGGCCAAACTCGAACAGCTTACTATAATATCTAAAAGTGTTTTTGTCATTTTGGTACGGAGACACACCAACAGGTTAACCTTGCAAACAGAGGGCACCACCAGTATCCCTGTGAGAGGCGAGATAAACGCCTGGTGTTGGTGATATCAGCGTTCCGGAGCACCTGGTTTCTCACAACTCTGGGAGAGACGGACAGAGAGGGAAAGAAAGGGGTCAAGACCAATTAAAGGCCAATCAAGTGTTAAACGAAGCCATGGCAGCGGTGTGTAAACCTTCCCGGACTGCACTTCATTTTCACTCCGTTTGTGTTTTTTTTATTAGGTGTGAAGTCTCCGGGCCCGTCACCGACCCTCGAGGGCTCGGTCCAAAACCTGGAGCTGAAGCTCTGCAGCCGTGCGACGGTGAAATGCGCCTCGGGAACCGTGGGAGCCATAAAAGTGTGCGCCAGGACCCCAGGTGTGTGCAGCTGTGCCCTGTTAAAACTTTACTGCCTGTGTAGGAGGGAGAGAGCGAGACCGACTCGACTCTTCCTTTACTTTCTTTTTAAACCGTACTTTTACACACTTCGCTCTCTTTCTCCCGCTCTATCTTCATCTTGATTTCCTTCCAGCTCTGGGATTGGGTTGCTGTTTTTTCTCCCGGGGGCGCGGTCATACGGGTTTGGCATTGGGATTTTGTTTGTAATCTGTCAGGCATTAAAGCCAAGAACTGTGACTATGAATGTTTTTTTAGAAACTGTGTTCACTGGGGGACTTTCAACATCTTAATTGGCCTTTAACCCTTGTGTCTCAGGTTCGGGAGAGGGTGTTAAGGAGAAGCTGGTTCCTCTGATTCAGGGCCCATCCGACACCAAAGAACTCCACATGAGCCGCTGGCTCAACGAGATACGCAAACCTGAATCTCTGCTGGCTCCTGACCTGCTAGCCTTTTCTGTTCAGGTCCCTCAGCAAGGAGACGACTGCAGGAACTCAGGTAGAGACTTATCCAATGCTGCAACATGTTGCAAGTGCATGCACTACACAGCCTCTCCTCTCCTCTCCTTTCCCCTTTCTCTTGGCTCTCCTCTGCTCTCTTTTCCCCTGCATCTATCATTGTACATTGCTCTGTGGATGGTTGTGGACTTGTGACGGGCACTAATAGTCCATATTCCATCTCAATTATTGGTGATCTAATGCGAGAGTCTCGGTTTGTTTGGGTCGTCATATTTTCCTTCCCCCTTTAATGTCACGCAATGCCCCTTTTCAGTTATTTGTTTAGTAAAGCCGATAAGTGTTTTCCACTCCCGTATCCTTGAGGCAGGACTGGCAACGCGGCGCCTCTTTACAGGCAGCATGCATTCTCTAAACAGCAGTTAGTCTCTGTCAGCGCCGGGCCGAGCTGGCTAACAACAGCTAACCACTCCGAGGATTGCCGTGGAAGGCTGCGCTGATGTCAGGTTGCAGTTTTTGATTGCGTCCTTAGACCACGGATTATATTTCTGGTGTGTGGGTGTATGTGCGTGTGTCGTAAAGGGAGGGCGGGGGATTTTTCAGTAGCCCTGCAATTCAGATTTCAAAGCTCGGAGTGCTGTAGTGCTCAGTCGACTCTTTAGCTGGATATTTAGTGACTACAACTCTGTGCCATCTTCAGCAGTAGCCAGGTTTGTCACCGGTATTCTCTCTATAGAGCGTTCTTCTGCGAATGAGGACATGAATATCAGTACGTCATCACGAACCTCTCCTCCCCACCTGCAACTGTAACTACTTGTCTTATCAGGCAGCTCTACTGGGCTCCCCAGGACGATTGATGCCTTTGGCAGTAGATGTACTTGACGGTCTCTAAAAGGTGAGTCTCTTAAAGTACACTCTGGGCTGTTATCCCAGCAGAACAGCAGATCCATGAGAAGCCAGAGGTGACAATGTAAAACAATACACGGCCAGTATTTTCGGAGTCACAACTGTACATCACTTTTAACACAGTGCTGCGTAAAAAGCCCACAACCTGAGTCGTATCAGGCCCCGCCGGGGCCTTTAAACATGTCAGCACCGAGACGGAGATAGAGCTGGCCCTCAGGTGGTTTCAAACTGCGAGGAGAAGATCCAGATGTAGCTCAGAGCGAAGTGAAGTCAGAAGATAAGTACGCGTTGGAGACGATGGATTTGGGAGGTCGGCCCTGACCAGGGACTCCAGTCCACTGCTGTTTGAATGTCACCCCCAGTCAATCACTGTCCCATTGCTAGTGAGCAGAGGGCCCAGGACACTGCTATGGCTTGAAAAAGCATGGCAGGGTAGAGCTTACATTATACAGGCAACTCACGGTTTCACGAATGCGAGGACGTTCGTCGTATAAATATCCAGCGAGCTGCAACGACACCGGAGTAGATTTTAAAAGCAACGCTACGTTTTCTGTCGCGGGGGCTTGTTCCACCCTTCACTGCCTTCACAGACAGAGACGGATACTTTTGGGAAACTCTGGTGAATTCTATTTAGTGCACCGCCTCAGACTATTACCTTGATTTAGGGAGCATATTATTTCAGCAAAGCAATGGCTCATAAAGACAGTACGCATTTTTGAATATTAAAACCTGATCTGAACACAAACCAGAAGACTGAAAGGAAGCAAAAAAGAGGGGGAGAGGGAAAGAAGATGAAGGTGAAAAGGGAGGCGGGTGTGTGTGTGTGTGTGGGGGGGGGAGCTGACTCCCAGAAGCACTGGATATATCTCCAGCAGATGTGGAGCAGTGGAGGCCTGCACTCCTTCTCATCACTGCCTCAGAACTCTCCCCCTCTTCTGTGTTTAATGTTCTTTGTTTCTCGCTTTCTTTCTTTTTGTCTGCGTGTCTCTTTCGTCTCTGAACCTCGTTTGTTGTTTTTGATCTGAAATCTAGTCTGTCTCTCCCTCTTTCTGTTCTTCAAGCATGCATCTCTGTTCCTTTCTTGTTTGTTAGAAGTCTGTCGAGGCATTAATTCCTCATGGCTGGTGGGAGGCACAAAGGAACAAACTCAAATGAATAAAGAGCAATTTGAAGCAACATTTTCACTTTTCACATGTTTAATACAAAACACTGCAGAACAGCTGACACCACACACACACACACACACACACACACACACACACACACACACACACACACACACACACACACACACACACACACACACACACACACACACACACACACAGAGTATTTCTGCCAGAAACATTTGCATTATATCTGCAATATACCTGTCAATGCAACCAGCAGTGCGGCTTGACAGTAACAATATCACCAGACTGGAACGTTTCTCTCTCTGTCTGCACGTGTGTGTGTTGTGTCAAACACGCTGTTGAAGGAAGAGCTTGCAAAGTTAGTGTGTGTGTGTGTGTGTGTGAGTGTGTGCGAAGGCATTTTTGGGTGTCTACTTATAGGCCTGTGTTTTGTGGTCAGGCTTACATCAAAGCTCTTGGTCAGTCCACATGTCCCATGTCCCCGCTGTCATCCGGAGGGTGACTGGGAGCCTGTTAGAGCAGCGCTAATGGAATGATGGATGCAACGCCTCATTCAGCCGGAGATGAAAGGTGGAGCAGCACCACTCCAAATGGGCTGCACCCTTTCGCTCCCAAAAGGCCCGACTCTAGGCGCTCAACGTTTTTTTGTGATCATGACATTTCTGAATTGCTGGAGCACTTGGCCTCGGCATCAAACGCATTTTATTCCTCCCATGTGGCTCCGTTGATTCCATTTAGTGAATTCTTAAAGCGTGATCGTTCTACATGGAGCGTAGGGCCGGCGGAGTAAGAGGAAAGCTCACTCCTTACACCATAGACATGCCGAAAACATTAAGACATAATGAGCCGCAATCAACTTTTATATTTCATTTTTCATTTGATTCGTCGCTTCTGTTTTTTTGCAGGGATGCAACGTGAAAGCACAGCAGTGCTGTGGGATCCGTCCGCCCAATTCTCAAAGCATGTTTATTTAAGGGGGGGGGGGCATCGATCAACCAGCGTGTCGCCACTGAAGTGTTTGAGTTCATATGTTCACATGCCATGGCGCTTTCTCGTATGTGCCTTATTCTTGGTGCAGGTGATTGACTGCGGTTGATCGTAAGTGGAGGGAAGTCCTGCCTTCAGGGTTTCCCCACTGGTCGTGTATGTGTGATCCCTGCGTTGTCCCATTTATTAGAGGACGTGACAGGCTCTGGAAATTGCCAGCGCTTTCCTTATGGATCCTTTAATTCATCCCAGAGGCCATTTCCTCCATGTCTTACATTTTCCTTTTTCTTTTCTTAGAGCTCAGAAAGGCCCAGATCTTCTCAGGTCTCCTCTGATACAATACAGCTAGATTCTTCACCAACAGCCAATCACACGAGTCTCTAGAGAGCACTCGTGTCTTGACCTCTTTCTATGAAACAGTTGTCGGCCTGAAATATTTTCAGAACAAACCCCAAAGCCCATCGGGGAATGTTCACTTTCATGTCACTGAAGAAACGGTAGTTTAGATAATCAAGCGCGTTTTAACGGCAGCTTTCACACACGTTTTAATCGACTCTCTATATCGCTCTCTGTTTCTTTCAAATGCGGCCAGTGACATCTGTTTTCTGTCTAATTGTTTACCAGTGAAAACGAAATTCCAGCTTACTTAGAAAATGAAGAGATTTGGTGAGAGTCCCCATACACTTGCAGAACTCCTGCGGATCCAGACCAATGTGTTTTCGTTCAACGGATTTGAGGTTGGAACATTCTAATAAATTAAACGCAATTAAAGGCGTGGGTTTTAACGTAGAAGAACTGAGCAGCCCTGCTTTGAAACGCCCTCTTTTATAGATCCTAAGGCGTATAGCCATTTTTATATCATGCCGTTAACCCTTCGCATCGCAACTTGACAGTCCTAGATCATTTCTCCTAATTGAGCGGCTGTTCCAGATAAGAACATTTTTTTGGCAGTAGCACCAAAACAAAGTGGTCTCCCCACTTTTTTCTTTTAATGTGATTCATGCATGCGCTCTCCCAACCAACAATGAACAATCAATGGCATTGTTGAGCGAGGGACGGAGCAGGAGGAGTCTGACTCGGGGTGAGGCGGTCACTTTGACGGCACGGCGGGCAGCGATCCAGGTTGGCAGGCTGGATCAGAGGGGCACAGGTTAGTCTTCCACATGGGCCCAACTGAGAGCCAGGGACATGTCATCCTGCACTAGCACACACCTGAGTTCCTCGACTGATATTAGATCTATGAATTATTTGTGGATTTAATAAGTCGAGCAAAGATCACAAGGACCAGAAATCCTTGGCTGTGTCATTCCAAGTGACCCCCTGAGTGTAAATTATCACTACCGCTCAAAAGACAGCTTGATCATCTCGATCCACTTTGGCTGGCTGGCTGGCTGGCTGCAGGTGTCCCCCCACCCCCTGACTTGCATCAGGGGAGGAGGGACCAACGGGTCGGGTGGGCTTAATGATCACAGAAGACAAAAAAGTGAGGGATAGCATGTGTTTTCCCCAGGCACGCCAGCAGCTGCGAGACAATGATTTATGCTTTTCTCAGAACTCTGGGATCTCAAAATGTTACATTTAATCAAGCGCACTGAGAGCAGAGCAAATGTTAAAGATGTTCCCCATAAAGCCCTCCAGTTTTGATCTCTTTACCATGCCATGGGAGCTGTGGGAATAGGGGAACAAAGCGATCTTTAATCTTAATTTAAACATATTTGAGGGAATTATGAAAGCTACATGGAATTAATCCTTGGAGAATTCCCCGGGCATGGTAATACTAAACATATTTCGTTTCCTAATAGATATTAAAGCTGTTTTCTCCTCAATTACTGTTCATATTCGACAGATGGAAGCAGGAAAATGTTCCAGAGGTTCAAGATTTATACGGAATTTAGTCCGCTTTTCAACGCTGAACCACTTTGTTTACACTGTAACATAATGAATCTACCGTTTTTAAAGAAAACAAAATATGTTCCCACTGGCAGTTAGTGTCAATACTTGCACAAATTCACCAACACGGTTTATTTAGAACCATTAGTTTGAGTGTCTATCCACATATGTGAGAGACCTGTCCACAGCAGTCACAAACAGGTGGGATCTTACAGTCAGACTAATGAGAGCAGGTGGGAATGAAGCGCCACCTGACTTTGATCTGACCGTTTCTCACACACACACACACGCACGCTGCACGCTCACATGCGTACGCTTGGAAACACTTGCTGATCTCCCCGCCTCGTCTCTGAAGCCGTGGCCTGCGAGCGGGCTGCTCCGACACCGTAGATGGGGTGTGAATTGTGGGATCTCCCTTGGTAGCCTCCTCAATTACAATCTTTCAAAGGCCTGCCGTGCTTTCGTACGTCCATCTATCATGCTCCTTTTCCCTCCTTTGCATGTGTTCACTCACTCCATTGAGTGTTAAATCAACAGTCTGGCTTTGTCTTAGGCAGCAGCTTGATGGCTTTAAGCTGCTTGCCTGAACTTTCTCTGGCTGATGGACCTACAGTAGACCAAACGCTACTAAAAATACATTTATTTTACATCCTTGTGAGAAAGCACGAGAGGAAAATTCTTAAGCTAGTCTTGTAAGTAATGTGATAAGCTTTGTAGCAGTTGGGAACTGACCAAAACGTTTTTGAACACATATTTGATAGACAAGTACTTACATTAGAGTGTGACTGGGAAATAATCTGCATATATACAGTATATATGTATACAGCATGCAAATTAAAATGGGTCCCTTCTCAATGTTACGTTTAATTCAGGTGCATGAAACTGGGCCGTAAGGGCTTGTTCCTTTTGTTTATTTGCTTAAGCACTTCATAACTTCCTCGACAGTCTGTTTAATCTTCAAGGCAGCCGCTCTCATCGTGTCTCGTCAGTCAGTGTGTGAAGCGGAGCAGGTAATGCGGAGATTAGACCCGAGGGAACCCACTCAGATCATTCAGGTCAATCACGGCCCATTACTGGAGCTGTTCATCTGTGAAGTGTCGGGCTACTTAGGCCACTCTCACAGTGCTTAAAGCCCGGCTGGAGTGTGAGGCTGAGGGGCAGGGGGCAGCGACTGGGTACAAGGGGCCGAGGGCCGAGGCTGGAGACGGGGCTGGCTCGGAGTGTGACTGGGGCTAAAGCTGCCGTTTGGGCTAGCCTCCGCCCTTGCATGATATCACTGCTCCCATGTGGCCGCTTGGCATCGGCCATTTTACATCTCAGATTATCTCAGTTGCAGATTATAAATGGACAGAGGTTGGGGTTTGTGCCGGAGAGTAGATGGAAGCAAATGATCCCTGTGGGGGACAGTTGGTCATAGCAACAGTAAAGAAACATAAATAGGAGTGTCAAACATAACACAGCTAAGAGCTAGCAACGGCAGGACAGATATTGTAAACATGAATCAATGAAAATGGTGGTGATTTCTAGCATATATCAGACGGTGGTCATGAAGCAGGGAGCTTTAGCAGCTCTGCGTGTAGGACTGGGCTGAAGCTGACTGCAGCTTAGGGAACACAGTGGTCAAACGAGAGGCTTTTTCTGCTGTTAGCTGTCACAGTTAGGCACCACGGTGGTGTGTAAGTGAGTCAGATAGAGATGAAGATTTAGCCTTTGAGTGTGAAGAGAGGTCACTCTGGGTCACCGCCGTTCTACTTCTAAAAGCGCTCGTCCATGTCGGCCGGGGTCCGAGGGAAGGAGAGAAGAAGCGTTTATTAGACCGTGTGACAGTGGAGCTGATATTAGCTCATCAGCTTCATTAAGAAGAGCTCTGTACAATACATTCAAAGAATGTACACATTTTCCTTTAGCTTGTTAGCTGAACACAAAAACGATAATCTCTCTATAAGGCAGCTGAGATGGACACTTGGGAAAGCAGCTGTCTGCCAGCTCACATGAGACACACAGTACTGTTGGTCGGACTTAAAGCTTAGCTTTCCTTGAGAACACTGATGTCATCTTTAGGTTGATAGATAGAAGCTCAGGTCGTCTGCAGGCCTCTTTTACATGTTTCTATGCCGGTATTTATCAGGGTCATTCTCTGGAAGCCATCACGGAGCAGAGAAGCAGAAGGAAGCGTGGTAGTGTTCAGAACGTCTTCTGTTCCTGCAGCAGTTAGGACTTTCAGCTCCGTTTCCACCATTCATTCCTTCTGTATGCAGCTGTGGTCGTCTGCATGCTGTTAGCGTGGTTGGACATTAGCCTTTTATGTCTTTTGCGACATGTCTGTTTGGCAACAGATGAGCATCATCTCATTCAATGTTAAGTTTTTTTCATGTTCTACTCAAACACCTGAAGTAGTCTCGCTTGTAGCCTTTTCCTGCGTCTCTGTTTCTCCTCTCTGTGGGGACGGGGGAGATGCTCGCCCTTGGTTACTCAGCAGCTGGAAAATAGTAATCTAGCTTGTCAGCTACTGGGCGTAATGTAATTCCCAGGGCGCCCTGATTCATTTCCCGCTAAGGTGCAATTCATTTTTAATGTTTGTCAGTGAGGCATTCAGTGAAGAGCCCAACTCAAGTCCCCCCCCCCCCCCAGTTCTATACACACCCATCATTTCAAATTCCCATGTGACTGCAGAGTTATTACAATGAGTAATTACAAGTTACGCTCTTTAGTAAGAGAGAGGGAGGGAGAGTACTTGCCAGCTGTATCCTTTAAGTTTATTCATTCATCATTAGCAATTAAAGAAGATGGTAATTAGTGCAGTTTTCACTAGTTTTAAAGCTGAAACACGTAGTACATGCTATGTATGCTGACCGTGTGCTAGTGGACAGTGTAATCCCAGCTCTACTGTGCAGCCTACAGGCTGTGTACACACTTTATCCCGTTCTGGGCTGAGTAGCAGGTCATTTTAGTTAACCTTATCTAATTGAACGTTGTCACCGGTTCAGAGGTCGCCACATTCCACTCTGTCGGATCAAACGTCGCGCAGCGCAATCAAAACAATTTGCTTCCCCCCAGATCACCGAATCAGCGGCTGTGTGGGGTTTTACTCTCTCAAATTAGAAGAGGATAACGTCCACACCAGAACACTGTCTTTAGTTCTGCACATTTCAATTAGCTGAGTTAGATCTACCTTCTGTGTGTTGTGCCAAGTTTCAAACTATCACAATATACTTGCGTTTATTCTTTCTTATATGTTATTTAACAATCATTGAAGTATTTGTGTAGGTTTGGATTGGATTAACATGATTTGACATGAAATTCACTCTTTATGTCACTGATGTTTTGATAGCTCATGATAAAGCGTACAGATGTGCTGATGCGACAGGCTGTGGTTCAGCACTTGCCCTGTGATTTCCCTTTCCAGTGCCTCTCCATCTGTGCTGACAGGCAAACATCTCTCTGTGGTGGCTCCCTGTTCGTCACCACTTAGTTTACCAGTGTCTCAGTGTCTGTCTGCGAGCCATGCTTCTGTCTCTCATCTCTCCATTATTGCCACCCCGGCTATGAGTGAGATCAACCACCAACTCCTCGCATTATTAGATGCTGGTTACTGATTCATAGTCCCCCAGAGTCACACACAGGCTAACCGGAGTTCAGAGCGGATGCCCGAATCGGCAGTATTGAAGCTCGCTGGCTGCAGTTTTCTGTGCCGGTAGCCAAACCAATATGTGCCTCACCGCTTGAGTGGCCATCAGAAAACACGCGGTGGGCGTGGGAAGGGGATGAGAGCCCATTAGCTTCTTCACAGCTCAGCTGCCGCGGCGCTCCTCCTCCCTCGTACCTCCCCCAGCTCCCACTCCTCTCCTGTCCAGCGCTCCACACTCATTTTCCCAGGCTGCACGGTTGGCCATATCAAGCCCTGTGTGCACACAGTGGGCAAAAGGTTTACCACGCAGGACTGCAGCAGCGTTAGCTCTTCAAAAGAAGAAACAAAAGAAAGGGGAACATATGAAAGTTAAGGGGCTAAGTACAGTGCCACATGAAGCAGCAGTGGTGAGGATGAAGAGATGAGAAGGCGGTGGAGGGGAAGAGGAGTTGAAATGGGTGAAAAGGGATACGAGTGTAGATTCTTGGAAATGTCTTTTGATGCCGATGTGGGTATTATTTCTGGAGCACTGTGTTAAGACACAATTAATTAGGCTAATGGCGGTGATGGGGCTGTGGTGTAGGTTGTGGCCGGATGGCGGTGGCGGCGAGGGAGATTTCTCACAGAATAAAAAAAAGGCGAAGTAATTAAGAGAATCAGCCAGTAGGAACCAGACCGGGGGGGTTAAATAAGGCTCAGTCAAGAATGGAATGTGACACAAGCCACACTAATGTCGAATTCTCACCATGGCTTACTCTCACCCACTCTCGTTCACACGCACACGCACACACACGACTCTCAATAGTACACATTACAAGGCCTTTGGCTCTTTTTCAGGGTTGGCTCGTGTTCAAAAACACTAAGAGCCAGTAGAGGAGCACAGTTTAGCATCATGTGTTCCTGAGAGGGACATAAAAGATGAAGACAAAGTAGTTCATGCAAGGTTTTGATCGCCGCATACGCTAGTTTCTTTCTCTCTGTCGTCCCAAAAGAGCTGTGATTCGTCCCGGTGACAGACTGAATGGCTTCTCAGAGTTCTGCACTCCATTGCCACATATTTATCCCCAAAATTTGGACACACTGTCACAGCGTGTCCCCAAACCCTTGTGTGTGTGTGTGTACATATGTGTATATATATATATATATACACACACACACACACTTGTAGTATTTATAAGGAGACATGAAGTAGGAGATCTTTGTGTGTTTTTAAAAGTAAGTTTGGAATGAATGACATCATTTGATGTTTCCTAAATTGTTTGCCTTACTTTGCTTCCATTTTATTTATGAACATACTAAACTCTCTGCATTTGGCAAGCAAGATGTCGTAATTTAGTTTTTTTCTGCTCTGCGGTCCGTTTCTTACCCGACTGTCAGATTGTTCATAAGCAAGAAAAATATCTCAATTGGATTTGAACTGGCCTAAACCTTTTGCTTGTTTGTTTTGTATGCTAAGGTGCTTTTTGAAGCAGAATGCTACACGGTATATTAATCTCTCTCTATATATGACTCTATGTCTGTGACGTTTTCCACTATGCAGCAGTTGGCTGTAATATCACTGTGTGGTGTCACATTCACGTCACAACAATCATTCAGATAAATTGTTTTGAAAACATTGAAATAGATTTCAAAGTCTTGGACAGGACTAACATCATACAGCCCTGCTCATTAACTTGTGCTTTGCTGACATGGAACGTCTCTGTGATGAATGAGACTTATGAATCTTATTGAATCATTCAGTTCACTGCAGTCAAACTCAAATACTGTGCAGCGGCTTTTCGCTGTCTACCTGGTGGTGAGCTTCTAGAGACTGATCTTTCTGATGTTTACTCTTGGCTGGGTGAAAGGTGCTGTAAGGTACAGTGCTGTACTGTGCATGGGTCTGCTCTTCAAGTTAAAGCTTTACATATTACATTCTACGTTTGTATATGCTTCGAGGCATACAGCTTGAGGAGGTGATGCATCACAGAAACACATCAATGCCTTCGTTAAACCAGTCAATAAACACAGATGCAGACAGTTGAGCCAGCTTTTGCACTTTCACCTGACGTTTGTTCTTTAAAAAAAAAGGAAAAAGCCTGTTGCCCTCGTCCACAGTCCTACAGTAGAGACACATCTGAAGTTTGTATAGCTACTGCTAGATAGCTTATTGAGAATTATAGTAAAAAAGACTTGACGCCTTTATTAAGGGTTTCCAGGTAGATCTGCAAGTGTGTGTTGCTAGCTCAGCTGTGCTCATATAGGAACATGGACTGTGTGGAGCCAGCTATGCGTAATAACCCTGTGAACTACTTCCGCTCATAACAGATATGACAATTTATGAGCAGAGGTTTATGTAAAGCCTGCAGACGGGTATTGCTTTGTACACATCAGACATGGAAATGTGTAATAAGCATTTGCCAAATACTATGGTTGACATATACAGTGACATGCACAAACAGACGGGCGTGAGGCAGTGAGCCGTTTAAGAGGTTCAGCTCAGCTCTGGTTAATGATGGCCAGAGGCGGTGGCTGCTCAGTACCCTGCTTTATGTCAACCTGTCCACTGCTGACCCGGGACGGCAGGAGTCACTGCTCCTCCGCTGCTTTTCCTGTTCGGGCTGATTAAGGCAGAAAAAAGATAATAACAAGAAGAATTCTTTTTCGTTTATTTATCAAATGTTCCCTTCCCAAAAATCACTTGGATTCATAGAATTAACTTTTTAATTATAATAATTCCATTACTATTTTTTATTTTCAATATATATTCATCTTTTTTAAGCTTTGGGAAATAATCTGTTTGATATTGTGTCTCATAAGTAAATAGATAAGTGTATTGATTTAAATGTGTCATTGTCAGTGGTTTAGTGTGTCCAGACCAGGTCCGGATCCCTGTGTGCTGCCCCCCTTCCTCTTCTTCATCACGCCCCCCCCCCCCCCCCCCCCAAACCGTACAACTGCTCCTAGCCCCGGCCTGTCACCCTCCACCCTCTCACCCCACTTAACCTTCACTCACTCTCCTGCCAGGTTGGGCAGGAATGTTAATGGAAGCTGTCCATGTGAACAGATCTGGAAGGTCCATCCAAGGGAAGGCTTTAGTGACAGAGGCTCTGGCCCAGAGAGAGTTATGGTGTCTTGGGTGAGGAGAGCATCCTCCTCCCTTGGCCCCTTCAGCCTCTCCTGGTAACCCGAGGCCGAGTGTTTCTGTCGGCCTTGTGACTGGTCATCTTCAACTCAACTTTTATGGCCACGTGTCATTCAGACTCTGAGCACTTATTTTTCTCTCTGTCCCTCTATTACACAAAGAAACTTAATTTGTAGCTTCTCCACCTCTGTTTACCTTCTCTAACCTCGTGCCGTCACTCTAACCTGTGTTTCCAATGTATGAAGCACTCCGACCTTATCGGGAGCATCGGTATTTGGGGGTTACTGACGCCCTTTGCTTCCCTGGGATTTCTTTTACTTTAACAGGAAGAGAAATAATAGGGCCAAAAAAAGAGCTCGGCCAAAAAAAGAGCTCTGCCCAAAACCAAAAGGTTGTGATTAAGTCGTGACTCATAAACACACTTTTTCGACGTCCAGATCTCTGTGAGATCAGACACGGAGTGGGATGGAAACCGACCTGGCAACACACTCATTACCCAAATTAATAAGGAAAACATTTTACCACGAAATCCGACCCGGTGTTTTGAGAGCTGTGGCTAATGTGTGTCCGTACCCGCAGTGTGTGTTAGCTTAATCAGCTTTCAGGCTGCGCAAGCTGTCTGGACTGATATGGGGCTCTGACACCCAGCCTAGGGGGGCTACAGCCTCGCTTCTGTGAGGACTTTCACAGCCAGGATGCAGACTTTGCTCCGGGAACTCTGACCCCAGAGCCTCCTGTCAGCTCTGTGGTGGCCTCCACCATGAGGGGCCTTGCTTCTCTGGTCCCCCCTCGAAAGACAGTCGAGGCCTCTGACATGGGCTTCATACAGTTTGAAGGTGGTTTCATGTGTGTGTCCAAATGGGTGCTGCAGTAGGTCCTACTGCCAGTGTTTGGGTATCATATCTGTCTGTGTGGATGTACTGTTGGCTGTTGTGAAAGCATGGGCCGAACAAGGGCTGTTCTTGCGTCAAGATGTTCCGGCGCTTTCTGTCCTGCTGAGGGGAAACAAAAAAAGGTATAAAACCCCCCGAATCAAGAGGCCCACTGGCCGGTAACCAGCAGGCAGCTAATTCACCTGATTGAAGGCGAGATGAAAGCAGCGGGGTGCACTTAAAGCTCTCCTCTGTTGTCTGCCTGTGTTTGTGTATCTGTATGCATGAAGAATGGGAAGTGTGTCGGTATTTTGTACCCATCTGTACGTTAAACTGCTGCAGATGGTAAGACTTTCTGCTGTGCTCCCGTCGGTCAGTAGCAGCCGGGGGCTCCTGTGTGTACGGGTTAAAATGTCCTGCTGGAGAACTAACGACTAATGTCAGACACACACATGTAATGTGCACGCCGATTCCTACAGGAAAACACACACTCTTTTGTCACACTAACACGCATTCATGGCTCACAAAACACACACCGCCGCAGGATGAAGCCTCAACTTCAGCCTCCGTCAACCCCTTGCAGCACGGAAGTAGTTAAGGGTCATTACGGCATCAAGCCTTTCCCACAGGAGAGGAGGTTTTGTGGGTTAGTGCTGAGTGTTATTGTGAGGGTATGTGCTTTTTTGCTATTAGGGTGATTGGGAAGCATTGCACAAATCCACTGGTGTTTTGCAAGAGAATCTAGAAGTACTAACTAAGCATCGCAGTGCAGCAGGTTATCTGAATGTGGACATTGTATCTATCATCAAGTGAAAGTGATATGATAACTGGGCCTTATGCTAGAACCACTTGAAACAAACACATTTGTTCTTAAGTGACTTGTACGAGTGATTCAGGAGAACTTTCCTTATTCATCAATTCTCTTGTATTTTTCATTTTCTGTAAGTTTCTAACACAATCTACGAGTGTTCCAGGCCTGTCTCAGAAGTCATGTGCAGTTAGTCCGCTGTTATCCAAGCCTCATTTCACTAAGGGATTATATGTTTCATTACGTATCAGCAATTTTGAGTTTGAAAACTACATTTCTCTTCAAAATGATGTTGACACTATCCTGAGGCTAAAATAATTCTAAAGTTGTTCATATAGCCGAACGACACCACCATCCATTTCGTCTTTATATGGGGCGGGACATGTAGCCTTGTATAGTATGCTTTACAATTCTCACCAACACACACTCATTTACACAGCAATCTGAAGTTACTGGTGTTTGCTGCTGACATGGCATGAAGTCCACTGACTGCCATGTGATCTTTCGTGCTTCATACTGCTTCATGAAATTTGAGGTTTAATATACAGTCCCTCATTTTAGGAAAGACTTTCATCAGCCTTGAGACTTCATGGAATCCACAGTATCATGAGATGCTGACACAACATCGTGAAAACCAAGTGAATTAGAATGAGAACGGATGAGCCTGTTCGGGGGGGTTGTGACAGACAGCATGAGGGAGGAAGCTGTGACCACTGATTGACTGCTGAATGAGTCTGCTCTGTTTTAAAGTGACACTGAGGCCTGCTTTGTGGATTGGCAGAAGATCTCTGGCCAGGTGCAGACACTAAATCCAGTCTGCTTCTCCACACGGGGAGATGGATGACTCGTCTACATGTGTGGTGGTGCTCTGCATGCAGTAGGCCACAACACATGGGAGGCCTGTTGCCTCCGCCACAGACCTGCATGTGGCTGTGTGCTCAGTCAGTAACCGCTGTGAGATAAGGGTAAAACATTTCAGGAAACATCAGAATGATGAAACAAATGCAAACCAACCTCATTTTGATGGAATGCAAACAATTGTTGTCTAAGTTTAAACCCGTGTGGATCGTGTTTGTTTGATCTATTCATAGATTGCCTTGTGCCAACACATATCTCTGTCAATAATACCGTTTGAAGATTTTGAGGCAAACACCACCTCGAGTGGATTTGTTGGAAATCCATCTGGTGGACTAACCGTGAGTTGACCCCCACCCTGGTCACCATTACAGTGCAGCATGAGTTAGAATTATGACCCTCTTTCAGTACAATGTAAAGGCTTTTGCTCTTTTATCCCCGCTACATCAGCACATTGATCTAATCCTCATTTTTCCCTCTGATTAATCGCCATGTTTTGTGACTGCGCCGCTGTCCTTTCAGTGCACTTTGCATACTTTTCGCATGCCGTCTCTTCCCCACTTGTTACAAATCATTAAAAGTCTTTAAGTCTCAGCGCTAGCACATGCCGACGTGTTTTGTTGTGGTGAAAATCTTGGCTCAAAAAGCCATTGTGCGTTTGGTGCATGTGTTTCTGTTGTTGCTGAGCTTGGCGGCTCTTGTTAAGTTCTCCAACATTACAGGATCATTGAATCACTCTCACCCTTTCACCTCCATCGGCGGGTGACAGACAGACACTCTGCCTGTATGAGACAGGGCCTTAAACAGGCGAGGCAGCAAAGCAACGTGTGACAATCCTGAAGGTGTGGAAGGTCCCCGTATACTGAACTAATAAGCCCGGCTAATCTGTAAGCCCTGTGATGGCCAACACTCTCCCACCACCTCTGCCACCTCCGACGTGTTGGCGACGGCGTTTCAGCGCCTCTGCTCCTGGATCCCTCTTAGCCTCTGGGCCAGTCAGTCAGTCGCCCTGTCACTCCAATCTGCCCAGTCCATCAGTTTGGTCTAAGAGGCTCTTTAATGCAGTTGATTAACGTGTCAAAGGTCAAACCGTCGTGCTTTTCCACAACGTGTAAGGAGGGGTGTGAGGTGGGACCGCGGTAGGGGACGGGTAGTGGGACGGAGTGATAAGAAGCAGACGGGGGACTTTATCAACAAGTCACATGGTGGATTTATGGCTCAGTCGAACTGGAGAGTTGCATGAAGTGCTGCGTCATGTCGTAGCAGTACCTCTGATGGTGTAGACCGAGACCGGCAAAACTCACCCCCAACTCAGTGGCTTCCAGGATAGACCAGCTCCAGTCCGATATTTACTTCAATTTATCCTCAGCTGCTGGTGATGCTCCATCTAGTTATGCTTCCATAATTCATCACCATCCTCTAGGTATTACTAGCCTTCTCATCACACCTTTTTACGTCATATTTTGCAAAACTGTACTTTTTGCTTATCAATTCCATTTCTTTCATCAACCTTTCTGTCGTCTTTGAAAAGTAAATTTTCCAGTGATTTCAATATTACACCGTCCATTTTATATTAATAAATAGTGTGTGTGTGTGTGTGTGTGTGTGTGTGTGTGTGTGTGTGTGTGTGTGTGTGTGTGTGTGTGTGTGTGTGTGTGTGTGTGTGTGTGTGTGTGTGTGTGTGTGTGTGTGTGTGTGTGTGTGTATTTTGATCAATCCAGCAAGGACCAAATATATTGTATGAGTAGAAATCAACGCCATGGCTCTCGGTGAAAAGTCCCAAAACTTACCATGAAAGATTTAGAAAAAATACAAAAAGAAAACATAACTCAACAGCTCTCAGCAATCAAACATATTACAAAATAATATCAGGAGGCCATTATGCATTGTAATTTCAAGATGAGTTGACAGGGTTAAAAAAAACCAACAATAAAACGAGAGATGTGGTGATATATAGAAAGCTATATGTTAGTGAGTATGTACATGCCATAGGTAGCTGTATCCCCACATCTAAAGGGGATGTTTGTGATGACCGCTTGCTGTAACACTGCCCAGTCCTCCAGCCTTGTAACCCTCTAACCCCTGATGGTCTGTCATTCTAGCCCCCTGCAGTGACAAGCTTACACTGCTGTTCACACCTCTCTTATCAGCCTGCAGTCCTTCTCTGCTATCAGAGACCTTCCCAGGAGCTTCCTCTGTAGCCCGGAGAGGCCACAGAGCCCGGAGCCAGAGGTCCACCCTGTGTAAAAGAGAGGCTTATCTGTAGATTTACAACCATAAATTATAATCCATGCATTGATCTATTGTTTTACAATTACGGGTTACCACGATCTGCCTGCCTAAATCCAGCGTGATCTAGTGTAATCAGGGGCTCTGATCCGAGCAGACCTTGTTGAAAGGAAGATGCCTCACCATGACATCCAACAGATCCGCTCAGCTGGTGCCCGCACAGCAGGCGGTAGGGGTGAGCGTGTGGGCGCGGAGCAGCCCCAACAGAGAGCTACCGCGGGTCATCGGCAACACGGAGGGGCATTCCGGAGACAGCCCCCTGCCCTTGTTCTAGGTGTGAACGCGGGGTCAGCCGTGCCAAGGGAGGGAAAGAACAGCATGGAGCAGCAGGGTGCTGGAGACGGCTGTCAGACACGCAGACAACACGGTTACATGGTCTCACTCCATCGGCCGGTTGACACCCCGGATGATGGAGCACAGCTTCACACCGGCTCTCCTCTAGTACTTCATATTTATTGAGAGGTCTTTTCACTGATTTCAATTTAAACAGCTCAACACCACCACACATTTTCAACCTCGGTGTGTACAATTGTGCCAACATTGTAAGAAATGACGCAGCACTTTTTAGGTGCTGTGTCACACAGAATGCATTGTGACACACCTGCTACATTATACATCACTACATTATAAAGGCTGCACACTAAGCCAGATGCAACGGCCGCAAGAAAATAGTGACTAACGTGAAGCCACTGCAGCCAGCTGCCACTGAGTTAGAAGGCCACACTGAATCTGGTCTGGAAACTGAGGCTTAAACACTTGAGAAGAGTGCGGCATCGTGGCTGTTTGTGGTCTCCGCTTTAATGCATGTGAGTAATTACTGGCAGCGTTTGAAACGAGGACACACAAAAAAAGTTACAGAAAACCCAATTACTGTTTGATGATCGTGGGGGAGACACGGAGAGGGATTGAAGGGCTACAGGAGGGATTTGATTTGGTGAACTTGTGGTTATTTTTTACTTTTAAATACAGGAATCTGTTGTGTTTGCACGGTCGTACTAAACTGGACTGTTTCCCGCCCAAAGCATTGTCCGCATGACACAGCGTTGGGTGGGGCGAGTGTGTGCCGAGTTTGCTTGGAATCGGTTGCGGTTTGGTAGCAAGTGCTCCAGTAATACTAGGCTTTATACGAGTGTGTGTGTGTCTCTCCGCTTCGCCACATGTGTTGCACTGGTCACCGGGCTCTTCGTGGTTTGCCCTCTTGCAGGCTTCCATTAAGACAGGCAGGCAGGGTGGAGAGGAAAACGGTGTGAGGCGGAGAGACGCGTAGCGCATCGGGGAGTTCGGTACGGGCCGAGGCTTAGACATCTGGGTTGGCAGAATGTCACACACACAAACACGGACACTGGGAATTGGACGGTGTTCGTGGCAGCGATGGCATGAACTGGGGCAGAATGTAGAAAAGAAAAGCACACGGGCGGTAAACAGAGCGGAACAAGGATATCTTTGTTGCGGAATGGGAAATTAGATTTTAAGTTTCCCATTAACAGTTTTTCCATTAGCGTCTCCCAGAAATATTCAGATTCGGCGCTGCTATTTGTTGCCTTTTGTGGAGAAGCCGGGCAGTCGGGGCTCAGGGTGGTGGAAGCTATTCCATAGATTAAGAGACAAACCTCTGCAGCTCTGCAGTAACATCTGTAGGCCTGTTTAAGGAGTGGGTCACTGCAGAGACCTCTGCGACCTGTGGTTTCACTGGGACAGCTCTCTGGGAGGCCAGTGGTTCTTGTTTGTGTGTAAGCACATCTGTGTTTCGGCCATTCAAAGGACAGCGCTGTAATATTTTTAGTGCACTATCTAAATGATGATTTTATTGTTTGGTTTGCTCGGATGTTGGGCTAGATTCAAGAAGTGGAAGCGCTGTTAACTGGAAGGTTATTTGAAATGTGCATTCTGCTTACTGTTGAAATGAATGCTGAGCTCTTTGGCTTACAGGTGGGACTAAGTTGGGTGGTCTCTTCAATGGATTTTTTTAAGCAGCTTGCTTTTGTTTGACAGTCAGTGGCCTTAATCTTTAGTGTTATTTCCTGCTCTCTCTACGGTTGTTTATGCACCATAACCATCCTAAATTATTTTCAGACATCCCTCACATTACTTTCCGCTTGTTTCCTTTTCCTCTCTCTCTTGTCTTCCCGTCTTTGACACTTCTCCCCTCCATCAGCCTCCACCCCCCATAGTCCCAGTCCTCCATCAGTTAATGAGGAAGCCTCTCTGACCTTTTCCAGGTCCTTGTTACATCACTGCCCCCTTGTGGTGTGCTGTCCCCCCCTACTGTCAAGTTAATGTTAGACCAGCCCCCCCCCCCCCCTGGGTACAATGACTATATCAAGTAAATTATTTTGGCACTGATTGCTCAGCCTGATGAAACAGAGTAAAGCAAATAATCGGAGTACTCTCTGGGGTTTTATTTAATAGTTATTTAATAGGCCCACATAAAGGTCTGTATGACCGCTCACACATGGTCAGGGGTTCAGCAGTGCGATGAAGACTTACTGTCACAAAAGGCCTTCAACATGGATTCAAGAGTGTCATTTTAAATCACTTTATTAATTCATTGTTCCTTATCAGACACATCAGCCTCAGGTCATATCTGTGCATGATGTGATTTACAAAACGAGAGCTTGAGCTGATACTTGGAAGGCAAGTGGACAGAATCTGTTTTATTGTGAAAGAAATTAACTAATCGCTGCGTTTCTTTTTGCTTCTCTCTCACTGCCTCTGAGGAAGTGATGAATACACAATGTCATAATCTGCAGGGAACTCAGTACATTATTTTTTAGGATGTATACGATCATGCAAATACCCACAGTCACTCCAAAACAGGGCTGACTTTCACCCAGGCGTGTAATATGCAGGACGGTGGGTGAGAAAGTCTCTCATAGACACATCCAGCCTGGGATGTGCACGTATATTTGTGTGTGTGCGCACTTGTGCAACTGCCGCCAAGCAGGAGGAATGTGGCCATTCAGAGGTCCTCTCCTTTACAAATAAATATTTGGTGATGACAATATCGGCGATATGTTAAACATCAGGACGGTCATTTTCTACTCAAATAAACCTCAGCTCTGGTGGTGGTGAGGGGGGGGGGGGTCACATGTGTCTGTGTTTCTGACTTGCTGGATGGAGACAGAGAGAGCTTAAGTATGATGAGGGGGCAAAGTGACTTAACATATTTAGAATTACCATCGTTTATCGGTTATTTTGTTTTTGGCAATTTGCCTTTATTTATTTTTTAGTATTGGTAAATCTTCAGGTATTTAGTTTTATTTATTTATCATTCATTTTATTTTTATTTTGCGTTAATATTGAAGGGTTTTCTATAATTATATACACACACACACTCACGCATACACACACACACACACACACACACACACAATAACACTTGGTACTGCCTGCCTGATTTCCCAGCATGCCTCACTACCCTCCTACCACCCGTTGTGCTGTGCAGAGTGCATTATAATAGCTCCTTTTAAAACATGGCGTTTACGGGAATGACTCCCTACAGACTGCCAACATTGAGCTCCACTTGGTTGACGATACAGATGCTTTATAGTAGAAATGTCACATCACCAATGATATATATTAGTAATTACTGAAAGCTATGCAGGAGAGGAGGAGAAATTATGTGCAAAACTAACTTTACGAACTTTGATTTAGACCTCACTCCTCCAATCCGTCTCCTAAACATTAGATTCAATATGATTAGGCTGTGTTTTCTGAACTTTTGTCCCATAAATTTGTTCCTTGGGAACAATGGCTCATTCTTTTGTGTAACGTTATTTAATTAAATTGCTCAGAGGAGATTAAAGATTTCAAGATAAATGTGGTCACTATAGCCACATTAAGCAGCTATAGAGTATCTCTTTAATCAGCCTTGCACCTCGACAGCATGTCTTCTAAATGATTTTGTTTAGAAAGGCATGCTTTTTTATTATTTATTATATTTGAACAAAATCCATAACTATTACACAGTGAAATTATCACAACTTGAGATCACAGCCCAGAGTTCAAAGTGAGTGTCTTGAAGTTGTATTTTATTGTTCTCTGAACCAGACTCGACATGAACGTCTGGTCCTCTGGTTTGAACTTAGTCAGTTGGATTGTTTTCTTAGTCTCCTCCTCCGTGTGTTCTAATGTCAGGTACATTCTGTGACTCTCCCTCCTGACCTTTTCGTCTTTACGCCCCACCACAACTCACATCTATCATTTGCACCTTTGAAAAAAGATATTACAATTCAGATTTATATAATGTAATAAAGCCTTTTTGTTGTTTTCTTTCACTAAACAACGGTATATACAGAGTTTTCTTTCTATAATTCGTTCCACTGATCTATTATCTTGCCTAGTATCCGGGTCATTGTGATATCAGGAAAAGCAGCTTAGACATAGTTTCCCCCTTCACCTTCCTCCAGGTCTTCCTAGGGGCCCCTAAGCACTCCATGTTGGGGGAGACATGTAAATCCTCCAGCATGCCCTGGGACTACCCTGTTTGTTCCCCAAACCTCCTCATCTCGCTCTCAACACGGGGGAAAAGCAGTGGCTCGATGCCATCCCCAAATCAGCGTCGTTAATGGAGAGGCGGGGGAATGTTGCATGTATATTGGACCTATGGCACGGGGCCACAGGTGAGGGTCAGAAAGAATGGTAAACTGAGAGCATTGCTTTGCTGCTCAGCTCCCTCTCACCACAGTGGTGCATTATCATGTGGGATGTACCCAGCCAGACCACAGCAGCGTTTTCCGAGGCATCTTGGGCTCCGAGGACCTTTTCCTGGGAGCTCCTTTGTGGTCGACAGCAATAGATGTAATCAGACGTAGTAAAGCATTTGAGGCAGGTCGCCCTGGGGTGAGCCAGCAGCTCTGCAGATCATGTCCACACTCCCTTCACTTTATGGTGGGTTGGGATGAGTGGAAACCCGAGAGGACCAGAGAGAGGTCAGTAGCAGGGGACAGTGGATGCTGAATGTAAAAAAGACCAGAAGTTAACGGTAGCTCCGGAGAGGTGGCTGAAGTTTTTAAGTACAATTAGGACTTGACAGATCCTGAGGATCTCCACTGAAAGCAACGCCCGTGGCATTCATTTATCTCTGTATTGTATGCAGATGTTTTAGGTGCCGTGCTTACAGTTTCAAAGATTAATTGTTTCATTTTTCAGCGATTTAGGTTTTACGAAGAAAAAAAAGACTGACTTCTCAGATTCCAGTTTTTTAAAATGTGGATATTTTACCCCTCTGTGACAGTAAACTGAATTTATTTGTGTTGTGGACAAAACATTGAAGGATGTCATCTTGGGCTTTGGAAAACACTTTTCGCCATTTTTCACCTTTTTCTGACATTTCATAGACCGTAACATTCAATCGATTAATGGGGAGAATAATCCAATGAATATGACCGTTAGTTACAGCCCGAGTCATGGTCTGTGTCTGACGGACAGAGTGACACACCATCTATTGCATTCATATGTGGAACTTGTATACAGTATATGTCCACCCAAGAGCCTGTCGGAGCCAGACCTCGCATTATAAATGGGTGTATGCAGCTGTTATATGCTGTAATGAAGCATTTTTAAAATGTTTAGCTCATTTTACCCAAAGGCACATAAAGTAATCACTTTTGTAATGTGGACTCCTACCCTCATAATGTCCATCCGTTATGACTCAACAGCGAGTGTGTGAAACATTTAAACCTGCCTTTTTTTTGTTTTTTTTTCTACCCACAATGAATGAGCACCTCTCGTGCCCTGTCCAGATGTTCTCTGGCCCAGCAGCGGCCCTGCCCGGCTGCAGAGGGCCGGACCACGATGGTGGCTGTTCCACCAGTGGTGGCGGTGAGACCGGGTGATGTGTCAGATGGCACGATACCCCGCATGCCTGAGGAGATGCCAGGGTTTATTTGAACAGCAATTCTACTTCACATATTTTTGAAAGTGTGAGTCGCGATTTATTGTTCAGCCGCGGGTCTGTCAGTGCGATTCTTATTTCATGACTTATCTGATAGGTCCAAGAAAAATAAACCCACACCTGAGCTGGGTTTATAGGTCCGCCTGACGTCAGGCCCATTATCCACAGCACGGACTGCACAGTTTTATTCCACTGCATTCTAGTGTGTGTGTCTGCCTGTCTGTGCTTGTGTACTGCACGTGTATTTGGAAGTATGCGTTTGTTTTCGCTCCAGCACAAGATTCATGAAGTAGAGGTATTCAGCATCTGCCAAGCTTGTTTCTGTAGCAGCAGCAGGAAAATGATGTGACTTTTAAATACGACCAATGGTAAAAATGTTTTTGTTCACTTGAAGAACTTCTGAAACGTACGATCTAGAATGACACGACGCCTCACTCACATAAATGACTTCAATCCTGGAGCTGGTTTCGCCATCTGTGTGGAACATTCAAAGTACAATATTGCACTATAAATCAGTTGTACTATGTTGAATGTATTTATTTGCGTGCTTGCAGGTATACAGGGCTCCTTTGCTGTATGGAAAAGAAAAAGATTTAGGAAATTGCAGGTCTGGATAAGTAAGGGAAAAATTATAGAAACATATTTGCTTCCCAGACTATTTCCCCTAATCCGTTTTCTAAAATAGAAAATTTTAATAAAAAAAACCAAGTGATCATACGAACAGTGTTTTACACAACATTTGGAGCACGCAGCAAGCAGAGTCAAAATGTTTACCGCTGTGTGTGAGCGAGCCTGCAAAGCAGCTCTGCCCCAAGTGCAAGATGTTTGACAGCAGAACGTCGTCCAGCTTTCTGCGTAGGAGTGTGGGCTGTTTTCAGAGGGCTGACCTCACAACCCCAAATATAAAGCCTGGTTGGCTCGTAGGCAACAATTGTAAGCCATATAAAGGGCATGAACACTGTAGTCACAGCATCCTCTGCACCCAGAGTCATAAAGTCAAATATGGTCTGAACAATTTACTGAGAAATCTGGAGTTTTGAGCCTAGATAAGCATTGCATTTTGAAATAGAAAATGTGTATGGAACCCTGGATGTACCTGCACGTTGCACATACGAAGGTCTACAAACAATACAGGGCTGGGCCATATGGGCAACATCTTCTTTCATAATATGTCATTTCACAACTTGCTGATATAACGTGTTTTCTCGTAATTCAATAAATAAATAGTCTATAGCAAATTACCATATGGTTTTGTAAAACTCCTGAGTGAATTAAACACTCAACAAATGAAAATGATTGACAATTTTCTAATTCTGTCAACAAATTAAGAGTTATTGTTTGCTTGTTATCAATTTTGACGACGTCATTGTGTATCACGATATATGATTTAATCGTGATATGATTCCACTGAAAGATGATAATCATATTGGATGTAACGCCCAGCCCTAAATGCACAACACTTTATAATGTGAATTATGATGGTAGAGTGTCAATGTGTCATCTGCAAACTGGTTGAGTGCTTTTCTTCAGGTCGTCTTCTCTGTGTTCGCTGGCACGCTACACAATATCTTATTGGCTGTGTATCGTTACTATGTTGCAACACTATCTTCCGTCCGATCCAACATCGTCTCAGGGTCCTGACCTTGCAGCAACCAAAACACGAGCAGAACACAATCCTTTAAAGTTAGGTAATGCGCCGCGGATCCTTGTTGACCGTCCCTTGGGCTTGGAATAAGAGATCCTGTTGGTTTGAGCCTGTTGTCTGGTCTTTATTACTCCGCTCCTCTGGAGTTCAAAGAGACGACTGGCTACACCCAGCCCACGGCCCGGGTTCCCAAAAGCATATCATCACCACCATTATATTAGCCCATTTACTTACAGTGAAAGTAAGACAATCTGGACGCCCAGATCATGGTTTCACCCGGCTTCCGGAGAGGCTTAGGTAGTCAAGTTGCCAATGGACGCTGAACAAGTTTGCAAAGAATGACTAATGCAATGTTCTACTTTAAATCTGAATTGCTGGAGCCGAAACAAATAACCGTAATTCATAAGAAATAATAAAAGTTCACAATGGAAGTCTACTGTGTCACAAACATTGTATAAAGTACCAGTGTGGAGGATTGGACTGGGTGAGAGGTAGCGCCCTGGAAATGTCACCAGTCTGTCACCAGCGGTTCACTGTGTTTGACATCTATTCAACAGTTGCTGGAGCTCTGTGAGTAAGGGCTCTGAAGCTGAGAGGACCACATGGATAGATAAGTGATTGAATGGATGTGTATGGCTATCTCCGTGTGTCCCTCTGAGTCTACTTACGTGAGCATTTACAGTATAAAGCTTTGAGGAAGCAGAGTTAAACTGAAAAGAAGAAAGACAAACAAAAGGAAGACATGAGTAAGGGATCAGTTTGTGGTCAGCTTGTATTTAGTAAATCGTCCTCTCTTCCCTCCCCATGCCAGTGAGTGATGCTTTGGCGGTGGGAGGACTCATAGGATAAAAGTTGATAATCATGGTCCACCAGTGGAACTCCTTTGATGTGGGTTGTTGTTGTTTCTGTGGGGCGCTCTGCCTGGACGCATCCCCCTCAAGCAGCTGCGAACCGGGGCGGCCGACTTTAAGAGCACAGAGGGCGAGACGTCCTGAAGTAGACACACACAGACTGGATGTACAAACCTGGACTCGTTCAGGAAAGTTGAGTACTTTAGAACTGGTACTTGAGTTTCTCTCCAACTGTCCAAAAAATACATTTTCATTTTTAAAATTGGACCTGGGGTTTGCTGGGCATGTCCGCAGTGTTGAGACTGTATATCTATATAGATCTATAGATATACAGTATGTTCCTGTTACGTCCTGGAGACACCGACTGTAACAGGAACTACCACTGAGGTGGTTTAGGTGTTTATATGTCTGTGTTTTTATCCGTCTCTTGGACAGATTTCGTCACTGCGATAGCCTCGCGTGGAAGATGCAGCCACGACATTTCACAGGTGTGTAGTTGAGATCAAAATGAAGGCCAGTATTCCGAGCAAGGGGACCCGAATTTGGGGTTAGGATGTGGCCCATGGCCCGATTTGGCATGGCGGCAGTCTCTAGTATTGCAGTTGAAGATGGTGTTGAAGGTTAGTCTGTGCTAATTCTCACAGATGCCCAAATAATTCTACCAATGTTGAAACATAGTTAGTGTTTCTTTAATGCACTCTTGACGAAACATCTACTTACAAGGTTACATGAATATACTGTTTGTACTGTAATAAGCTGCAGCAGAAACAACAAACTGCAACAAGAAAACTAGAGACCATCCTGTGATGGGATCAAACCAGCCGCAACCCCAAATCTGACCAGGGAGGTAAGGTGGGGTGCCAATGGCCCCTTCCAATAATCCGATTTAGATCGGATAACTTTACAGGGTTACATTCATTGTCTTCAGGTTGCATACTGTACACATGCACAGACTTACAATATTCATTGTATAGCTACCTACCAAGCTGCACTCATTTCTTGTTGGACTCACACACGAGTGCAGCAGTGCGAGGTGCAGGTGCCTCCTAGCACCAGTGACCGGTGTTATTGTAATGGGCAGCTCCCTGCACAGCTGAGATTGTGTGTAGACATAACAGCAGAGATGAAAGCAGGTTGGAGACAGACGGCGTACACTCGGAGGGGCATGGTAGCAGTTAAGAGGGAGGTATGGTGCTGTCATATGTCATGTTTCATCCTTGAGCCGTACAAGTCATTAGCCGAGAGGGGAAATAGTACCCAGGGCGTAGCGAAGGCCCAGATGGATGGACCTGTATCAGAATGCCAGCCGGTTTGTGTACAATTTATTGTTCTAACGAAAGGGGCTTAGTGGTGTAGCTGCTCAGATGAAGACTAATATGGGTCTATGATTTTGACCCTGTGTTTGAGAAATGAAGGCATTCAACTTGTTCTTCAGAGTACTCTCATTCTCTTTCTGTCTTTTTTTCTTCTACCTTCTCTCCCTCACTCCCTCCCCTCCCTGTCCTCTCCAGTTCCCCAGGCCTCAGGCAGTTGTGTTCATTAACCCTGGATGTAATTATTTTTGTTTTAGTCTCATATTGCTGACATTTCAACTCAGGGGCTCCTCAATCAGGATTAACCCAAACCGCAAGAAATCACACTTCATAGCCTTTTCTTACAGCAGCGCTTGTTGCCTCCAATTTCAGTCAAATTAAAGGTTTATTTTATTTGGTCGTTTTTTTTCCACTCAGGCCCTGTACCGTGAGAAAACAAACCAGACTGCTCGCCCTTTGATTTGCTGCTTGCTAGTGGCTCTCTCAGTCTCTCACTCCCTTGGTAGGCACAAAGCAGTCCTCTGTGCAGCCAGTGGTACGAAAGATCGAGATCACACAGGTGGTAGCAGTACGACCATCTGCCATGAAGCAAGCCTCTCTCGTTTATGTGCTTACTATGCAACATATAGATGTAACAGGATTGCTTGTACTCTGATGTTTAGGATAAGTTGCTGCTTTCTGAAATTCATCTTTAACACACCGCAATCAAGATATTCTCACTAAATGTTTGCATTTTTTCCATCCGATTTTGTCCATAACGTCAAATATATGTTGGTAGGCCTACTCTGTCAAAGTGTTATTAGTGTCTAAGAAGTAGACGTGCTAACTGTTTGGCATTTTGGCAGTTGTCATCTTGGTTTTTGGCTGTCGCCATCTTGTTTTTTTGCAACCAGATGAGGTACGGGAGGGTGGAGCCAAGTACAATGAATGAAAAATACTTTTAATGCAACCAAATAGTCACAATTAACCATCATGAAGTGAAAACACGCTTCAAAGGGTTAAAGTGCTAAGACGAAAACACAGACGTCTCTCAGACTGGACAACGCTGTGGTAGAGACCTGTCAATCACAGTAGCCCCGCCCTAAAGCATCCCCTGCTTTATGGTCTATTTGACTCTAAATGGACCATAATTTACTAAATGAACATCATGCTGTACTGAAGAAGACTTGAAACTAGAGATTGAGACATAAACTCATGTTTACAATGTTTACTGAGGCAATAAATCAAGAGAGAAGTAGAGTCATTTTCTCATAGACTTCTATACAACCAGAGGAGTCGCCCCCTGATGGACATTAGAGAGAATGGAGCTCTAAGACACGTCAGCGAGTGTGGCTCAGCAGGGTCATCCTTCAATCAGAGGATCGGCGGTTCCATCCCCGGCTCCGCTAGTCCATGTCGATGTGTCCTTGGGCAAGACACCGAACTCCAAATTGCCCAAGCTGTGCCTGTGGCATATGATAAAGGGTATGAATGATTAGATCCTGATGGGCAGGTGGCACCTTGCATGGTAGCCCCTGCTATCAGAGTACGAATGGGTATGAATGGGTGAATGATGACATGTAGTGTTAACGCGCTTTGAGTGTTTGGAAGACTAGAAAAGAGATATAGAAGTACAATCATTCATTTACCATTTAGCACTGACTTCACTCTTCATACCTAGAGGTTGCTGCCTGATTGATTATATTTGTGTAACTCAGTCACAATGTACAATGTAAACACAGCAGACTTAAAGTAACAATCTAGTGCAGACCTGGGCATTGTACAGCTCGCGGGCCACGTCCGGCCCGCGGGAGGTCATTGGGAAATTGGCAGTGGTGTATAGTAACGAAGTAGAAATACTTCGTTACTGTACTTAAGTTTTTTTTTTTTTATATCTGTACTTCACTTTCCTATTTATATTTTTGTTGACTTTTACTTTTACTTCACTACATTTTTGCAAAGAAAACTGATACTTTGACTCCGATACATTTCCCCTGAAACCTTCGTTACTCGCTACAAAATCAAATCTATCTTTAGAAACAAAATGAATCATGAGAGCAGCGTCGGGGACTGTGGTGGAACACAGACTGCAAGCAAGCAGGTTTGGTGAATCAGTGGTCCTAGCAGCAAGTTAAATCATTGGTTAATCACGTTAATGCACAATTGCAAACAAGTACTCTCAAAGCCGCGGAGTTTTGATTCCCAGTGATGCCCAGGATGCTACATGCTATAGCTAGCAGGCGACAACATGAGTAGCATTCCACACAGGACGGTGGGATGAGGAGAGGTGGATGGTCAAACAAACAGTTTCCTCCAGGAGGCCGCAGTTTGTGCCGTGTGTGAAATGAGAAGCCAATGTTGATTTATTTGTGACGTGACTTCCGTACTTAAGCAACGCCACTTCTGTCGATATTTTAACGCAAACCACGACCTTTTCCTAAACCGAACTATGTAGTTTCATCGCCTAAACCTTAGTTGATGGAAGTTTATTTTGGAAAGACAGTATGCATGTAACAAGTGAAAACAGACTCATGTTGCTGGACTTTTGCAGGAAAGACGCATGAAAAATGCGGAGTAACTTTTCGTAAGATATCAATAAAACGGGGATGAATTTATATCATTGTATGAAGAGAGTGACATGAGAAGATCAATCTCATGTCTGTAAGTTAAATCAGCTATCATCACTCTTTTAAAGTGATTAGTGACTCGTCTAAAACATTTAAAAAAGGACTAACTTCAATAGAATCATTCTATACACTGTAGCTTCTTTACATTCTATTAGAATGTAAAGAAGTTACATTCTAATACAATGTAACTTCTTTACATTGTAATGGAATGTAAAGAAGTTACATTCTATTAGAATGTAACTTCTTTACATTCTATCAGAATGTAACTCCTATGGGCCTGATTTGAACACAATAGGCAAAGGTTTTGCTCAAGCTGAATCTGCAATTGGGCGACTGCTACCATCATAACTCCATCTGATCATCCCGGAACGTTGGGAACGCCGGGAACGTTCGGCCCCAGCTGTTTTTTGTTGTTGTTCCACGTTCAAAACGTTCTGCGTTCGGAATGTTCGGCGTCCTCAGGTTAGCATAGCATAGAGAAATAGGGGCTGAATCTTTATTGTTGTTAAATTATAAAATAGCTATAACTTTGTGATTCTGTTTAGTCCAGCAGAGAAGGCTTAGCTGGCCCTGACGGCCCACCACTGGACTGCACTAATGACTGATCTGAATGCCAAACTGAAGGCAAGGGCCTCTTTGCACATGACATGCAGCCTGGTGAAGGCTTTCATGACAAAGTTGCAGTTTCTTTCAAGCCAGATGCAGGCAACACTCTCACCCATCTGCAAACCCTGAAAGAAGCCACACCATCAGTTGAACATCTCCACAAGTACTCATCCATGTTAGGGGCACTGCATGGTGAGTTTTCAAGGCCATTTCAAGACTTCAAAAGAGTTGAGAGTGAAACATGATTTCTTCTCCTTCACGTGCAGTGTGGATAATGCTTCCAGTGATGTTCAGCTCTAACTCATTGACCTGCAGTCTGATGCAGTACTGCAGAGCACTTTAGTCAGTATCACTGCTGGAGTTTTATTCTTCTCTCAAAGAGGAGAACTTTAAACACATGAGGAGTAGGGATGTAACGGTTCACAAAACTCACGGTTGGGTTCGGTACGATACAGTGGAGCCACGGTTCGGTACGTTTCGGTACAGTAGAAAACTATAAATGCAGAGAAATGTACTTGATTTTAAAATATATTTATTCATTACAACTAACATCATAAAGTTATTCTTTGACTTTGAACAATGATGGAACTATACCTGAGTGACCCATCTTCTGGGGTGTCTTCTTAGCAACACATAAGCATAAAAAACAAAAACTGCTCCTTAATGTTATGTTGTATTGTTACTTACATCTTGCAAAAGAGATTTTTAATCTCAATGGGACTACCTGGTTAAATAAAGGTTGTTTTTTTTAACTTTTTTTAAAAACTTTTTTTTATTATTCAAACGTATTCGTTTCGTCATGCGTACCGAACCGTGAGCCTCGTACCGAACGGTTCAATACGAATATGCATATTGTTACACCCCTAATGAGGAGGCATGCTCAGAAGATGTTGGTTCTCTTTGGATCTACCTACATCTGTGAACAAACATTCTCTGTGATGAAGTTGAACAGATCCAGATCCTCTCTCACTGACATCACCTGTCAGCTGTCCCTCACCTCACACATTCAGCCTGACTTCAGTGCACTTGTTCAAAGACTAGATTTCTCGCACTGAACTGAAAAACAGAAAGAGGTCATTTGTATAGTCATAGTTACAGTAAGACAAGTACTAATTTTGCAAAAACATGATCCCTGTCAGTGTTCTACTATTATATATGAATATTACAAATGTATATTTGTTTGGATCATTATTCCTGCTGCAGATGTTTTAGGTGGAGCTCATTTTAACTCCTTTATACTCTGTTGTTCAGTTTGGGTATTTCGGAAAGTTTTGAAAAATTATAACTTTTTGACTTTCCGACCGTAGCCCTCGTCTCTCGGCTCTGCGGGACCCTGTAGAGGAGCGAGACAGACAAGAGACAGAGAGAGAGCTTACACTTGAACATCAGTCCATGAGCGCCTGTCTGCCAACTGCCCGAGTGTTTACCTTCGGTTGGGAAGTTGGTGAGAACTCCTCAGTTTATCCTGGCCGGGCCGTCTGGGCAGTCAACAGTGGCAGGCTGAGGTAGCACCAACAAGACCTCAGGACCCGACTCCCTGAGAAACACACACCGTCTAAGATGATAAGATGTCGCTCCTTAAATGCACTTAGCTTGAACTCTCGCTCAGCGAGACTTGCAGCAGTCGGGTGAAATCAAATTCCAGGATTTTCGGCATTAAAAAGGCCCGAGTTCTGCAAAACCGTCACACGTGATTTCGTTGTTTGTCTTCACATCAACATCGCATTCGCAAGCAACTAAAAATGATGATGGAATACACAATATCACAGACCTTTTCGATATCCTCGGCATGCGCCTTGATTTGTTTACTGCATTTTACAATGCAAATATACAACTAAACCTCTATATAATTTAACTTGTAGTTACAGTGTCGACTATATGACATACTGCAAGCTGTTTGAAAGAGGGCTCCGGTGCGATCGCATCCCTTTCAGAAGCTTTAGAATCCAGCCTTGAACTGCAGTATCTTTGTAAAATATATCCAGAACTACAAATCCAACAAATCCAGAATACCGTAGATATTGTTGCCTTTGGTCTGTTGACCAATCAGAGGCTGTGTTCCTAACTGTCTGCCAACTCTGATGTAAAACACGTTGGAATAATTTGGGATTAAAACATGTCCTTATATGGAGCAATCTTGTGTTTAATTTAAGTACCTTTGAGGTTTCTGACAAATGTAGTGGAGTAAAAAGTACAATATTTCCCTCTGAAATGTAGTGGAGTAGAAGTACAAAGTTAAATAAAATACAAATACTCAAGTAAAGTACCTTGAATTTGTACATAAGTACAGTACTTAAGCAAATATACTTCGTTACACTCCACCACTGAGCATAACATTTACTCTTACCACTCGCAGCTTATAAAAACCATACAACATACTGCTTTTATTAAAGAGGTGGAATAATATAGAGCAGGATTGAGTTCAGTCTATTGGTCCGGCCCTCCACAACAGTCCCTGTTTCTCATGTGGCCCCTTGGGAAAAAGAATTGCCCACCCCTGATCTAGTGTATACATGCTCGGCCCTCTCAACGTTTCCCTCTCTTTGCCTTGGGGGCCTTAGGGTCCACAGGAACCCTCAACTCGTCTTCCTGCCCCCGGGGGCACTTAGTCTCAACACAGTAGTAATAAACTCTCATCACTCTGAGTCAGGGGTGTGCGTACGTCAGTCTGTTACTACAAACGTGTGTGCGGCAGCAGCAGCAGTAGTCACAGGCCAAGCAGTAGTTGTAAAATCTCATCACTTTTAGTGGTCCTCCGGGGGTCCTGGACTCCTCTCGCTGTGTGTGGTTTGACCTGCCGCGGCCCCCCCAGCCCCCCACATGCCCACTTAGATAAACAGGCAGTAAACACAGGCAGTCCTAGCACCACTCTCTTCCCCTCGCAGCATATACAAGAGCTGCAGATGAAAGGACTGCTTCCCGACGCTAATAGCCACTAGAGATTAGCCCCCCCCCCCCCTTTCCTGCGAGTCATAATTAAAAGTTCAGCCACTATGTTCATAAAGCTTCTAAGAATAGTAGAATACACATCTTAGATCTCCGGTGAGTCTCATGCACTACCTTCACCTTCACTTGAAATGGAAGCTGGTCCCACATCAGCCCTTCTACCCCTGTTACGTGGGTTGAATACGTGCCTGCTTTAAGAGCGCTGTGTGAACGCAAGCCAAAGCCATGAAACCATAATATATACAGGCCCTGTTTACGCTTTTTTATTATTAGCTTATCAGGCCTGCAGGCATATCTGAAAATGTGCATATAACTGATGCAGGGCCACGGGGTTGAAGCTGTTAGTGATTATTTTGAGTCGGGAGGCTCGTGCAACAACATGGTTTCTGATATCTTGAGCTGTTTTTCTTGTCGGGTCTCGGTCCGAGGAGTGAACGGTGTGGTGTGTGGATTGGAACCAAAGAGCAGGGCTACATTCTTCCACTGTGTTGAGCTTTACGTAATGCCACTGCACACATTATTGACCAACTATGGTTCAGATATTCCTGCTCTAGCTGCTGGTTGCCAGTAATCACGAGTGGTGGACGATGCCAATTCATTATCACCGTACTGAAGTATGCTTCTCCCAATCTAAAAGCCCTGCTGTGTTTTGAAGATTAGAGTTCGGGTTAATTATGATAAGCAACACTGCGGGTCAAATGGTTGGAACAGCTTTTCCTCCGGCACGTCTCTTACTCTCCCATTGCATTCCTTTAGAAGTGGGCCAGTTATTCTCAAGGTGGGCTTTGTGAATTTCATGAGTCTAGACAGAAAACATTTTTATGAAGTTCAAGATTTTCCACCGAGACATTGATGTTGGCCTTTTTTGGATCACCTTGGGAATATGTTGTCTCCCTTTTCTTCTCATCAGATGTCTGAAAGGACGGGAGATGGATTGTTGGCGAGCCGGGCCCTTCTGCCGCTCTCACCGTCTGCCGTGTGTCAGCGCTGCATGTATAAGGAACGGTGCAGTGGTGTAAGGAGATGAACAACACTCTTCATTCTCTGTGTGCATCATTTCATCCTGTCATTTTTTATTGGACATCAAGAGAGACACAATGGGACCCAGAGGGGGTCTTGGTCCCTCTAGATGTAGCCTGTGTCCTGATGATACCTCTCAGATTAGAGGTTGAAGGATAAGTGCAGCCTCTCTGGCAGCTGCTTCTATACCTTCAAAGGCTTCTCGTCCTTCCTCCCTCCTGCTCTTCCTCCCTATCCCCATACATCTCCCCCGCCTTCCCTCCCTCTCTCCTCTCTCCTCCCTTTATGTCCTATCCTCATCCCGTCCCCTCCCTTGTTCTCCTTTTTTGTCCCTATCACCCGCCCCATCTCCCTCTCCTTCCCATCTGTCCTGTTGGTCTGCAATATGCCAAGTCTGGGGAGCGGTTTCAAGTGTGTTTAGAGTAGCTGACTCATCGCCGCTTTAGTGCCATGGTTTGTTAATGCCGAGGGCAGCTGATAGCAGTCTGGACGTCCTGTGTTGCAGGTGGCCCACGCAATCCTGTACGTGTGTGCACGTCGCGGTGTTGTGTGACTGTATTAAATACAGCTCTGATGGGTATAAACACCTTGTCCTTTATCATCAGCGTGCGTGCAGACATGAGTGACGTCCTAGCAATAACAAGACGCACACTGGGCCTTTACTCTGCTGTCAGTGAGGATCGTTCAAACCGTGGCTTCATTCAACACTGACTAATGACAGGCCAGAGATGAAGAGCAGCTCTTCGTCTGAAGCTTCAGGACACACGCACAGAACATGTCCTTGGTGAGCTATCATCATCAAGGCTATCATCATGTGTTATTTGGAACACAAAGTTTCATGCAAGAGTTAAAGTTTTGGGGTTAATTGACACACCAGTGAGGGAGCACTAAGCTCCCCTGTCTGTCCCAATCCACCAAACTATACTAACTGACCTTACTCTAACACAAAGCAGAATCTCAATCAGCCTCATACAATCGTCATCTCTACTTCTCCAACATGTCTTGGCGTATGTTTCTCCATCTTCTAATTGTTCAGTTCTCATCATCCTATCTCGGTTTGAGCTCATCCCTCTCAGTATTGACACCGCAGTGACCCCCCCGCTGCACAAGGAAATCCAAGCCAATCAGAGCTAGTGTTCCACTGCGCTCAACACTCCTTCCATTCCTCTCCATCCCTTCGTCCCCGCATCGCAGCTAAAACGGCTCATCCTGAAACCATTAGGCCAAATTGCTAAATGTTTCAAATGTGCAACCACTTAAGGCTTTGTCTTTAAGAGGAGTAATCTTCAATCTACTGTGGCAAGCAAGAGGAGGGCGAGGTGGATGGCAGGAGTGGGAAGTGAGAGGAAGCCAAGTACTGTGGACTGAAACTGAGCTGAATAGAGACGGATAGCAGGAGAAACGATATTAGCTTTTACATTCAAACATCGTCCATAACTCGTGTATTTATTGTTCTGCTGTTGGTTTACAGATTGTGCAGTTAGGTTCATGGCAATGTGAGAGGCCGACACAGTGATAGTTGTCCAGGTTGATAGAGAGTAGAAACTCACACAGTATATACTGTATGTAATGCATAGTAATACTATAGACAGTACGATACTTGCAGAGAGACCAACTGCGCTACCAGAGTTGGCAAACATGCTGCTATGTTCCATTAAAACCATAATCAATTGCTTTAATTACATTTATTGTATTACTCTCACTAGTTATAAGAAAATACTGATTCCCTCTATGGATGCTGAAGACCTTTACAGGAACTTTTCTCAACACTTCCAAGGTTTTCCAAGAAAGAATCCTCTGGTGTACAGAAAATGATGTCCCCCCCCCCCCCATTTTCTGGCAGCAGCAGCTACGTTTTCTTTGGAACAAATATAAGTACCCGGTAGCTAACTTGAGCGTTAACGAACTGAACATCCAAGGAAAAAAGCATTGTAAAGCTGGCTATGGTTTTGTATTGCTCTCTGAGGAGCACAGTGCAAAAATGCCTCATCAGTGACCTCTTATCACCTACGGCGTGGCCAACATTGGAAGAGTATTAGAAATGAACTTCACTCGTCGACCAAACGGACAAGTTGCTTGACGGAGATACTCACTGGATAACAGCCAGCCCGGTAGACTGATAGATACAGTACATAGACAGACCAAAGGACAGGATCCATTGCATGCTGCCGTGCAAACATCAAATCCTTCTGTGAAGCAGTCCTGGCTTCCTGAGTGACCCCAAGTCTCAGCCAGAGGACTTTGATCTGTCACTGAGATCATTACTAAGCTTACCGAGCTGACAAAAGACCGAGAGAACAGAGATTCTGCAGAGAGGTGCAGAGACTTGGAGGTAATTGAAGACAGGATCTCGTCCTTAGTTGTCCCGCGTGCTCTCCAGAAGGCTGAGGTGCTGTGGAGAGAGCCGGCGGGGAAGACTGGAGAAGACGGGGTTGGACGACCACCATCTGGATGTTTCGTTGCAAAACACAGCTGGGGGGGGGGGGGGGGGGGGGGGCTTTGTTCCAAGCAATTGATTAGAACTATATATTTTTTCAAACTGTTGTTTTAGTCTTGAAAACTGTCACACAGAACTCGAATATCTAGCAGCGAAAAAGCAGCATCGTCAGCATCAAGTTCAACCAATGCAAACACGTGCTGAACGTGTTGAACTACATCCACGGCGCCGAACCAAGCTGCACACTTTAATACTCCTTTAAACCTTAACAAAGGCAGCGTATACCAGATCCACTGCTTCCTTCCTAACCTTTCACAATAAAAGCCCTAGACATACAAGGCATATATTCACAGGCGAGTTTTTCCCATTTCCGTGTTGTTTATTCTTCATGCCCCGTTAGGTAAAGGCCTTCATGATGAAAAAGAAAACACACACATGGTAAAGCACCATTTAATCATCATGCAACCACCGCACGCACATCCCTTGTACAAAGAAGTAATAACCAATATGTCATTCATATGGGCCATACTGGATTGATGTTTAACAAACATTTTAGAACCTCCAAAGCCTCTTTTGAAATGTTGTGCAACTACATTGGATGGGTTTTGGGAATCCACATCAAATACAGCTGGAGTTTCCAAAGCGACCCAGAGAGAAAAACCAAATAAAGAATAGAAGCTCCTTGCTCACAGAGTGAAATATTTCAAACTTTAATGTGGTCAAACAATAAAAACATTCATTAAATGTCTGTAAAGAGACGTGCAGATAGGCACGCAGGGCACTTCAAGCATCTGCATTAGCCTTACAGTATACTACATAACAGACCCACATCTATTCCACAAAGTATTCCCTCTGCTTTTTAATGGCATAACTTCTATATGGACATTTTTAGCCTCAGGTGTATATGAAACATTATTACAATATCAAATAAACCTCCAATTTTGCCTTTTGCATTTGCTCCAGTGTAATTAATATGAAATGCTTGGAAGGAACCCCAGCTAATGACAGACATTAAGTGGCTTGGCTCCCCCTCTCCCCGTGACAAACTGAGAGAACTCAGCTTGAACCGCAGAGAAAGCCCATGAGCCAGCTGACTGATAGCAGCGATAAGGAGTTTTCAAGGTAACTATGCAAAACCAAATGTGTCTGTGGGAAAGCAGCAGCAGAAGCAGAAGTCTGTTTATTTGAATGAGCTCAGAAGTGTCTCTCCTGTTTCTCTTACGTTACACTGGAGTTCACACAGTGCACTGTACGTCCGTGATGGATACGGTAATGATACATTCATGCAATCAGGACCGAGTCTGTTTTGTCTCCCATTAAGAAGGCCAGCTATCTCGCTGACAAGGGCCAGGTCACATTTGGTTGTGACTTTAAGCGTTTTCCTTCGGTGTGATTTGAAGCGAGGGAGACAGAGTGTTTCTGTGGGCATATCGGAGGAACAGCGTCGGGGAGAGGGGATAGGAAGAGAGATGAAGGGTGGGATAGTCCACATCAGGGCTGCTTGGGGTTCTAGTAGATGCACTGTCTGGTTGTCTTTTCAACACCAGGAGAGGTGATGTGGATTTATGAAGGCGAGGAATTAACTGGAAGGCAAATATGTTTGGCTGCTGAGCCTCTCATCCACACAGGGAGCTCAACAGAGCTGCTGTTCTGCTGCTTCCAACCCCTCATCTGGCCTCACTTCTGGTCTACAGTACATACTACGGATGTGCACTTGTTGATTTTTACCTGTTCAAGTATGTACTGTGTGTTGCATTTTACGTCTTTTAAAGCTGGAGTACCAAATACGTACCAAACAAGATCACAAAATACTGATGGAGCCTGTCCCCAGCAGCGAGAGCTCTCTTTATGTTGCAGTATACCAGAGTTGTGGCGTCTGTGGCGACTTGAACCTGAAGTGATGCATTTTACGTTAACCAGCCAAAGCTACAGGTGGAAGGAAGAGGAGAGAGACTGCAGTGATGGAGCAGCAGCAGCAGCTAGGAGTATTGCAGAAGCTTATGGCTAAAAGTCCCAAGAAGGGTACAAGAAAGGTTTCTGGCGTGGATGCTCCAGATAAAACAAGGAACTCAGGGTTTGGAGGAAGACTTTTAAATCAGAAAAAGAAAGTGGTGGACGGTGACGCAAATACTGATGACCATTTTCCTTGTTGGAGGCCGCTGGAGGAAGAGGAAGGGACTGAGGGCAGACACGGATGGAGGTGAGCGCTCCTGGGGGGGGGATGTCACAAGCACGCATCGACAGTGTGTGTCGCTGCCAGAGAGGGGGAACACCAAAGCTCGGCACTGCAGGTTTAAGAAACCGATGGAGGATTTATTCACGTTACAGACAAAAGCAAGAACCAGTGTCGGCCTCGATCACGCTTCAGAGGTACTTATTGAAATGATTTCAGAAGTTGACCTTTATTTGGCTGCGCTGTATTTACTTTATATCCTACTGAGCCTGAGGATCAAATATCTCTTTGAATAGTATCTATGTTCAAATAACAACGGGCACACATTACCCGTACTTACACAGGGAACTAGCTACTGTTGAGGTGTGCACCACCCAAAGCGCTGCATACAACAGCGCTGCAGCAGTGGTCAGTGCTTTTGTCTGGACTCGAACAGCAACCATGAGTCATCGAAACCCCGGCAGATGGGAAAGGAGGATCCTCTGTCTTGATGGGAAACGGGGACGGATGTCTCTCTGTGGACAAGATGCAGCCCCGCGCTCTACTACTCATACAGGAACACGTGTTGACATGCATGCTCAAACACAGTTTTGGAGTTACGTAGTGGATTCATGTGTATGTACATGGATCTTTCAACGTGCGTGTAATGTAGACATGCGCGCACACACACACACACACACACACTTGCATGCATGCTTCTGCTGGTTACCCAGACCTGGCTGTGTGTGATGGATCTGGTTCACAGGACTTTGCATGTGGAGGCTTACTGCGGTCATCCCATAAATCACACAGGCCCAAGTCTGAGGCCTAGTCACTTATCATGAAGATTAGGAAAATGACTTCAAAACAACAAAACAAGTTCTCATCATCCACTGTTTTATATGTTCTCTGTGTTTATCTTCTATATCTCCGTCTCTCTTTCTGTGATTCTGTCACTCCAGCCTTCTCCATGTCTGCCCTTTCACTGGCTGAATCACTCTCCAGCTTTCTTCCTGCCTATTACTGTTACAGTACACACAGCAGTAGTCACCTTTTACGAGGTGGGTCCAGCCTGTCAGCTACAGGCTACTGCAGTTGGACCCATACAGACACACTCACGCATGCCTAGATTCTCTTAAAACCCACAAGACTCACATTACCGGCATCCAGTGCGGAGAGTCGCACGGGCCCCGGAGTGAGAGCAGGCTTTCCGTAGGGCCGGGATCTGTTTCCAGTCAAAACCTGCCCGTGTCCTTCCTGGGCTCCTGCGGCTGCATTGCCCCCCGGGCCCGCCGGGTCACAGCACGGCAGGGGGAACAGCAGTGTGTGCGTTAGTCAGTGTCTGTTCACAGTCCTACTGCACACACACACACACACACACACACACACACACACACACACACACACACACACACACACACAAATAGAAACACGTTCACAGAGAAGCACTTACTCACACACTGTCCCTCGCACACAGCCACACACAGCTGAGCCCCTTTTTTCAGCAGTGTCAACGGCTCTCACACACACGCGCACTCTCTCATAGTCACCGACGCACACACCAGCAGAACACCTGTCGGGCCGCCTGGCTCGCTCCAGGACACCTTCGAGTCATGAGCTCATCGGAAAAGCAATTAAAGGCAGCGCAGGCCCCGCACGCTGGCGTAATGTTTTGTTTTGCTACTTGGCTTCAAAATTAACCAAACCTGTCAGAAGTCATCTGGCTGACATGGGCCGGGCTATATTTATTTATTTTCTGTTGGAGGATCTGGACCCAGCGCTACCTCGCGTCCAACAATGAAGTGATTCTGAAGGGCGGGGGAGGGGGGCGATTAGCTAGCTCGAACATGAATTCTTCCTCCCCTCCGTCTACCTGGGGGGTGGATGCCGAGCTCGCCCGCCTCTCTTTGCCTGCCTGTAACTGTGACGGTGGGGTCGTGGCCCCTGTAGTCGGGAGGTTGCGCCCCCTCTCACCCCAATCAGGGCTCTGGTCTCCGCTGAAGGGACTCGCTGTTTGAACTCGCGCTGACCTAACCGCTCCCACTTTATCGGATTTCATGCTTGCAGTGACTGAACAAAAGCAGATTTTTTTGCATTCAAAAATGTATAAACGATGTAATGTGATTTAAAAAAAGACAACAATAGGACAGAGAGATGTGTGGCTGATGGATTACTGGAAAGGAGGAGACCAACAGAGGAACATAGACAGGACTGAGAGGTCAGAGGCCTCCTCTGTCTGGTCTAACGCTCTATAGCCTCAGGCTGTGAGTCAGACGGCCGTAAAACAACACCAGCAGCCCCCTGCTCTCTTCTACCTCTACTGGTCTTAAGAAGAAAGAAAAACACCTTTGACATTAATAGGGCCGCTGTGGGTGAGTCACGGTGAGTGTGTGTCTTCACAGATGCCTCCACGGACACTCTCGCGGCCCCTTCAGCGGCTTTCTGGTGTTTTCTTGGGGAATCATTTAGGAAGTAAAAAAACACCTCTGTTATCGTTGTCATCACTTTCTGTAATGGCCGTCATGCCACCCGGCTGGAGCACAGAAAACCAACAACGAGCCTGCTGTGGAGGTCACGAGGGCCGCTTCACGTTGCCGCACGCTTCAATCGAGGCGTCACTCTCCGGCCGTTGCGTCAACAACGGCGATGACACGAGAAAACACGGCGCGGGCGGCAAAGCCTCGGTCTTCAAAGCCTCGTAGGCCAGGTCAGCATGTATTTTGGTTTCTGTGTCGCTGTCAAACAGACGGAAAGAGAGAGAGAAAAAGAGTGTTTGCTCTGTTCATTTCAGAGCGAGAGAGAGAGAGGGCTTCTTGAGTGGTGTTGTGATTTATCAAAATGGTCACGGCTGTCATTGTGACACGGGGCCGCAGTAAGATGACGGCTGCTGGCACTTTAAAGCTGCTGATGCCACGGCAGTTGCTTCAGCTGGTTATTTAAGCAGCCAGCTTACGATGCACTCAGAAGTCAGCTCCGTTCAACTGATGATGAGACAATTTTGTCGTTATGGAAACTTACACGTGTGGGTTTTTAGTGTATTGTATCTGCTGATGGCGATGACGAAGTGGCTCTCGCGCTGCAGAGCATCCTCCACCAAAAAAGCTCAGTGTGTCTGCATTGGCTTTAGCGCATAACGATGCTGTGCAGTCCACTCTGGTTGAGACTTGTCTCCAATTAGGCATTTTATATACTTTCATTTGCTCATTTATCTCTGTAATAACTGTTAAATAAGCAACCCATCGACTGAGTAATATGATTTATTGTGCCATGACTCATTTCTCCTGAACGTGCTTTGTCGTGCTCAGTGCAATCCCGTCGACCGCAGTTTTGAGTCAGTCGATTTATCGAATACATCTTCGCTGCTCAGCCCCGTTGCCGGCCCTGTTGGGTCCCACACTGCTCACGCTGTTCTGGGCCATTATGAAAACCACTTGAAGCCAGGCGCTGCAGCCACAGCCAAAGCCTATTAAGCAGCCACACTGTGGTGGAGGAGTTCAAGCCACAGGGCTGAGGTTGTGATTCCTTGTCAGGAGGAGGAGGAGGGCGGGTGGAGAGAGGTGGATGCAGGATGACGAGGAAGGCTGGAGGTATGGTCTCAGAAGGAAGGGTAAAGAGTGAAAGAGTGGTGAGAGAGGATGAGGGGTGGCGAGGAAGCATGGATGAAGGAGCATTGTAAGGGAACAGGAGGGGTTTTAGGATGGAATTGAAGCAGGGACAAATGCCAGCAAGGCTGTTGTTGTGGATACATCAATAGATAAATTGTGAAGAAAGATGGAAGTGACGGAAAGTAAAGAAAATTAGAAAGAGAGATGAAGCGATAAAGGAATAAACGTGAGACAGTTTGACCTGATCCAATGAGGAAAGTTTCCCCTCAGAAAGGATCCTGTGCCAGTAACAAACCATGAGTATACCAGTGCACCTGGTGAATAATGATCAGACACACCAGCATGCATACACTACAGTACATTACATCATACTGTACTGTGAATGAACACACAGCACAGACTTTATACATTACACACACACACACACACATTTGACAGCACTAACACACACACACAGGCTCACAGGCCACAAATCACTGAACGTTGTAAAAGTGGAGCAAATTGGAGGAGTTTTATTTGCATTGTTCACAGGGAATAATGGAGGAGGGAGTAACTCCTGCCAAGCTGGAGAGCTCACAAAAATGTGTGTGTTCAGGGAGAGTTCATAATTGTGCTTTGTCCACGCTTCGGAGACATTAAAATGTTTGGCGAAGCAACAAGCAATCAGGCTTCGTTGGAAGGTGAAATGCACGCACACACACATTTGCATGTTCACGCTTACACACTCGCAGCTTTGCCCCGGGGCCTGAAACAGAAGACCAGAGTCTTGTCCAAAGCTCCATTAAACTGCCGAAAGTCCTGCTAGAGCTGAAACATCCTCCCAGCGTCATGCCGGGACATTCCACGGCACGCCAGAGACCCCAGCGCTAATCCCGCCGGCATGGCAGTCATTATTGATAGGATCCTAATGCATTACCTCAGGGCCCCGCTTATTGTTGGTGCAGATTATTATTTAAGAGTAAACCAAAACCTAGAGAAGGTCTCGAGTTTCATAGAAATTTATCAAAAGAAAATGTTATTCTTGGCTTATACCACTTTGAACGGCGCAATTGAAACAAACTGTGCTCCCTTTGCCGCGCTCGATACCCGCCGACGGGAGAGAGGAACAACCTCACGCTCAAGCTGAACAGATCTACCCTAAGTCACCTGACATTGATTTCAGTGATCCGCAGAAATAACCGCAGCGGCAGCATGGGGACATTTTTGACGATGTGAGTTCAGATAGTTTTCTCTTCATTCTGCGCATCTCTTGATGTGGGTCCTGTTGAATCAGCTGTGTCGACCACTGAAGTATCGTATCGGCTGCTGTTCTGGTGATTTTGTACTTCCTTTCCTATTCGCCTTTAATGCTTTTTGGGAACGTACTCATCCATGATGGGTTTCGATCGTCTTGGTCTGCAGACTTGCATTATTAAATCCTCTGTGTCTTTGTTCTTTGTCCAGGTGCGGTCCTGCTGGTCAGTGTCCAGGGCATAGCTGTCAACGTGGACCCGGTTTTCTGCACGTGGCTGCTGTACCAACCTCGCAGAGGGAGCGGCAGGCAGCAGCAGCAGGTACCCGATCCAAACGCCTCTTGCTGCCCCTTTGATTTTGGTCAACATTTGAACATGTTTCACACTCGCACATGTAATCTGTATGAATAGAGAACGAGCAGCACGAGAGTCTGAAGGGAACATAAATGTCTCCCTCCCTACCCTCTCATTCCCTGCTACCTTTTCCCCCATGTGCTCTGCTCCCTGTCTTCCATCCCCTCTCTCTCTATTTATTTGACAGGGGTCATGGTGATGGTTATGGACATTGAATGTCTCTGTGCCCACGCTACACACACACACACACACACACACGCTCCGTTTGATTGCCTGGGATACAGCACAGGTTCTCCCCATTAAGGCACATGACTATATATATAGAGAGAGAGAGAGTACATTAAAGTATCGTATTGTAATACTTTCTTTCCTTTTTGTTTTAACAAGTTGCTCTGTTTCATGCCTTCTGCAATTTGGAAGGGCTGTCAGCGTGTGTGTGTGTGCGCGCGTGCGTGTGTGTGTGTGTGTGTGACAGACAGAAAGAGAGAGGGAGTTAATTGCACCAACTCCTTACTCTGGAGGTTATTGCTGTACGAGGGTAAACAGATGTTATGAGTTGAACTGCTGCCAGTGTGAGCGATACACAACGCTGGCTGCTGTGTGTGTGTGTGTGTGTGTGTGTGTGTGTGTGTAGACATGTTGTTTATGTGTGTGGTTCTGTGAGCTCAGCTGCCTGTCAGGGCCACTCCTCAAGGCCTGGCCCGGTGTAGACCTTCAGCTGAAGGCCACACAGCAGCCTGTGAAGGACAAGGGGGGAGAGGACACGGACTGGTGGGGTCAGGATGGCCGGGGATGACGCGGAAGGAGGACAGATGGACCAGAGGAGAAGGACGTGCATGTCCCACGTGAAGAGAGGAATTTAGAAGAGATTTAGAGGCTAGAGAAGTGGGGGGGTGGGGTGTGACGCGACATAAAAAGTTGATGAGAAAGAAGTTGAGTATGAGACAGGCGTCACAAACAGGGACTCCAATTGGAGACGTGTGATAAAGAGATAGACAGATATGTGAGGAAGGAACATATGGAGGGAAATAAAAAAAACACGGGGAATGGGGGAAAGCACAGGACATCATAGAAGGAGGTGCAGAGAATGGAGAGGGATATTGAATGAAATGTCAGGCAAGCAGACTCACAGGCCCCGAATCCCAGAGGTAGAGGGAGATGGTTGGGGAAGCGGGTAATGAAGAGAAAGGGAATAAGAGGAGAATTTTATGTTGTGTGTGTGTGTGGTAGAAGGAGTTAGCTCACACTATGTCATCTATCAGGAATGAGCGATGGTCATTGGGTAAGGTACCTGCTTTTAGCATGGAGCTTTGAAATATTTTCCATGAAGTGATCAAACTCTTTGTACCATTGAGTGTTCTTCCCCAACCAACAAAACAGTCGTTTGTTTGTCTCTACAGTATTTTACTGTCATGTATTACCTGTAGATCAGTGTTTTATTATAGACTGCATGCTTTGCTTGCAGTCTGCACAGCCACAAGTTTCTGTGTCAAACGGACACTTGGGGCGTGGAATGTATAGGCATTTTCATACAGCTTCACTTATGTTCTTCTTACCTTTCACAATAAAAGCCCTAGACATATATACTGCATCGCTGCTTACCAGAGGGTACTTATATCCACTCAGAACATTTTGCTAAGATGCAACTTAACAAAATACCTGATGTGTTTTATTTTATTTCTTAAATGTATTTATCTCCAATACAGTGTTTGTGTTTGCTATGAGTGTGTTTGGAAGTGTCTTTCTAATGAGAGTATTTTGAACACCCTGCAATCAGATCTTTAAAGGTACTCGACATGGAATCCTGAGCAAATTTATGATTAAGGGAAGGCTCTCAAAATGGCAATGGCTGAGCCGGCAGCTAACAGTGCTAACAGTGCAAACAGAGCTAACATTGTTTACCTGGGGGGACCGAGACAGCGGCGTCAGTCAGGGCTGCTTCATCAGTGGTAGCCGCAGTATGAGCGCAGGCAGAGAGGTGGCAATTAGCTAGCTGGTGGGGCACAACAGGGAGACTCACATGCACTAACATGCGCGTCCGGCCGGTCTGGCTGCATAAACAAAGCACAGAGTAGAGAACTTCATCCTCTGCTCAGGTTGACATCCCTCCCATTATAACTTTACACAGCAAATAGTCTGCTGCTATGTTCATGCTCTGAATCCCGTATAGTGAACTTGACTTTCAAGTCAAACGTAACTTTGTGCAACTAACCTACTGGCCAACAGTTTTTCATTCATCCTATGCTATGTTGCAAAAACCTCATCATTTGGCGTCATGCCACAGTCAGTAGTTTCATATGCTAATGTACAGCCTTTGGGTCCCGACCCAGTCATTGAAAAACAACTGCATCAACATGTGTGTGTGTGTGTGTGTGTGTTTACTCAGGCTGCAGTACATCATTGGCCTGCAGCCTTGTGCAGCTGCATCATACCCTAGTGCTGCCTCTGGCTGATGCTAATGGGGTTTCCTTATTTCAGACCAACCTTCCACTCTTCTGTCTCTAAGCCACCTCACTGCCAGCCAGTGTGTGTCTGTCTGTGTGTGTGTGTCTGTGTGTGTGTGTTCGGCCTGCCAGCAGCATGGGAGACTGCTCAAAAACAACACGGAGCTGTCACTAGTCCTTGTTGGTCTTGGAGGCCTCTGTTGTGTTCCACTGCATTTTTCTCTTTCTCTCGCTGCCTCCCCTTTCTGTCTTGCGTTGCATTGCATTATGCATGCTGTCTCCTGTTCAACCCACGTCTTTGAAGCTGTCTAAAGTTATCTCCGGGTCATGGCCTTACTAACACAGAACAACAATACAACGATAAAGAACAACGTTTGGATGATTTGCACTCCTACACTTGATAACGTGTTTTTTCCTTTCTTATGGCCTCATAGGTGCTCAGTCATGCTGTGATGTCATTGCAGACTCCAGGTTCAGTCCCTCTGGCCAAGAGGAGAGAGGACGAGGCTTCGGTAGGGAGCACACCGCTGGCCAAACAGCCGTCCAATCAGGCGTCGGACTATGCCAGCAGCCCGGTCAAAACGAAGACGGTGACAGGTAGGTTTACTAACCCCAGGCTGAGCTGCAAGTTCAATATTGAAGCTATCACTATGACATTGCATTGAGGGAACAGGTTTCGACAACATCTTCTCTCAAGTGTTTGTTTTCAGATGTGTTTTACATAAAGATTAATATACAAACGAAAACTGCGACGACAGTTACTTCTCCCTTGATGGATGCAATAACTGCAACATGTTTCTATGTTTAAGGATATGGTCTTTCAGTGGCGGAATATTAATTTGTACTGCATGTAGCCCTGTTTCTATGCAATGCAACCATGTTACTATGATGTTGCATAACACACTACAGCTCGCTGACACCTGAGTGAACCCGTTTCTCAGAGGACACCACATATCCAGGCATGTCCTCCTCTGTTTTCCTCCTCTGGTAGTATTACTGTGGGCTCAGATGCCCAGAATAGATGAGTGGCTTGGCCGTGTGGAGCCTTCCTCGATGCCAGTTTTCCGCTTTTCTGGGACCCCCCTGTTCAGAGCAAACGCGTCCAGTGCATGCACGCGCACACACACACACACACACACACACACACAGAATACATGTACATGTCAGCACACACGTACATAATGTACAGGCTGGTAGGTTTTATACTGTACATGTACACACACAGACACTCTCACACACTCATGCAGCTTTGCTGTGGTCTGATCCTTAGATCCTTTCCAGAATTTTCCAAATCGGTCTCTAAATAGGAAACTCTGAACCTTTTGAATGGAGATGGCCAGAGAGGACAGAGATGAGATGTAGAGGAGGACCTCGTCACCGATGTGACTGCTTAGTGTGAGGAACAGACTGTGAAACACACCAACAGTATAAGTGTTTAGGTTAGTGTTGAAGGTGGTAGGAAGGGCTGCCACCTCTAAGTCGACGTAAGATTTTTGTTTTGGTCATTTTTCATGCTTTTTTTCATGCTGAATGACTTATTTCCAAGAAACTTATGAGCACATCTTTGGTAAATACAAGATTTAAATTGGTGCTTTTGCATGATTTACAGATCTTTGGATGAAATAAACGAATCAACTAGTCGACAAAATGGAATGAGTGTTTGTCGACTACGAATTTCTTCAGTCAAGGACAGCCCCAGTCCTAGGACTAGTGGGCGAGGAATTTAGTTAGTGACGAATGACCCTTTGCTAAGCCCCCGCTGCTGCTCCGTCAAGCTGTCGGATCTATGTTACCATGGAGCCCACACTGTCACTAACTGCACTCCCTGAAGGCATTTTAGATAAACAAGAAAGCGATTTGAGAGAGAAGCTGACAGAAGAGTCTGCAATATGTGTTTAAAGGATATACCCAGGATGTCAAAGATGATGAGATAAAGATAGAAGCTAAAGCCTACAGATCACAGAGTAATAGTGAACCACCACATCACCTGGAGATCGAGACACAAGACAATGGAATTGTAAAGCCGTGTAGGGTTTTATTCATTGTTACAATTATTATAAAAAGCAAGAGCAGCATATGTTTCCATTCAGTATGCCTTCAGTAGCTTAGAAGGGCTGACGATAGTTAATGATGTGCTAACTTACTCTGCTAATATTAGCGCCACTGGTTTTACGTAGAAACGTATATCTCCTCTCCGGGTAAGGAGTTTCACTGTTACACAACCTTTAACCGTTACACAATGTTTAACCATGACAAGCTCAAAATCAACTAAACCAGCCTGAACATGAAGAACATCTGAAACCACTGATGAGTCTATGGAGCAGAGCCGGATAGTTGTCGGACCCTGGTCAGAGCTGGCCGACGCTACGCTGTGATTGGCAAGTCTACGTTCCAGTGGGCGGGACTTACCGAAGGGTCAATGCATCAACTGAAGTGCAACGGTATTTTATCAGTTTGGAGGAATCTGTTAGTGGACATCAGGGATATTGTGGGGTGATCACAAAAACCATCTGAAACACACACACAGCACAGCACACGTGTGTGTCCTACCTGGGAGGATGGCTGGAGCAGCCACTCTGTTAAGGAGCTGTCCATGACACGACGCAGAGCCGTACTCACTGCAGAGATGGTTTTCATTTAATACTCGTGGTGCATTTACGAACCTAATCACCCCCCCTCTTGTGTTCCCCTATACATATTTAATTAATGCGATCCGACGGAGCGTCTTGGCTGGCTTCATGCAACTCAATTAGTTACAGAGTCTAAAAAACGAATAAATAAATATGTAAAAAAAAAAAAAGAAAGACTTCCCAGCCTCTACTGTTTGACTCTCACGGTGTTTAGGCTCCAAGTCCTCTAAACACTTTAACGGTTGAAACATTCTCTGCCAAAGCAGCGCAGTGAAGAGTCAGGGGAAATAAGCAAGATGTTGTTTGTCTTTTTTTCCCTTCTTTTTTAAGTCCCTGGGAAATGTGCTCCCAACAGGAGTGATGAATCCCTGTTTTGGGTGAAGTCATCCTGTGGCCGTAAATAACATTGCATGTCTATGACGTCCCCCCTCGATGTCAAGTGTTTCGATAGGAAAAATGCCCCTTTGACATTTCGGAGTCTAAAAAAAGGCCATTAGGGCTGTTTCCATGCTCGCTTTAAAAGCTCACAGCTGAAAGGTCACGCTGCCTTCCTTCTGGTTTTCCCTCTGTTCCTTGTTTCATTCAAAATGAATTCGGCACTAATGGCTTTTCCAAACCGCAGCATCTTTGCTTACTCATATCTCAACAGCATATTCTCTCATTAGGGGTCGTCAGTAAACAGTCACCTTGGCTCCAACACTGCACACGGAGCGAAATCAGGGTGTAGCTCATCAGCAACACTCAACTGAAGAGTACACTGGCCATCGATGTGCATGGCCTCTGATCCACCAGCTGTCTATTAGTGTTGCACGGTGTGCTGACACGAGAAAAGTATCGCAATGCCCCATTGTTAAAAAAAGTGCCATACCCAGTGTTATTAGTACTGACACTTTAAGCACGAGTGTTCAAATAAATGTTGTATTCATGAGTCGATTCAACGTGTGTGTGTGTGTGTGTGTGTGTGTGTGGGCGTGCTTTGATTCCACTCACTGCAGGCAAAGTGTTTTTCTCTTATTTGCATACAATTTGGATACAAGTCCTCTTGCTGACCGTCCACGGCTCGTCAAGAAAGCAGACTGACGGATCGAAACATGGCACTTAAGCGCTGTAGCTGAGTGTTATGGGTCGTCACCAAACGTATGAAGTAATACGATAATAACATAGAGGCTCCGTCGTCTGAACCAAGACGGGAAATTCTTTATTGGTCACACCTTTGTCGACGGCGGCGCATTGAGCCTCTGACACACTTTCCGCGACCGGGGACAGCTGTGTTCTGTGCGCTCAAAGTTCCATTCGTACTACAATTGAGGGCCTGCATCGGAATGGGTGTCCCACGCAGGCCACTTTCCCAATCCAAGCTCCATCCCGGTTGGTAAAGGTAATGCTCACACCGTTAAGTGATTTTGCCATAAGTTCAACTCAATTTTGCTGTCTTTGTGTTCCCATAACAACAAATTAGCCTATTTAGATGAGAGTAATATCACAAAACAAGCATCCACTTTATTATCTTCTTCTTCTTCTAAAGATGGAGCAAGCTCAGTCCTTGCGGCCCATCGGTAGATGACAGCATTTTACGTCACGCGGACACTTGGGCGTGAAAAGTAGGGATATGCCTCTTGAGTGTCACTTGTTTTCTTCTTACTTTTCACAATAACAGCCCTAGATATATACACCACATCGCTGCTTTCCAGAGGGGCGCTTAAATTCACTGAGTATGTTCGCCAAGAAGATGCAACTCAAGAAAATATCTTGCAGTACTGCTCGTACTTGTCTCTGCTGGGATCGAACCCGTTGTCAGCAACAGTGTGACAAATGTGAGTGTGTAGATGATCTAAATCAGGAGTTTATCCGGTCCTGGCTGGATGTTACAATGTACCCGATGTTTTAGGTTGAAGCCGTGGTATCGTGTGTATTTCTATCGAGATGGTATCGTGGCAACACTACCGTCCATCTCCGTGACTTGATCTCTAACTTCTTGTTTTTCTATCTGGGTAGCAGTCTTGTTTGTCTTTCTGTTTTTTCTTGTTGTCTTTTCCTCTTTTCTTCGTCGTGCTGTCTGCATTTGCGTCACTCTGTCTCTCACACAGGTGTTTGTAAATGACTAAAAACAAAGCCCATAAACTGGAGTTTTAGAGTTAACACGGACGGTGAAATGTTAAGTGGTCAGCACATGTGGGCTGAAATTGTGCCTCTTGGAGTGTTTTGCGAGCTATTTGTATAAGGCATCTCATTGTTGGACTGCATTAGTTAGTCAGAAACATATACTGAGTCAGACTCATGCTCTTTCTTATCCAAATATTTCTCTTGTGAAGTGAAAACAAGACGTTGGTAACTAGGGGCTGGTACTGTGTTTTGTTGAAATCCAACCCTCGGTGCCCCAACACTCTGCGTTGGAATGGAGCTCGCAAGTAAATGAATAGCATCTTCCCTGGAAATGGCTGCGGTGTTACAGGAGGAGATGTAATGAAAAGTTACAAATTGTTTCCGTGAGCAATCAGAATAAGGAGAGGGCAGAGGCATTTAGCCCTTGTGGTTTCAATCATGTATACGCCTCCCTGCAGTCAGAAGATCTTGATCGACTGCAGCTCAACGCTGCAGAGAAGGACTTGCAGAACAGCAGGTATTCTGTTTCCTTCATGCTGGAACCACCTTATCTGTTACATCATAATGCATCCCTTCTGCAATTAATACCACTACATTTCTCAGTATGCGAGAATGACCATATATCTTGGGCCATGAATGAGAAATGTTCTTGGGTTGTTGGATTGTTGGTGATACTTGATATTTAGTTTTTTGAGATTCATAAATTGACTTTCTGTTCCAACTCATTTCTCTTATTAATAGATTGTGTGTAATAGATAGACTGTGATTAATTAGAGGATGATGAACAACATGTTAATTCCTCATATTACTTCACGTCACCACCACTAAGCTAAAGGAGGACGAGTGTTCTTGTGATGTTTTCGAGTCTCATTTAGACACTTGTTAGCAGCTACCATTTTTAAGTCATGAAAAAGGATTTAGATTCACCACAGAGGTATTTACTGATGTATTTTATATCATAGAACAAACCGTTATAATTTCTACAGCTGCTGGTAACTACAACGACCTTATTTCAGGCATCTAACCGTAAAAGTGCTGACTCATTTTCAGGTTCACCTGAAAAAACAAAATGTTTTTGGTTTTTTTGTTGGTTTTTGGATGAGGATCATGATCCTCAGCCATACTTATACGGGGACCAGGCGGCAATCTCCGGTTCTGAACAGTGCCTTAAACTTGCATTCTTTCTAATGGCCAGCAGGGGACGACTCCTCTGTTTGTAAAAAGGAGGTCTGATTGTATAGAAGTCTATGAGAAAATAACTCTACTTCTCACTTTACCTCAGTAAACATTGTAAACACGAGTCACTGTTAATGTTCTGTTTATTGGTTGCAAAAAGCCAAGATGTCGACGGCCAAAACGACGAACTCAAGGCTTCAAAACGCTAGTCCACAAACCAATGGGTGACGTCGTGACGACTACATCTCCTTCTTATATACAGTCTCTGATGGGGACGTAGCCAGCTTTACGCTAGCTGCTAATATTATCCTTTCCAACTAGACGCAGGCCAATAGGAGAGAACAGGCCAAAGAAACATGGGCATCTCACAATTTTAGAGCAGTTATTGTGAAACCTCTGTGCCGTGGTCATACGTAGCTTTTACACCCAAAAACGGAAATGACTTAAAGTGAGACTCATTAGAATGATAGTGAGCCAGGACTAAAAGACCAAAGGTCATGGGAATAACATATGTGGACTCTGTTGTTAGGACAGATTTTTTTCTCGTAAAGCCATTCACCTCATGAGGAAGAGCTGCTGACATCTAACATGTTATGATTGTAATTAGCCGCCGTGAAGATGCTTTATTAATTGCCTTACCATGTATGGAGCACACTGAATAAGAAGCTGGGCGTTTAAACAGGAGGGAGATGATGGGAGCTCACTCTGGGTCAGCCCTTAAATCCTAGTTATTAGTCTATCATGCATGCCTGTGGTGTTTAAACTGTTGACCGTCAGCACGGTGCGTTTCCTCTTCTAAAGCCATTTAGCGAGTGATCTGGCGGATTTTTCAGAATCTCTTTGTAATTGCTGCGTGTTCAGCGCGGGACATCCGATCCAGCTGTTTAGCTGAGATTGAATCAGTAAACCATGATGATTTACCAATGGGCAGAGCTGATGTGAGTGCAGCTGAGCAATGACCATTGTGTCTTGATGGGTCGTAATCTCAGCTGTGATGGAGAAAGCTTCTCATGCAAACTCATAAATTGTACTTTTGTAAGAAATGAATTGAAATTAGGCAGCTCATTTGTCCTCTATTGGAGCGGGTGCTTTTTTCTTCTTTTCACAAAATGACCATTTGGCATTTTACTCGATAGCTCCGATGTACTTGTTCTAACGTAATGACAAATAAACGTCCAGCTATATGACGAGGCTCGGTTTTAGTTGCCGGCACATCACTTCTCAGGGGACTCTGAGGGGGTTTTATTGTTCAGCTTTCAGTCATCTATGTGGGTAAACAGAGGAGATATATGCAGGTCTGTTTGCCAGTTGGAGTCAACACGTGTGCAGACCGCCACTCACAGCGGTGCACAGGGAGTAAACACATGAGACTGGCCCGGGCTCAGCAGCGGCAGCCGGCCAACTGGACTGCCACCGGTGCTGCTGCTCAGCCGACCATCAGGAGAACACGTCATCATGAGGCTCTAACAGGAACCACAATGCTGGTGTTTCACTGCAAATGAGTCTGACTGAAGTGTGCAACACAAAATATTGGCTTGGCTTTTTGCAACCAATGAACGGAAGTTACCATATTTGGACTGCGGGAGGAGTGACGTAGAGACGGCGTGTACAGCTCTGGTAGTACAGTACTGTTTCAAACAGACACCCACAATATGTCCTCCCACCATGCATTAAAGTGGTCAATTCAAAAATAGAAGTCTGCATGTTCAGAGTGCGCTTGTTTGAGATGCCATTATCAGATGAAATGAGCCGATGTGCTGGATGTATGGAATATTAATATAGAGCGGTGTTTTGTTCCGCCCGATTATAACCTGGCCAGCGCGGCCCCTCTCTGTGCCTATAGATTATCATAGTTTTCCACTGGAGCTATTGATTTACCCGCAGAAATCACCTTGGGGAATCGCAGAACAAATCATAATCCGCTGGAAGAAAATCATTTTCAGAGCTTTCTCAGCAGTTCAAAGCCCCCTCAGAACAATTGCAGTCGCTAGATGTCCCTGCTTCCAATTGGCCACTTGAACGCATGCCTGGCACTTGTATGAAGTAAAGCGAGTGTTATGCTGTTTTGTTACCACACTCAGCCTAGCTACAGTTTCGCAGCAATCAAGGGGGGGACTTTCCTGCAGGCTTTGGTAAGGTGCCTGTTAATGTGTAGGCAAATGTACAGAGACACGCAGGGCCAGCTCACCGCAGATCATTTCCCCAGAAAGCACCGAGGGCAAGGTGATATCATACTGGGGGCGGTGTGGGTCTGCCCGGCTCAAATCTCACCACCCGTATCCGCTCCGACTCTTGGCAACAAGATCTTTCTCTCTGCCTCTCTGGTTTTGGTCGCTGCACACATTAAATATACAGGGCACATGTTACTAAACGCCGCTGACTCTCAGCACCAGCGTCGGCTGAACTGGAGCGAAGCCAAGTTCTGGTGGATGACCATGAACGCAGCTCATGGTGACATATATTCTCGGTATTTTCATGTGACACACGTCTGCAATTAAGATTGGCTCTCCATCACATGAGGAATAATGTTTCTTTTTGAATACACTTACAGTACAAATACTGGTGTGTTTTTGTGCCTCAAAATTCTCCTTTGTCATAATGGTATGGCTCTGGTTAGCATTTATAAAAGCTAATATTTCTGGTCAGTCCATCAGGGTTTGTTCTGACTAATGATCTGGTGGATAGACTACACTGCGTGCACAATTATTAGGCAAGTTGTATTTTTGAGGATTGATTTTATTATTGAACAACTACAGTGCTCTCAATCCAAAATGTTAATAAACCTCAAACCTGAATATTTAAGAAAGTAAGAGTGAGGTTTTGGCATTCTTAAGAGAATATCTGTGTGTGCACAATTATCATGCAACCAAATGAAAAACGAAAGTTTTCCCATCTCACTTGTTTATTTTCATCTGTTAAAGTGAGGATAATAAACAAACAACTCAAAATTTACAAATAAACATTTCTGACATTTAAATAAAAAAAATCAGTGACCAACATAGCCCCCCCCCCCCCCCCCCCACCTTCTTTTCAATAACAGCAATAAGCCTTCATTCATGGATTCTGTCACTTTCTTGATCTGTTGACAATCAACCACACTGTTCAGAGAGGTGGACAGTTTCCTTCACCGTAAATCTCCCGTTTAAACAGGGCCCACAAGTTCTCAGTAGGGTTTAGGTCAGGTGAGGAAGGGGGCCATGTTGTTGTTCCTTCATCTTTAAGGCCTTTGCTGGCCACGCAGTGGAGTACTTGGATGCATGCGATGGAGCATTTTCCTGCATACAAATCACTGTCTTCTTGAAAGATGCAGACCTTTTCTTGTGCCACTGCGTGAAGAAAGAGTCTTCTGAGAACTGGCAGAAGGTTTGGGAGTTGATTTTGAGTCCATCTTCAACCCGAAACGGTCCAACAAGCTCATCTGTAATAATACCAGCCCATACCAGGACCCCACCTCCAGTCGAAGTGGAGCTCTGTGCCCGTTACTGATCCAGCCACGGGCCCATCCATCTGGTCCGTCAAGAGTCGCTCTCATCTCATCAGTCCATAAAACCTCTGAAAAATCTGTCTTCACATATTTCTTGGCCCAGTCTTGACGGTTCAACTTATGTGTCCTGTTCGCTGGTGGTCTGGTTTCAGCCTTCCTTACGGTGGCCGTGTCTCTGAGCACTGAACACCTTGTACTTCTGGGCACTCCAGGTATAGCTTGCAGTTCTGGAATATGACAGCACTGGAGGATAATGGGTTCCTGGTAGCTTCACGTTTGATTCTTCTCAAATCTTTGGCAGTTCATTTGCGTATTTTTTTCGCAACACGTTTCTTGCGACCCTGTTGACTATTTGCAACAAAACCCTTTTTTGGCCCATTTGGCCTGAGGAAAAGAAGCTGCCTAGTAACTATAACAATACACTCACAGATATTCTCTTAAGAATGCCAAAACCTCACTTTTACTTTCTTAAATATTCAGGTTTGAGGTTTATTAACATTTTGGATTGAGAGCACGGTAGTTGTTCAATAATAAAATCAATCCTCAAAAATACAACTTGCCTACTAATTGTGCACACAGTGTAGGCTGAGGTCTTTGACCATTAAACGCGCATCACGGTTGTTTGAATGTTGCTTACATCATCAGAGGTGTTAACCGTTGTTTTTCTGTGATTATCCTTCACAAGACAGCGACTCCGAAAACAAGTCTGCTCTCAGTCTCGAGGTCGATCTGCGTCTGCCCACACAATTACACCACAAATTGGTTCACATAAAAGCTAACCTCTAAGTGTTTTTCTTTATTTGTCCCTAATGAATGTTCTCGTTGGCAGCGCCTTTCTGATGGAGAGCTTCCCCGGTCCCGAGCGTCTCATTGTTCTCCAACATCGACCAGAGTAAAGATCTCACTGGCTTTGCTTTTCAATCCTAAAATTAGCCGCGAGAACATACTTCTCTTTGCTGAGAAACGTACGCGCTTGTCAAAGGTTGGAAGGAGGACTGTTGTCTTAGTTCCTGTCTGCTAGTGGTCTGGATGATGGGATTAGCTGTAATTGTGCTGTTTATTGGGAGCACCAGAAAGAGAAAGCGAGACATGGAAACATTTGCATTGTTCTTATTATCAGTCCGCGAGGCCTCTTCTGTGGGCCTCACAGAGACGTTTCACTACTGATGGCTTTTCTGTGAGCTCAACCCATGCGCCAGCAAGAAGGTTGGGAACAGGAAAGAAAGTCCGGGTTTCATGGTTGAGATGCGTATATTGTGCAAGGACATAAATCAATATATTTCTGGAGAAAGAAAGGAACATATGCATGCATGTACACATGTTTAAAATAGAGAGAACTGATGAGAGGACTTCAGGCAGAACCACACAGTCATACATAACTACGTTGCGAGCCCAAGTAGCCTGATGGAAGTCAGGCAGGTTTTTATTGGCTGCTGTGCGCCTTTCAGAAGGGGATAATATTTTCATTGTGGAGTTATTTATATAGTTAAATTTTTCTGGTAAAGTCAATGATTTATCAAGGTAATGATGGTTGGAGTGGGGAAAGAAAACAAGAACGAGGAGGAATAATGAGATAGCCCCCCCCCCCTCTGCACACCGATGAGCCCGTGCAAACCCTCTGTGGGGGGAATTGATTGGCCCTCATGTATCCCTTCTCTGCTGGTCATGAATGATAAGGGTCTTAGGCCTCTGTGGATGTTGGCTGTGGTTTTTGGGGTTGAAGTGAGAGGAGCAGAGAGGGAAGTTGGGGTGGATTAGTGTGCAGGCTGGAGGGGTCTTGGTTCAGATGACAAAGGAAGACGTGTCTTTTGTTTTCATTCCTTACATGTTGTGTCGTGGTCTGGCTGGTAAACTCTCCCCTCTCTTTAGGATCTACAGATCGAGAGATTGTATAGGTCGGATAGCGATGCTGTGCACGATCGGGCCGAATTCTCTGATCCTCTTCCTCGCTTTTCTTCCCACCAGAGACATCGTTCTGTGTCCGCATGCCTGAGTTGAGAAGTCATCGCTCCTCAGTTACCCTGACTGGTTATTAGGGGACTTCGTGAAGCATGGGGCGAGATCAAACTGAAGACACTGCCCTCCTGCCCACCCCCTCCCCTCAGCCCCTTCTCTTAGTCGGCCACGCCGCCACTTTTTTCCGCGCCGGCTTCCATAACCCCGTAACAAATGGAGTTGCGTAAATATTTAAACAAACAGAGACTTGCATCCAAAACAAATAGGCGGGCAGGATTATTAAAGAGCCCCATCGTTGATTCTGCATGCAGCTGTAACAGAATATACAACACTTCAACTCACTGTAAACCATTTGTAAAAGGGAACATACCAGGAAGATAGCAGGCGGCGTGGGGAAACGCAGAGAACCCTCCATGGCGCTGTTTTTTATGGGCGCCTTGCTCAACCACTTGGGAAGGACATAAGGACGCTTTGGGCCGCCTGACTGTTAAGTCCGAGTGAATTTCAGCATGTGTGTTTTGCTTCAGCGGAATTTTGTTGTAAATCAAATGAGGCGACGCTGATTTGTTTCTCGCCTTTAAAGAAACAGTTCACCCCAAAATCTGAAATACATATTTACACTCTTACCTGTAGTGCAAATGATCCATCTCTATTGTTTTTGTGTGAGTTGTGTAGTTTTGGAGATATCAACTGTAGAGATGTCTGCCTTCTCTCCAGTTGAATGAGACTACATGGCATTCAGCTTGTGGTGCTCAAAGCCACAAACGAATACATTTGAAAAAATCAACATTAATGTGTCTTTCCAGAAATCCTGACCTGGTTACTCATGAATAACGCACAGGCCCAGTTGTGAGCAGTTTCATATAGGAACTATTTTCTTTCTACCGAGCTACACCCTTGGCTCATGATGCATCTTTTTGGTGTCATGATCACCACAAGCAGAGTGCCACCTAGCACCATTAAATTGGAGTGAAAGCAGACATTTCTACAGCCGATATCTCCAACACTCGGCAACTCGCACCAAAACAATCCAGACCGATAGATCGCGCTACAGGTAAGAGGACAAATGTGTGGCCAAGAGACGGGGCTCCGCGTCTCCCGACCCAGGCCGTGGGCTTAAAAGACCCGGGCCCTTCACTCGCGAGGAGATGCGATGGAGCTGTTAAAGAGGATGAATAGTCACCATCAGAATGTTTATGGGGGACGGGACTGGCAGCCCTGCACAGCAGCCGAACACTGGGAGAGAAAGAGGGGAGTGGTGGGAGAGAGTGAGAACAAAACAGAGGAGGAGAGGGGAAAGGGAGGGTGTACGGTCAGACTTTGGCCAATAAGATATTAGCCTAATGGTCTCGGAGAGGGTGAAAATGAGGACATGGCTGAGATGGCACGAGACAGGGGGAATAACCCCACTTTAAGAGGACTCTCAGGACTTGTTAGGCCCGGGCAGGTTTAAGAGCTTTGGGCGCTCCTGTCAGATTTCTCTTTCATTTGAATTTCAACCTCTTGTGTTCTCTCTGTCTTTCTCATTCTCTGTCCCTGCCTGCCTCCCTCTTTTTTCTTTTTTTTTCAATCCCCTCCCTGCAGAAATGGCGGGCGCCAAGTCACTATAACAAGATATGGCAGTTTCATTCCAAATAATGACCCCAGGATTAGCAAACAGAGTCCTGGAATGGTATTTAAAACAAAGCGAAGAGCAGACTGGCCTTGCATTGTCACTGCCTATGCTGTACTTTAGCACACTCTGATTGGTCCAACAGACTCTCTGCCTACCCCCTAACGTTAGACAGACTTCTTTCCTTGGTCTATTTCAGGTGAAGTTTAGCATGAAGGTCTAAAGGATTAGGGCAGCTACCAGTTTTTAGATGAAAAATGCTAAAGTCCCACCTTTGAGACGTGGCCACAAGGTCATATTATCAAGAAGAGGGATGGGTTCCTCTGGAACACCACTCAGATTAACATTTTAAAGGTGGCATTGATTTAGAACTACAAGGTTTAGGGTGTTAAAAGTTGAATTTAATAGTGATTGCTCCAACTGCAATTATTGGCCCAATTTCAGGCTCTGTGCTCGTATGTACACATGTATTAATACTACCTAATAAAATGAGTTCCACAGGTTTACGTGAGTGCACACTACATGTGGCCCGCCGCATACCTACTCACTCACGTAAGCTTGCATATTCACAATCGCACATTTAAACTCAAAATGCACACAAGGTACAAGAGCCAAGTTACAAAGATTCAGAGGTGCACGACCACGCCCGGAGCCTTCGCGCCCCAAGCACCGGCCGTGATTACGTCATTCCCTCGCGCCGGCTTCTCTGCGGCGGGTATAAACTAAGCTTTACGGTGCGTAATAGATTCTTTGGCTAGCTTGGCGGGAGTGTGTGTGTGAACGGGATTGATGTTTGGGGAATGTTTATTCTGTTGTGAGTTGTCAGGTCTGTGTGTGTGGATACAGTCTGTTTGTGTTTGTATTTTCCAATGTTGTAAAGCACTGCTTGGTTAGACAAAGATGTATTCCGGGTATGGAAGAGGGGGGGTGGAGTGGGGACAACCAGGACAGTGACGTAAGTAGCGAGACTGTGGTAACCACCAATATTCATTCACACACACACACACTTCAAACAACACACTGTGTGCACAGACATTGATGTCAACGTGAGTGCACCCCAAAGAACTTCCACATGCAGATGCACCGCTCTGCAGGTCCAGTCCCTGAGGGTGAAGTCTCCCCCGGTCTAGACAGCCGGGCCACATGACAGAGACCGGCACCCACAGAGCTCCGTCACGTCTGTGTGGGTCCCCCGCAGAGCTGAACAGGAAACGGCTCTCTAATGCAGAGAGACGGGAATACTCTGACGCACACACAGCCCCTCTACGACAAAACGCAATTGACAACCCAATGATATCACAGCGGTTTTGCGCTGCACATTACTCAGCGAAAGACAGTCGGTGAAACACAATCTGTCCTGTCAAAGTCAATTTCTGCCATGTGCGGCCGTGTGTGTGCATATTTTGTGGAGTATATCAAAGTGTAGGCGTTGGTTGTGTACAAGGCTCACAGAAACAATGTGGTGCACCAATAAGAATGGAGGAGAAGAGTTAATTGGATAACATGGGTTGTGAAATGTACAGTGCAGTCAAAGTGCTGCGTATAGTACGCGATGACGCAACGCCGACTCTAGGCATCATGACAGAAACGGTCCATTTCATAGTGTGAGAAAATACTGTACCAGAGTCCAGACACCATGATCTGGGCCTTCGGTCTGGTTTCATCTTGTTGAACACACACAGACACACATGCACCTGTGAGCTCAGTCACGCACATGCTCCCACCCACAAGTTTTTAGGCAGGTCGCCACAGCGACCGCAAAACCAGGTTAGGTAACCGTCCATCTTTGCCCCATTGCCCTGGCAACACGCTCCCGTTGCTGTGCCAACCCGTTTGGCTGTTTTTTGTGATACTTGGGAGGAGGAGGAGGCACTGCGGTTCTGGGACATCACTGCTGTTTCATGACCACTGTGGGACAGAGCATGCTGAGCGAGGCAGACCTTTTCAATCATGGAATATGTCTTAATGTGTCTTCAGAGGGACCCTCTCCTTCCCTCACCTCTGACGCCTGATGGCTTTAACATCCACAGACCTCAGGCTAACCTGGTACGATGTGTGTTCTGTATATACGTCTCTGTCCCGTCCAGTTCTGCATCTGCACCTCCATTTTCCTCTGTTTCCACTTGGTCTGTGTCTTCTCCTCTCACAACAACTATTGACCACTTCGACCCTCTGGTTAACAGGGTTGGTGCAGAGGCCAGTCGGGGGGGTTGTTGCTGTGGGATTTGTGTGCTTGGCTGTTGCCATGAGTGTCAGCGCAGACAATTGACCTTCGTCTGGACCACAGCAGGCACACCAGGCCATGTCACGTCTAGGACACGCTGTGTGTGCATGCATCCTCTCAGTTCCCTCTCCCGCTGTAGGAGACAGGACACCCGAGTGCCAACATTACATCACCTCAATGAAGTGTCAGTTTAACATCGTATAACACGATACTGTATGCCGAATGAAAATAACAGTGAATTATGAAAGGAGTGGAAGGAGACGTATGCTCACTTTCAGGTCTCTGCTAGAACATCTTTACGTGCTTTGATGTGAACTGTCTGTCAGAATGTACCTTTACAGGTATATTCCAACACACTGGCATTGCTATGCAACCGCTTTAGTCCATGTTTACTTCCTGTCAGCTGAGAGGATTCAGTTCAATTTGATATGGCTTTATTGGCATAAAGGTTCCAGAAAACAATATTTTTCCGAAAGCATCAAAATACAAAAACACAATAATATTATAAATATGGTATTATTATACATGCTCGTTTGAAGGCACAGTTTCTGAATACAAGTTGTAAGTATTTCTCCATGGATTGTGTGTTTTAATACTTTCACAGTATTTGTTTAGCACTTAGTCCTGCCTTGTCATAAAAAAATTACAATACAGGGTTAATGCAGGACAGTGAATTTGCCATATATTGATCTTATATAATACTATAATATAATAATATAGTATAATACTCATCACAACACCCAGGACCCTTCATCCCACAAACACAACTAATTCACAATAACACCAGATGAGCACGGTGCTGAAGTACTTTTCTGTACTTTCTTCTCCAGAATCACGTCCCCTGTCCATACCAATGAAGGTGATGCCCGACACCACAGGGGAGTCATGGACAACCTCAGAGGAGAGAATGAAGGAGCTCATCGCCCAAGCCTGGGATGCTGTCAAGCGCCTTACTCTGCAGGTACCAAACTATACTGCCTGCCATTCTTGTTGCACTCTGACTTGTGTATCAGGTAAGACCCATTCCTTGGGATGGTGGGCCTTTGATGTAGCTCATCAGTCAGTGATGAGCCAGACTTCACTGCATCTAGTCCTTTTGGGGGCAGAGGAGTCCAGTGGCATGTCCCTAATAGGACTGAGGGGTCAAGGCCCATGTCAACAAGAGTCCACCTAATCACATTCCTTTGCAGTCCTTTTGTATAATGACAATAACCAATCCTTGAATCCTCGGCTTCCCAATATCTTTACCACATTTCATTTTTGCGTTCAAGCATCAGGAAAAGGGCCAACTTACTGCTCTTTGACTTGACCTCATACAGACCTTATTGGCCGTCACACACGTCAGGGAGCAGTTTCACATTTCCAAACTCCAGATCTACTTTAGGGACCATTAACCCCTCTCCCTGTCCTCCTCTGAGGCTCGGAGCTGTAGCTTAGCCCGGCCCAGCTTAGCGCTCTCTGTGGTTTGTGACCATATGGCTTCCAGGGACCTTTGTTAGCTGTTAGACCATTAGCATGTGTAGCGTCTGGCGTCTCTTTGTGGCTGAATCTCTGTTTGACTGGCTGGCTCGCTGGACGTCCCCTCGTCCGTCCGTCTAAGTGTCTGACTGGGTGGTTAAGTGCTCCCATTGTGTGGACTCTCGCTGCGTCTTGACTGGACCGGTTAGCAGAGCCCACATCACAACCAGACCCATCTGAAATACATCAGGAAGTGCCGACAACCCTCTGACGGGGCTCCTCTTGATGCAGGACCAGAACGTCATGGTGTGTGCACATGTGTGTGTCCACGCACTCTGTACTCATGTGGTTCTGCACATTACTGATTGAGGATTATGGACATCTTTGTGTTACAGCAGGTTCATGTATGACTGCTGGTCTACAGGATGCAAACGTTACTGTGAAGTATAGTTTTAGCATTTTTCAATATCCAGCTTTTAGTTTCTCCAGTGTAAACATCAGGACTGTGTTAACATACTACACTGATCAGACCTGATCAGGATGCCTGCAGTACTTAACTATCCCACTGATCACTGCAGCATGGAAGTATTTCCTCCGTCAGCGCACAGTCAGACTCAAACAAGGCGATGGTCACATGGTGACGACAACCGACTATCATCTCACACATCACTACAGGGATGATGACTTCACAGGATGCTGTTTTCAAACCTTTTACGGCAGTGTGTTTCTGCAGGCGGGTCATCACAGGAGTACACAGAAGTTTTCTCTTAACGGGGATACTCTGTTCCAGGGAAATCAACGAAATCACTTTTTAATGTGAATACGGCTTTTGGGCAAGTTTCTTTGTGCATGTAAACAATAGCCGGTGATGCAGAGGTCCAACCAGCCATTCTTAATTCATCTTAATTCTTATTGCTAGGACCACACAAACTGACGTCAGTCAAACATGAAAGGGGGCATGACGCATATGGACTGAAATAAGGCTTCAGAGCCGGGTCCCATGTCAGCCCATTGAGCTGTTTACAGTTCTTCCACAAAAGTTAACTCAACCCGTTAATAGTTTTCTGAGCCCGTCATTCCCTCTGTCCCCCTCGGCTGTGCGACCGGGACCACACCGTGTACTGCAGCAGTAATTAGGAAACGGTCTGCCCCGCTGACACGGGGGTGGAAGTGGACCAAGCCCGAACAACCCGACAGCTGGTACCCCGGGCCTTGGATATCCCCAAACTTAAAACCACTCCATTTATTTTAGTGCGGTGTAAACAGAATACCTAATGGCTCACACTTCTGCTGCACATGTGCCCAATTTGGCATGCGGGGTTCTCTCCGTCCTTTTTGCAGGGGGGGTAGAGCGAAGGTGGCGGAATGAGATGGGGGAGGGAAAAGTTACAAAAGTATTTATTATTCTACGGCTGCTGAGACCACTTTAGGCTGTTTAAACAGAATCGGGACACGTGATAGCTGGTGATTGTGTGAATTGTTTTTAAATTCTCATAGTCACAGCCATGATGCTGCGTGTGACATCCATTCTTCAATATCAATGGCAAGAACGTAGAGGTCTTGCTGAGATTCTAGACTGCAGATGCAGATTGGGAAAGCTACAGTGCACGAGGCTCACATGTTCAGCCATTGTCTGTTGTCATTTATTCCACCAGTGTCAGCAGTTCACAAAGAGGCTAGAATGGAATAAAACACGCGCTGTATTTTCATCTTGGAGTCATACATTTCAAGGTCTAATGCACTCTGCTGCATCATCCTTTATCTTACCTCAAGGAACCTACAATAAAAAAAAATCTGTGCAAGCAATTCTGTCCCACTGCCCCGTGCATTTCATTACAGTGTGAGTTGAGTGTAGCTGATGTAATGTCTTATATCCCACTCAAAGTCTAAAACCAGAACAGCAGCTGGAAAAAGCTGAACATGCGCTGCTTCTATTTGTTGCCTTCTTCTCACCATACTTGTCTTTTTCAATGACAGGCCTGGTCAGCATTGATTACTGGCGATGGCACCGTCACGCGCGGTTAATGTACAGATTATTATCTGAAGCCACGAGTGTCACGCTCTAGCTGTAGCTGAGTGCTTCAACTAAAACCCCAGAAAGGATTCGGAGCCGGGGTTCCTCTCTGACTTCAAATCCTGGTCTGTCTCAGTTCGTAGCACCCTCTTCTCCTGTTACTTCACAAGGAACGATGGGCGATTCTCAGCCTGCAACAAAAACGGACACAACTTTATTGTAATCCATTCAGAAGCCATCAGAGAACTTCTTTCAATCTCCTTAAGGTACTAAAGACAGACCCGCTGCCCCAAATTGATCAGTGTAGATACTCCTCGGGAAAGATAAACTGAGAGAAGGAAAAAAGGGCCGCCAAGTCCTTCATTCGCTAAGACCAAAAGTGTCTTTGTCCCACCATTGCAACACAGGCGCTGTGAGGTCAGAGACACGTAGCATACAAACTGAGCCCCTCAGGCCCAAGATGGCAGAGTCTCGTTCAGATTACGTACAGCAAAGACCATGAAAGATGTGTGTGTTTTTACCCCAAAGAGGCCACTAAGTCTCTTGGTCATGCAAGGCTGCGATATGTGTAGGTGGTGTTATTCTAGTAGTCACTTCACATTAGGGCTGAAGGGCAGCGCTGCAGTTGTCGCCCAGGCCAGAGTGGGCTGGCTCATCTTCAGATGGCCACTTGCCCTCAGCCTTGGAGCTCTGACCCTCACTTTTGCTCCAACTCATTGTGGTACTCCTTGCACACAGCACATCTCTGGACCTCTCTTACCTTGTCGTTTCTCCCCCTCGCTTATTTCCTCTCTCGGCTCACCCTTACCCCTTCTCATCCTGTCATCTCCCCCTCCTCAGCCCCGTCCTCCCCGGGCCCTGATAATAATTGCCAGTGATCAGGAACGGTGATTCTATTTCAGGAATTTTGCAATAATTCCGTCTATTTAACACATGAATGTGTTCAGCGCTGGCAAAGGAGCACGTTGCTACCAAAACTGAAATGGGATCTGCTGAAACAGAGAGCCCGTTGCCATGGAAAAATGAAGTAACACTGCTCCCTGCAGCTGCCATGCATTAATGAGTAGGATATACTTTTTTTTGTGAGAGAGAAAAAGGAGGAGAAGAAGCGGTGGGGTAGAAAAGGTGGAGTGTTGGAAAGGAGACGGTTAGGAAGCGAGTGAGGAGGAGAAAATGAAAATGTGCTGGAGGAAAAGCGAGAGAGAAAGATAGAAAAGGAGGATCGTGTGTACTGTATGTTTGGTGTGGCTCAGACGGAGCTGGCCAGATGGTTTCCATGAACAGGATCTGACCTCCGGCTGGAGCGCCTTGTGCAGGCACATTACTTCATCCTCTGCCTCCCCCTTCCTCCATCCTATCATCCCTGCACTCAACACCTTACCCTCCCTGTCTGTCAAATCGCACAACTTCCAATTGATTAGCAAGTACAACTTTAGTTTTTGTGCCACTTAATGTTTATATGTGGATTGGGGCAATAAATGGTCAACATGTCTTTTTACACACCCTGAGGGTTGCTTTTCATCGACATCATAAAAGAAAATGTTGGCAACGTCAGGTGTCCTATGATGGAGGAAGTGCATTACTTTACATTTATTATGATTAACCTCCAGCTCCAGCCATGAATAGGGCCATAAACTAGTCCAGAAGACACTTAAATCACAACAATTCAGTAACATATTAGAATAAATCCAATCCTCTGACTATTTAAGAATACACTTTTTCAAACATAGAAAACACTGGGAGTTAAATCACACATGCACACACTCCACTGACTGGAATCCATGTATTTGCTGTATTTATCACAATTAAAAACTGACAACACAAGTGCTAGTATGAAGAATCTTTATTGAGAGCAGCAAGTGAATCTCACTGCCGAAAGTCTATCACTGTGACGAAATGAAAAGCTGGCCAGACGTTGAAAGCCAGAGGACCGTTACTGTGAAAATAGTAATGTTGTTTATCACATCTCCTGTTCTGAGCTTGGAGCAGCCACCTTAGCTCCACGGTAATGGTACTCGCATCGCTCATTAGCTTCTTTGCAGCCGTAATGCTGCCGGTGGGACATTCTCCACCATTATTATATATATCATGTATATAGGATATATATATATGGATCTGGAGCCTCAGTCTAATATCCGATTCACGTGTTACGTCATATAACATACTGGATTGGATCGGTCCCATCTCTAACAATATTGCACCTTTTTGAGCGCATATACATCAGCATGCTAGCACACCTTGCTGCATGCTGCCAAACAGACTGCTGTCAGGATGTAACTGAGATGGATTCTATATATTCTGACAGTGGCACAGTGGCACAACAGGAAATGACTGTGGTGTTTTATGTTTAAGAGCACGGGGAAGATGAGCAGGCTTTTATTAGAGCTCGCAGTCCCTGGTTGGCTCACAGAAAGCTAAATGCTGATTGGCTGTAGTGCAAACAAAGATAAAGGGTTAATGCTGGGGGCAGAACGTAGGGTGTCTCTCCTGTCCCACGGAGAGGGGAGCCGGAGAGCAAAGTGGAAGGAGAGGAGGAAGAGGAGCGGTATTGAGGGAATAGCGAGAGAAAGGGTGTACATTCTCTGCTGATTACACACTCATCCTCTCTGGTGTCGCCTGATCTAAATGAAGACTGCACAATCTCACAGTAGACGTGCCATTTAGCCACTGAGAACACTGTGCATGTGTGTGTGGCCAGATTCCCGTCCCATCATCTGCTGCTGTGTCAATACGCCGATGACCTCACAGCCATTACAGACGCACACACGTATTTGACCCTCTCACCGGGCCGCGCTGGAAAAGTGCTTACCGGGATTCTCTTGTGTCTGTAACCTCCTGAACCTCAGAGGCCTGGAGACCTGGAACTGATTTTCATCAGGATAAAACTCACAGCAGCTAGAATTTCAAGATTGAGATGTTTTAAAAAATTGTCAGGGAAAAGTGATTGTGGTTTTCACCCTGACCTTCTGAATGTGTTTCTGGAACGCTTCGTTGGAGGTGAATCTGGTTTGTCTGGAGGAAGCCGTGCCAAACACAGGTCACATCAGATCGGCCGAGGTTACACAACGGCCCAGTTTGGCCGACTGGATTCGGTCGTACCGCAGGAATCAACAGTGGTGAACGTTTGCCAGAGTTAGCCAATAAAAGCCCTTTTATCTGCACTCCAGCACCATTCGATCCAACTTGGCCCAGTATTGCATACTGCACAACATACACAGCCATCTCCACTCACTTCAGCTGGCCCAGAGCAACATGGTCTGGCCACACCACTACTGTAGAGAAACCAAGCTAAGCCGAAGCAGAGGCCAACCTGCTCGCCATTAGTCTGTCATATACGTGAGAGCTTGAACTGAAGCTCTCAGCGAGGGCCAGGTGGTGTGGAGAAAGTCAAATATCCCTCTATTTCTGGACCAAATACCACGATACTGATGCTGTGACAATACTGTTGGTTGACTATTGGTGCTTTTACAAAATATTTACACAATGACATTTTTGATAAATAATCACAACTAATGTGAATACAATGATTTAGTGGGTGAAGTCAAATAATAGAACAGCTACAGCAGTCTGGTAAGTTCTGGAAATGACATCACTTTATTATAATGCAGCCTAACCAGGAAAAGACAACATGAATGCCATATTACAATAGTGCAATGTCCAAAATCTAAGACGATAAATAGCCTCATGTGTTCAAGGGAACCTCAATGATATTCAAGGCTTAAATAAAGGTTTGAATGAATATCACGATATTGATCTAGTATTGATACATTGCCCGGCCCTGTACTCTGGCTTGTGCATAATCTATTGCCTGACCTTTAGCCCAGTCCAATTCACCCCAGTCTCTAAACTAAGCCACCCCCCATCCTAAATGTCCGTGGCCCTGCTCAGCGGAGGCCTCAGCTATCACATCAGAGTACTCCCAGTCATGGCCCCCCTCTCCCCGTGCATCTTTAACCCTAGTTTGGCATAGACCCCCTCCAATCTGGAGTGTGTGGGGGGGAGCAGGGCCAGGCCAGGCCGGCCGCGCTGCTTAGGCCACTGTTGGATCAATAAACGCAGCGATCAAAGTCGCAATTAACCCACCGCGCTAACACAAACAGCCAGGGCCCAGCAGAAACAAACAAAGCCTTCATGTCACCTAAAGCGTTTATTTTTGCAGATTTCCACCTCGGCCAGGGAGACCTCCAGCGCTTGTCAGCTTCTGTAAGCAGTGTTAGAGTGGAGGAATGCGGGGCCACAGGGATGGCTGGCTGCCTGGCCGCGCCGCCGTGCCAGGCCACGAGCTTATTGGTCGTGGTGGCGTGTGGGTGAGACCCGGGCCGATCTGTTGTCAGGAGGCATCACGCTTGGATGCCTCTCTCATAGACAGTAGGGAGGAGAGCTGCTTTCTGAGGTCGCAGGGGAATTAAAAAAACGTAATTTGTGTACACCCCTGCACCGCAACACACATGTGCACAGCGTCATCTTCAGATACACGCATTAATCACGTTCATTTACAGGAAGACTCTATTTACACCATGACAAATGTGTTTTTGGACGGAGCTGAAAATGCAGGAGGATGTGCAGAAGGAGGGGGGGGGGGGCAGAAGGTTAACAGTGGGTGGGTTATCCAGAGAGACTTTGTAGTGGTGGGATTTAGCTCTGTGGACCTTCTGTTCATGTGACCGGCCACTTAGGAAACACAGTGTCCCGTCTGGTGCAGGCACAGGAAGATTACATTTGGAGAGGTATCAGGTTTTTAAAAACAAAGGGATGTGTTTTCCGTTCGCTGCAGAGCTCTCCTCTGAGATTTTTTTTCTGCTCCGGAGTTGCAAATATTTTCACCCGGGACGCTGGGAGGGTGTTTCTAATTTCCTCTCCTCTATCTCTGGGTGATTTCCTGTGTGTAGAAAGAGTGCGCAGCAGAGAAAACGAGGGGGGAAATGTGTCAGCACATACGTACTCGAGCACGCGTGTTTGTGCTTCACGTGTTGTGGGGTGGGCCCACGGGGTTTGTGCTGTGCTGAGGTCCTCTTCCCTGTGGTGAAGTGAAAACAATGAGCCTCAACAGCGGATCTGACCACAGCACCACCGAACAAATGTCAGACGCGTCCCTCACTGCCTGGGTCCAAGACAGATGACTGTGACTGAGATCGTATTCAATGCTGTCAGGAGTTTGTAGCAACACAGCTGTCCTGCTGAAAATATGTTTCAATGAGAGCAGGAACCAAGTATTATGTCTTTGTCGTATAATACAGGAAAAAAGTAGGCCCGGGTTTGTTAAGTTCATGGGCTCAGTGAGGACAGATCAGGAAAAATACAAAAGTCTTCTGTAGTTTGATAAACAGCACTTTACACAGGAGAGAGGTGGCTCAGATAGCACAAGCCCACTCTCATTGTGACAAGAGAGCACCATTTATACATGTTCTCCACTGTTTTAAGCAGTGACAGTACAGGGCTGCAGAAATAAGTCCAAACCCCAGTAATGAGTCAGCATTTTTGCACTTTTCAACATAGAATACATCAGTAAATACCCCTCTGGGGAATTTTGAGTCTTAAAAAAGGCAGTTGCTGCTAAGTGGTGTACTTTGTTGATAGCCTAATGTTATCTTTTTACTTCTACTGATTGCATTCAAGCTTTGAAAATGATAAAAATTGTGTTTGTTTGTGAAGATTATCTTGAAAAACAAAATGTGTAGATATCATAAAGTCTTGTTTTTAAAGCTTATTTTCTCCCATTGGATTTGTGTTGAGGTGTGATTCCTGGTTGGCCTACAGAAACACTTCATCCCTGCAGCACTCTGTAGTCCTTTATTGTTATAGCTCAGATCTCCCTTTCAGCCGAGACAGGACGTTCTACCTTTACTGCAGAGTCACTCCACGTCTGAATCCTTTAACTGTACTTCTAAGAATGTCAATCTGAGAATCATGCACTCACAGCTGAAATTGCTCCTCAGTGTAGACGGGCTGTCCTCCGTCCAACTCACTGTTCTGTCATTTACTGGCAAGGCCCGGCGGATCCTAAGGCAAGGCAAGTTTATTTGTATAGCACATTTCAACAACAAGGTAATTCAAAGTGCTTCACATGAAACCATTAAAAGCATCAAAACATAAGGCGATTTCAAAACAATTAAAGAAACAGTGTAAGAAATAAAATGAAGGAGTAAAATGCAGAAATGCAGGAAATTGATTAATATATGAATTGAATGTGGTTCAATTAAAGGCAGCAGCAAACAGAAAAGTCTTCAATCTTGATTTAAATGAGCTGAGGGTCTCAGCAGACCTGCAGCTTTCTGGGACTTTGTTCCAGATATGTGGAGCAGAAAAACTGAACGCTGCTTCTCCATCCTAAGAGCCTCCTGCGGTTATATAGGCCATTTCCACATGGCCCCAGCCCTTTAAAGACTAAGTGTGTTTGGCCCTCAGCTTCCTCTCTATTAGAACCTGCTCTGCTGGAACCAGATAAACCGTCTTCACAAAGACTCGAGGGAGAAATGCTACACAAGGCGGATCATACACTCCCAGTACTGCTCAGAAGAGGAGGAAGTGAGGGGACGCTTTTTGCGGGGTATTAAGACTGAAAGATTTGAAACAGGGTCCAGACATGTGGCTGGATTCTGAACGCCATCTGACGGAGCGGGGAAGTGATCAGGAATACAACTGAGCAGGACTTGCCACAAAGAATGAAACAATCCCATATTTAGAACTCTGTGATGTGACGCCAGGCGGAGATGAGAAGGAAGAAATAGACAAAGAAGAAAAAAGTCTTCAGGCGTCTTAACGTTTAATCAAAGTACTTTCCAAATGGATATATTTCAGGTCTTTCAATGTTTCTGGCTCTTTCATTGGTCCGTCTCTTTTCTAGTAGTATTTATTTACTCCTGACAGCATATGCTGGCTTCCTGATCCAGAATCCAGATTGAATTAGAGCCTGTGTGATTGTAGATCAAAGTGTAAGAAGATCCTTGTTCATTTAGAGGCCTGAGAGGAAAGGATCAAGGCCTAAGTCTCAGGATAAGCAACGGTCACCTACTAAATAACCACGCTGTCACTCAAAAACCACTGGCTCGCTCACTCTTCGGAGCCGTGAGGCTTTTTCCTGAGTTTGTCAGTGTGCGTACCAAGAGCTCGATGACTATATTATTTCCAGCTAGTCCCGGTCCCCCCATGGCCGTGTACTGCCAGCTCTCTCTCTCTCATCTCTAAATGAGCAAGCCAGACAACAGACATTTTCTCTACATACCAGGGAAGTACTGATGAAAGGCAGCGATGAGGAAAATGCATCTTCAAAACTACAATCAGCACACACGATCTTTGTTCTGTCTCTGATTCTATGATGGAGTATGCAGCAGCCAGCGTGTTGCCCTAAACCGTAGAATGTATGTAAGAAGTGGAAGTAGTCATTGGTTTGTGGACTACGGTTTTGAACCCTCTGGGTTCGGCATTTGGGCCGCCACCATCTTGTTTTGCAACCAATAATGACACATGAGGACGGAGGACACAAGTACAACCAACGCTGAATAAAACATTATTAGGCGACCAAAAATGTTACTTTCATGAAGCGAAAACACACTTCAAAGGGTTAAAGTTCTAAGACCAAAACACGACAACTCTCAGACCAGACAACGCTGTGGTAGCGACCTGTCAATCACATGGTAGCCCCGCCCTAAAGCATCCCCTGCTTTATGGTCTATTGACTCTAAATGGACCATAATGTACGAAATGAACATCATGCTGTACTGAAGAAGACTTGAAACTAGAGATTGAGACCATAAACTCATGTTTGCAATGTTTACTGAGGTAATAAATCAAGAGAGAAGTAGTCATTTTCTCATAGACTTCTATACAACCAGAGGAGTCGCCCCCTGATGGACATTAGAGAGAATGCAGCTTTAAGACACTTTTCAGACCGAGAAGTTGGCGTCTGAACTAAACCAGCTCAGCAGCCAGTAGTACAGAGAGGGGTATAACTTGAGCAGTGTTGTGGTAACTGAGTTCATTGCTGTTGCAGGAGGAAGTGGTGAGCATCTCTGCAAGGATATTAAAAAGTGATGGGGGGGGGGGGGGCTTGCATAAGCAGCGCTTGTTTGAAGAAAAAGAGGACGGGAGATGTTAATTCAGGTGTTTTTTTTAAACTTATTTTAACTCTACTTAACTTTTTCATTCTGAATCCAAATGGGCTTTTTCACTTTTTGTTCTTTAAACGATTGATAACTGCACTTGCAAGGGGTGTATTAAAGTTGACGTGAAAGAATGCAAGCGCACATGTGATGTATGCGTGCGTGTGTGCTTTAGTAAATGTGTCATTTGAGCATGTTTTCACAGTTAAAGCCTGGCACGTGCAGCCTCATAAGGAGTCGATTGGTTTCAATCTTCCTTTTTTCTAACGGAGATTTCCTGGGCAAAATTGAAAAGCGTTTCGGCTGTTTTTGAAGTATATTAATAGAGTGTGCTGCGAGTGATACACCCTGGCCTCAATACACACACACACACCCACAGTGTCCCTCAGTGTTTTGTCCTGGATTAATCCGTCATTAGAGGCAGTGGGTAACTGAACCAGTCCCACCGCTGACACTTAACTCCATTTGTTATGTTTAAAGATTTAGTTTCACTTTGACAGGACATGATGTCATTGGACGAAAGGAATGAAGAATTATGACTCTTTGACTCCTCTTTTTCCCCACTGAACCCTCTGCAGTGACATATGTACCATATGAGCACACCTGCCATTCTTCATCTTCTAACAGTAGGCTTCAATTTGACTCCAAATCCCTCCGATAATCCCGAGTCCCCCATAATGTGGTCCAGCTCCAGATGCCCCTCTCATAATCCCAAATGAAAGTCGAACCCTCGTGATTGTTCAAACATGAGTCACACATACACACTCGCAAAAGTTCCGCACGGCCCCGTGCTGCGTTCCTTGTTTGTTGTACCCGAGTCGTTTCCAGAGGCCGTCTCTCTGTCACATTGTGCCACAGTCTTATTCCACATTACCCCGAACCCCTCAGGGGGTAAAGTTGTGTAACAGATATTCCAAACTGCAATTATGCCTCTGGCTTTCACATATTATCCGTGCCCCGTTTCTATTTTTAAAAAATCGTTTCAGAATTTTCCTCTTGCTGCACTTGGAAAAGCTGCCTTTCCACAGGTCTACCCAGACAGAAAAGAAATACATTCTCAGCATCTTATTATGGATACAAGTGTAATTTCGTTTTGCTGAGCCCCTGTGAGTGGCTTGTAAATACAGTGACATGCCGCAAACGTTGCCCTCTGCCTCCCGAGCGTGTGACGGAAAGAAGTTTTAGGACAACCTGGTGTACCTGTCAGTTTCCTGTCCTGTCATTCGGGATATTGAGCATGCTTTCTCACACACACAAACCTGGCATGCCCATCAGCTCGCAGTAGGGGGACATTGTCACACAGGCTAACTGCTTCCAGTGCTGTGTTTATTGGCCTGTTACAGAGCTGTTAAACTCAATTGTGTGGAATACCAAACACGACCCTGCACAACCTCAACTCAACTTTTACCCCCGAAGTTGTGACATGAAACATACACTCCCACTTTGACCTGTTAGTACAGAGAACTTCTTTTTTTTTTGGCTGTGTATGCAACCATTCACAAACACTGGATTCCCCCTCTGCTCCCACCACCTCTCTCCTCTTACCCTTCCTTGAGGGTTTCCTTTCCTTTCCTTGCTCCGGTCACAGCATCACTAACGCAGACTTTCCACCACGAATCGATGCGCGGTCATGGTGAGAGACCTGGACACCGACAGCCAGGACCTCAGCAGGCATGGATGGGTTTAGGGGGGTGGAGGGTGGTTTTGGCAGCGGTCGAAGCAGTGATGTATGGGACATTCTGACCTCACTGTGTGTGTGTGTGTGTGTGTGTGTGTGTGTGTGTGTGTGTGTGTGTGTGTGTGTGTGTGTGTGTGTGTGTGTGTGTGTGTGTGTGTGTGTGTGTGTGTGTGTGTGTGTGTGTGTGTGTGTGTGTGTGTGAGAGAGAGAGAGTCACAGCTCAAGACATGAGACCACAGAGGCCTGCGAGGTTAAACCAGGGTGACCTGCTGTTAGCGGTAGTCCAGGGAAACAGGGTAGGATTCTGAGTTCACGTCCCTTGAAGGGTGACACAACTGCAGAACCAGGGATTGGCATTTACATATTTTTGTCAATTGTCGACTGGTGTTTTGAGTACCTTGCAGCTTAAATGACCAGTGGTTTGCTGTGACTGGGAGACCAGAGGGTTTCCACGGCGAAGGCATCATTTCATTGAAATTGAATTCATTTTGAAACATCCCTGTTTTCTCATGCAGTGTTCAAGGAGGACCAGCTTTTTATTGCCCTCACATGATGAAAAATATGATATGACTCTATGGGGGTACAAGGAAACAAGGATGAGGTGTGTAGTCTCTCTCTTTACCTCGTCCAAGGACGTTCTCGGTTTGGTCTATGTCTCTCAGCACAATACAGCTAATCTGACCCGCTGGATGGCTTGTTTCACAGAACCGTCTAACAGGCCGTCATTAGAAACTGAAGGCAGGCACTGTCAGAAAGTACATGGCAGGTGATTGGATGAACCATCAAACTCTACTGAAGCCAGTCGGGAGAAGAGTGAAAACATATTTTCTATCGAGAAAAGCCTTCAAATGCTCTTCTTTCATTGAAGAAATAATCTCCAGCTCTGATAGAACTGATGCTATTTCAGCTACGCTAACCTCTTTGAGAGCCACCATTGTTGTTTAGAACTATCGGGTGTCGCGCCACGTTCTTGTGCCATCGTGAGAATCTAGCTGCTGTGCAAGGTAACAATATACCATCCTCTCACTAGTCACCCATTGGTTTGTGGACTGCCGTTTTGAAGCCTTGAGTTTGGCATTTTGACAGTCGACATCTTAGATTACGGCCATCACCACCCTTGCTTTTTTGTAACCAATAAACAGAATTGACCATATTTGGACAGCGGAGGAGAAATGTAGAGACGCCGTATATGGCTCTGGTTGGGTAGCGACCTGTCAATCACAAGGTAGCCCCGCCCTAAAGCATCCCCTGCTTTATGGTCTGTTTGACTCTAAATGGACCATAATGTACTAAATGAACATCATGCTGTATTGAAGAAGACTTGAAACTAGAGACTGAGACCATAAACTCATGTTTACAATGTTTACTGAGGTAATAAATCAAGAGAGAAGTAGAGTCATTTTCTATAGACTTCTATACAACCAGAGGAGTCGCCCCCTGATGGACAGTAGAGAGAATGCAGCTTTAAGACACTTCTGCATTGGCTTCACTCTTCAGAACCGGCGGTTGCCGCCTTGTATTTAGCTCCAAAAGCAGATTAAACATTCCTTAACGTTTTCTTTAATGTCGACGTTTGTGCAGCCTTGGCACAGGCAGGCTCTCTCTCATTATATTTTCATTTGACTTGTTTGCCATATTTGTCCGGGATACAACTTCAGCCAGGAAGCATATTGCCTCGTGGAGTAGGTATGGATTACAATAAGAAATTTGTCCATGGACTCTGCGGCCCCACAGTCTTTAGCACGATTTAGTCCAGACCCTGGCAAGATGTGTGACTTAACATTACCGCTCATGTGTTCGGTGTAGCATTTTTTCCCTTGTCTCTCTGTGCCGTCATCCTTCTTCTAGCAACTGTGCGATTTGAAATCAAATATTCCACATCGGCCCCGGCCTCTGGTCTCCTTGTTCACTGTTGCTCTTATCTGCTCTGGTGACCTCAGCTCCCTCACTCAGGAGAAAAGCAAACGTTTCTTTACTCCCCGCCCTTAGCCAATGTGAATTACAACATGTCTGTTTTTGTGTTTTCTTGTGGCTTTTATTAGCTGTCACCAAAGGAGGGGGGGGGGGGGCGGGGAATTAGTTTTGTATCAGTGTTTTCGTAGCACTGACGGGACTGTTTTTTCCCCCGTGACAGTGAGGCCCTTTGAAGCATCTTGAGCCTTTCTGCCTTTGTGTAAACAGCGGTGGCCGTGCCCAGTGAGCGCCGGTCTATTGTTCAACTTTTCCCTCTGTTGTCATCTGTGAGATGTTATCTGATCATTGTTAGTATTTCACCGTGTGATGTGGGGAGTCTGCAGCTACCACACACTTGACATCATCTTTGGATTTTTGGGTTGCCATGGGGAACAGCAGCAAAGCATTATAAAGACCATAAAGGGGTATTTCATTTGTATGTTTTATTGTACACACTCTGCTGTGGTGGTAGCTTATGCAGCGGGTGCCCATTTTCATCTGTTAAGTGCAAGAAGGATGTACAGTACATCCTCCTGTGGCACAACCTACTCTCATAACCAAACCTCTTTCTTCTGCCGAGTTCTGACCTGAAATATTAACTCACCCTTTCCGAATAGTTATGAACAAACTCTACTTCATATCTAATTTTGCCAAGATTGTCCAACAGTTGCAAATAAAAAAAGGTGAGTATAAAACCAAATGTCTGGTGGAGTGAAGCGCCTTACATCTGTGTCTGGTGGAACACAGACGGACCAGTCTCCTTCAGGCTGCTACCAGGGTCAACTTTCATCTGGGAGCATTTATGTTACAGTTTAATATTTCCCTATGATTATGTTTAAAGGTTTGATATATGGTGACAGATTTAGTCAACCATCAGACACAGAATGTGAACTAAAATAATGCCGGCCCCTGTAGTAGCTCATTTACAGCTGGTCTGTGTGGCCGTGGAGCTGTGCTCTGAAATGAGCCATTTGAAACAGCAAATGTTTAAGTATAAGATTACTCTCTCCATGTTATGGTTGAACTTAGTGTGATTATTTATCTGTGACAGTAATAGGGTTAATCTTACTCGTGTACGCAGGGATATACATCTGCGTGCATACATTTGAACTACATTTGATATTTTGGTTCTGCTCAATGAATCAAACCATCAATTTAAAATGTATCAATGGCAGCTATTAAATACAAATAGCAAACATTTGCTAATTACGGCTTCTTTAAAGTAAAAATGTTCTTGTTTTTCTTAGCTTCATGTCCATGTTAATTGATTACTTGGTGTTTTTAGATGGTTGTTGAGTAACATTAAGACATCTCACTGGTTACTTGTAGTAATATTTGTTATTGTTTCTGGCATAGTTGATGATAATAATATAACGAAATAGAATCGAATGATAAGATCAAATGATATTTGGTCTTACAGTATAGGTTTATGAGGCCCTACAATAAATACATCACTGACTGCCATTTATTGAGTGTCAGCCTGAGCAGAAGAAGAAGAGCATGTGTCACACTGTGACTGAGCCAGGATGTCCAGCAGGAGAGCATTAGCCTCAGGCAGTGAGCTCAAGGTGCAGACCGGAGTCACAGTGTTAAACCCGGCGCTTTCCGTGTGTCGGCCCGCTTTACAGCTTAACCCCGCTAAGATCTGCAGCAGACCAGGCAGTGTCGATGGATTTTCTCCCTGCGTGCCGACTCTTAAAAAAAGAAATTAAAAAAAGGCCAAAGCCTTGTGTGTCAGTGTGCAGAAGTGTTCCGATTTCAAACCCTTTCTTTGAAGAGTAATCAAAGAGGAAGCAGCGTGAGATGAATGTGTAACCACATCCCTCCCTCTTTCTTTCCATCTCTTTTTCTATCTCAGTCTTCTATTCTTTTTTTCTCAGTTTCTGTCGTGCTCTCCCTCCCAGAACTGGCGTCCATATTCGGGCCTGTCAGAGGCGTTCCAACATCAGTGTGTGTGGTATTAGCAGAAGGTTGCATATTTTTCCGTAGATTTGAGTGGAGGACGTATGTGAGTCTGTGCATTTGTGTGTGTGTATTGTATGCAGACCATATTGCAGTGTAACAGCGCATTAAACCGAGCTGCTCTCTGACTCACACACACACACACACACGCTGCTATCTGACCCCTGGACCCTGCACTCCTCTCTGTTCTATGAACTGGTCTTTTAAATCAGTGCAGCCCCGGCGGAATGGAAAGAGACACTGCTACTGGTTACTGACCTAGTGGCTTGTACATTATTTCCTTTTTTTCCTTTTCTTTGGTGAACAGAGAGATATGCGTGACACAGTGCAGCTGGAATGGGTCTCCAACCCTTTTAAAAATAGTTCAAATATGATTCAAGTTCAAGATTTCACTGCAAAAAGCAAGTCCCTGAAGTTAAAGCAGTTCTGTTTCCTGAATATATGGAATTTCAAATTGTTTAAAAAAAAGGCTTTCCAAGTCTCGCGTTCCACCTTTTTTCTAGTTTTTTTGAAGGCGAATCTAACTAAAGCAGGATAGTAATACCAATATATAGCAGAGTTTAGTATCATATAGTGGGCATCATGCAAACAGCGTGCATCACTAAATGTGGGTTTGACTCTTTCCATTTTTTCAAATCAAGGAAAGGTTTATTAAGCATGTTCAGTCTTTTCCAGCAACACCCAGAGTTGTGCACACTCTGTCTTTGGTTCTTTCCATTGCAGTCCTCATCCTCTAATTTCGCCACAAAGCAGCGCCCTCTGAGCACTCGCTGAACGTGATAAAGGGAGGCCGAGGAAGATCAACTAACATGACTTCATGTGTCCTCTCCTTTCTCTCTCACCTCTCCAGTTAGAGCTGCAGTCGTGCTGCGTGTTCCTGCCCAACGACAGCCTCCCCTCCCCGAGCACCATCACTTGCGGCGACATACCCGGCACCGTCCGCAGCTGGTACCACAACCAGGCCTCCATGCCCGGGACTCTGGTCGTGTGCCTGCCGCATATCAGCGTCCTCAGCACCGGGCACAAGTACATGGAGCCGCTGCAGGAGCTCCCCTTCCTGGTCTCCAAGCCCATCCTGGAGGAAGGTACTGTGTCTGACGACTTCTCAACTTTAATTAGAGCAGTTCAAATGCTGGGAGGAGATCACACAAGACCAGATGAGGACTACGCCAAATGACTCAGGGTCAAAAAAAAGATAATAATAATACATTTTATTTATATAGCGCTTTTCATGACACTCAAAGACACTTTACATTAAAATCATCATATATAAAAACAATACACTAAAAACAGAGTACACAATAATAGTCACACGTTAAAAGCAGTTTTGAACAGGTGAGTTTTGATTTCTGATTTGAATGTGGAAAGGTCAGTGCAATCTCGAATGTTTTTGGGGAGAGAGTTTTTGGGGAAGATTGATTTGAAAGCTTGAATGAGAAAACAAAAATGTCGCTCTTTGGAAAACAATGACTTTGATAGGTTCATTATAAATGGGAGTCTTGGAAAATACATTTTAATGGGTGGGAAAAATCTACTTATGCTTTTATTAATAATTAAAATGAATGCTTTCATAACAGCAAAAGGCTACATAATGTGAATTCATCATCATTATGGCCTTTTCAACACTGAGCCAACCTTTGACCCACCACTACTCATTTACCATGACAAAAGACAAACAAACTTAAGCACAGCGACTTTGAGAGATAGATCTTGCACATGTGGCGTGCACACCTGGGTAGAGTTGACATAAGCAACACTCAGTGTTTTCTCTTAGGAAGAAGAAGAAAGAAAGGGGGGGGGCACCCTCCTCCTCTCTTTTTTTCTCTCAAACTCTTCAATGACATCAGCATTGGGCAAACAGATTTTACAAAAACGGAGAGAAAAAAGACCAGTGACATCAGCAGCCTTGTCAATGTTGCCGTAAAAACGAACAACCCGTTTGCTTTTAGTAATTCGTTCCTAGCCTTTGAAAAGCTCTTCATCTCTCACTTCCAAAGCCCACGGTGCATGGGAGATGTGCTCTTCACTGCCCCGTGCTCAGTGTTCTACAGGGTTGGCAAGTGAACAAGCTCGAGCTCTCCCAGTGTGGCACCCTGTCTCAGACCCACAGGTTCAGAATACACACTCATTCTACAATGAGTTTCCGTGGGATTGTCTTCCTGCCTATTGGGTGTAGAGGGTTTGATACTCCTCAGTGCATCTTTAATGATGAGCTCTCCCATCCCACGTGCAGTCATTAGCTTTGGTCATTTTAAAGGTGAGTGAATGGAACTATGTAGATGTCATAGTGGGTTTGATGAGTATTGCTGACTTATCCTGCTGTTTTAATCAATTGCACTTTTCCAAATCGAGTCTGCATTTTCTTGCATCTCTCTTTGGCCTTGGTTACACTTGTCTCTTCAACCTGACCGATGTGGGCTGGCTCCCATTGAGTTGGGATCTCAGCGAGGTGTGGACAGGTCTCCATCCTCTCCCCCCCACACCCTAACCCCACACACGGGAGTTCCTCTCCAGAGGAGAGTAGAGGGAGGAGAGGAGGCCTCCTGAGACCTGCGGTTTGTTCCAATACCCATACTACTATTTAGTTTGCCAGAAAGAGATGTTTGTCCCAATACATAGTATGTCAAACTGCATCCAGTCAGCATGCTTTTCTGGCTGTTCTGACCCACAATCCACAAGAGGGTCAAAGTTCAAGATGCAATGCTGTAATGAAAGAAGTATGTCCCAAATGAATGCATACTCATACTGCATGCAACAGTAAAAAGACAAAGCATGCGATTTGGAACACATTTCCACTTCGTGAGCCAGATACTGCTGATGACAACCCAACGTTTCATATCAATGCTTTTAAATAACAAAACAAAAGGGGACTTTTATTGTGAAGAATTGATAGGAAAGGATACGAGTTTATCCACCGCTTTACAGCCGCTTCTTTGACCACGATCACTATCCGATTAGGCAGGTCGCAAAGAAGAATCAAAAGTGCACATACATATGCGGACATGACTGACTTCTGATCTGGTTCAGCCGCTGAAAAGAAAAGTGCAATGAAGCCTTCCTCTCTATACCACAATGACTTGGCCTGCCCTCTTTGCGTTCCCCTCACATGACCTCTCTCTCTCTCCTTCCTCCCCTCTCCTCTCTCCATCTCTGCCAACGTCTCTGTGTTGCAAATTGTAATCCTCCTCCTCCTACCGCTTCATCCCTTGCCCCCACACCTGTTCTTTGTCCCTCTTCTTACCGCTCCCTCACCTCTCCCACCAGGTGACGCCTTCCCGTGGTCGGTCAGCCTGAGTCAGTTCAGCGTGTACACGTTGCTGGGACAGCAGCAGAGCCTGAGCCTGCTGGAGCCCATGGGCTGTACCTCCACGCTGGCCGTCACATCCCACAAGCTGCAGAGCTGCTCCGAGGGGGGACACTCCTTCGTGGTCTGCCTCCACGTCGATCTGCAGCCCGTCCACGTCAAGTGCTCCAACCCTCAGGTCAGTGAGGCGGCGCCGGATCTCACCGAGTAGTCGTCAGGTTTGCATGTATATTTACACAAATCATCCCTGTGGTGAACTCTCCTGAAATGCGAACACACAAAAACCCTGATTCTCTCTCGTATAGATTGACTCCAATAAACAAACTGCCTCATCTTCTTACATGGCATCAATTTCATGAGAATGGAAGCATAAACAAGAGAGTGTTGCCTTGTTTGCTTTGGTCCCATATTTCGAGGTCTGAGCGAAGGAGAGCGTGGGGGTTGCGAGACTCCTCCTCATTGTTTTCCTGTGCACTATGATATTTCAGCGAGAGCCTGATGGATCTGGACGGACTAGAAACGGTTTGTCTCCCCGGTTAGGTCTCCGTGTTGTTTTTCACTGCGCCGTTAACAGCGCCGTAATCACATATACATGTGCCATTATTACACATGTTTTGTTTTCCACAATTGAATTAGCTGTATTGAATTATGTTCCTCTGTAAACACTTAATTGGGGCGACCTTTGGAGTGGTTGTGCTGTTAAATGTCTCTGACCGCCGTGATGAGCCATGGTGATATTGGGGGGAATTGGTACCAGACAAACAAATGAAAGACCTTAATCCGGTGGTGGTGAAAACGTTCCCAGGGATGAGGAGAGCTGGTCGGTTTTAAGGGAAAAGTTTATTTTTCTTTCTTTCTCTCCGTTCTTCCTTTCAAATGGAGTGCCTGTGTCTGGCAAAGCTGGGGGGGGGGCTTATTGCGATTATATGATGAGTCATTATTAGTTTCTGTGGTCAGTGAAAACTTCTCTTCTCATTCTCCTTTCTTCTTTACTCATTTCTCCTCACTTCTCTCCTGTCCTCACTTATCTTCTCTCCTTTTCTGTCCTCTCCTCTTTAATCTCCTCTCCTCTCTCCTGTCCTCACTTATCTCCTCTCCTCTCTCCCCTTTCCCTCCTCTCCTCTCCTCTCTCCCCTTTCCCTCCTGTCCTCTCCTCTCTCCCCTTTCCCTCCTGTCCTCTCCTCTCTCCCCTTTCCCTCCTGTCCTCTCCTCTCTCCCCTTTCCCTTCTGTCCTCTCCTTTCCCTCCTGTCCTCTCCTCTCTCCCCTTTCCCTCCTGTCCTCTGCTCTCTCCCCTTTCCCTCCTTTCCTCCCCTTTCCCTCCTGTCCTCTCCTCTCTCCCCTTTCCCTTTTGTCCTCTCCTCTCTCCCCTTTCCCTTCTGTCCTCTCCTTTCCCTCCTGTCCTCTCCTCTCTCCCCTTTCCCTCCTGTCCTCTCCTCTCTCCCCTTTCCCTCCTGTCCTCTGCTCTCTCCCCTTTCCCTCCTTTCCTCCCCTTTCCCTCCTGTCCTCTCCTCTCTCCCCTTTCCCTCCTGTCCTCTCCTCTCTCCCCTTTCCCTTTTGTCCTCTCCTCTCTCCCCTTTCCCTTCTGTCCTCTCCTTTCCCTCCTGTCCTCTCCTCTCTCCCCTTTCCCTCCTGTCCTCTGCTCTCTCCCCTTTCCCTCCTGTCCTCTCCTCTCTCCCCTTTCCCTCCTGTCCTCTGCTCTCTCCCCTTTCCCTCCTTTCCTCCCCTTTCCCTCCTGTCCTCTCCTCTCTCCCCTTTCCCTCCTGTCCTCTCCTCTCTCCCCTTTCCCTTTTGTCCTCTCCTCTCTCCCCTTTCCCTTCTGTCCTCTCCTTTCCCTCCTGTCCTCTCCTCTCTCCCCTTTCCCTCCTGTCCTCTCCTCTCTCCCCTTTCCCTCCTGTCCTCTCCTCTCTCCCCTTTCCCTCCTGTCCTCTCCTCTCTCCCCTTTCCCTTCTGTCCTCTCCTTTCCCTCCTGTCCTCTCCTCTCTCCCCTTTCCCTCCTGTCCTCTGCTCTCTCCCCTTTCCCTCCTTTCCTCCCCTTTCCCTCCTGTCCTCTCCTCTCTCCCCTTTCCCTTTTGTACTCTCCTCTCTCCCCTTTCCCTCCTGTCCTCTCCTCTCTCCCCTTTCCCTTTTGTCCTCTCCTCTCTCCCCTTTCCCTTCTGTCCTCTCCTTTCCCTCCTGTCCTCTCCTCTCTCCCCTTTCCCTCCTGTCCTCTCCTCTCTCCCCTTTCCCTCCTGTCCTCTGCTCTCTCCCCTTTCCCTCCTTTCCTCCCCTTTCCCTCCTGTCCTCTCCTCTCTCCCCTTTCCCTTTTGTCCTCTCCTCTCTCCCCTTTCCCTTCTGTCCTCTCCTTTCCCTCCTGTCCTCTCCTCTCTCCCCTTTCCCTCCTGTCCTCTCCTCTCTCCCCTTTCCCTCCTGTCCTCTGCTCTCTCCCCTTTCCCTCCTTTCCTCCCCTTTCCCTCCTGTCCTCTCCTCTCTCCCCTTTCCCTCCTGTCCTCTCCTCTCTCCCCTTTCCCTTTTGTCCTCTCCTCTCTCCCCTTTCCCTCCTGTCCTCTCATCTCTCCCCTTTCCCTCCTCTCCTCTCTCCCCTTTCCCTCCTGTCCTCTCCTCATATCTGACTTTAAATGTCTGACTTGAGGGGGTTCATAATCTCATATTGTACCATTTGAAGTCATGCAGCAGCTCTTTAAGAACTGTTGCCAGAGCGGCCCCACCCACTCCAGAACAACAGAAGAGACCCCACACTTGTTACTCCTCTTTCTAATTAGCATCTCCATGAGTGGGAGCGTTTACTATAGGTTGTCAGAGCGCTGGATAGTTGCTGCACGATAAGTACCACCATGACGGTGAGATGAGAGCACTGAGATCGGTGTAGTGTGGGTGGGAGAGTTACATCTAGCATTTTGAAAGATGAATATGTTAAAGTCAACTAATAAAACCAAAGAGCTTGGCATCTACACTTCATTTTTGTGACATTAAATCAGATTTTCCGTAATATGCAGTGGATTACGTCATGGCACAAACAAAGATATTTTTAGAAACTGCGGTGAAACAATGGAGACTTGGGGTGTTTTTTCTTTATTTGACATTTGTACAGGCAGCCACAGGTGTCATGGTTTTAATGTTTAAGATCTTTGTCATCTGTGTCTCTATGAAAGTGACTGTACACATGCATAGGCCCGTTTCTGAATGGATTTCTCAGACGATATTAAGGGTGCACCAGCAGCAAAGACATAGTGGGAAGTAAGGTAAGTGTCTTTGAAAGGGTTGAGGAGAACATCGAGAGTATAAAGGGACAAGCAGAGCGAGAGAGAAATGAACCAGGCACACACACACACATGCATGGAGATGAAGAGCGAACAATGAATCAGCGTGTTTCCAGCATCTCTTCTCTTTTCATGCACGAGTTTTGTTTTATTTAGCTTCTGTAGCATAACAAAGAAAACACCCACAATACACATTTAGGTGTTTATTTTACTACTTTGTCTATTTGTGTCTGTGGATTTCTCCTAAATTCACGAACAGATAATGCCTCATTTGCATATTTAAACACATATTTCAGAAAACTTGTAATACAAAAAATGATTAATGTAAGTTATCAAATGGGGAACTTTCATGGTGATATCTAGTGGTTCATTTTTTACCATATTCACTTATAGTGTCTTGTATATCATTTTTCAATACATATCTTTTTTAATTTTTAAAAGAGTAATCCAAAACCCCCTCTGTAAAAACCTTTGACTCTAATGTCAAGAAGATGAAACAAACTATTTGAGCCTGGTTTTATCCAAAGTTCAGATTTCTTCTCAAATGTATGAAAATATGCACATATTTGATGAGATAATGCCTCAATTGCATATTTAAATATCAAATTTCCCAAAACTTGTGATGCAAAAAATAATTGTCAGCAATCAACTGGGGACGTTTCACCCGTCGTGTCTCCCATTGATGTGAATGTGAGCTTGCAGGGCTGTGCTCGCTGTGTATAGTGAGTGTCGGCTCCAATCTGAGTCGGTGTGTCTGTGTGAATGATTCATGTGGCTGTCAGAAGGATGGGGCTGGTAGCTGCACTTATACCTTATCAGGACCACCTTGAAATCAGCACACACCCACCACCACCGCCAGCGTTTGCTTTGACCTCAGACACGTGACCGCACATCATTTCAGTAAACACACACACATCCGTACACATGTACCCTCTCTGCTACCACGTACTCAACGACATTTCCCTTACTGTGAAGTCTCTATAAACTCACCGCTCAGATAAAGGAACACGGAACACTTACTGTCCGCATGCCGTCCCGTCTTTCATCTGTGTTGTTTTTATGAATGACTGCTGAAGCCTCTGTTCAGCCTCCAGTTTGCACCACTGCAGATGAACAGACCTCCCGGTCCGCAGGTGACGGGTCTTTGGAGAAACCCAACCCTCCAAATGTTCTGCGCACTTCCCCGACTCTTGAAATGTGGCGTGTGTATCGGGAGCTCATGTTAGTAAGTGTGTGTGTGTGTGTGTGTGTGTGTGTGTGGGGCCGAGCCTGACAGCAGTAGCTGAGATAAACCCACTGACCCTACTTTGCACAAATCTGGGATATCATGAGCAGGAAGTAGGTGTAGGATGGAGCAAATGGCAGAGGCAAGATAAGATATGAAGGATAGAATGTGGTGAGAATAGACAAAATATGAGCAGGTGCATGAAAGGAATTAGTTGACGGATAAAATTAACTAAAAATCTCAAGGTGAAAGCAGACTGAGCCCCAGACTTGGCTAAAAACAGAGATCATGTCATCTCAGCCCCACTGTGCTCACTCCTTCCCCTCTCTCGTCTCTCGGCATTCTTCGCTTCCTCCACATCTGCTGCTGAGTGCAGTAGGCCTTGTTGTGCTTGGTAGGACTTCCAGACTCTCCGGGACGAGAGCGTGGAGCAGCACCTCTCCTGACGGCGGTGCAGTCGGGCCGGGTATGGCAGGCAGCTGTTGGCCCCTCTGCACCCTGGACGGTCGCCGGATCGGCGTAAGCGGCTCTTCCTGGACATGTTTGAAAATGGCCCAGCTGCAATGTATTGTGCTGCTTTTCATTTGATTTATGCTTATTTATGGAGGGCCTCCCTGTAATGTGCGCGCTAACAGGCGTGCGCAGGCCGAAATGTGTTTGGAGTAGAGAGAGAGAGCTATTTCGCGTGTGCGATCATGTGTCCGTGCACCTTTTTACTTTTGAGGGCTCAGTTGGCCGCAGAAGCGAAGCGTTCAAAATCCAGAAATTAGCTCACTGTGAAAGAGCGTCGCTCCCCCCCTCCCCCCCTCTCTCCTCTCTAAAGAACACGGAGTGAACGCATGAATAACCGAAAGCATCGCATTCCCCTGCCTTCCCCTCATGTTTTCCACTCTTGTTTTTGGCTTTGTTGTTGTTTAAAGCCCAGGCCCTCTATTCATGTGAACACATGATAAATAGTTGAGAACACTTGACGCCGAGCCTTCGGTTTTTCCTAACCATGGTGAGTTTTTTCAGGAGGGGGGGGGGGATTGATGACACAACTCAACTTTCCTCTGTGGGTGTTTCTTTGGGAGTTTTTGTTGTTATGGATAACAAATTGTCACTGTGGAGTATGTGCGTGAGCACGCTGTGCCTCGCACATGATCACCCGTCGATTAAAGACACAAAGACAGGTTTTCCTGTGATTGTGAAATAAGGATGGACGACAAGCACAAAGTCTAAAAGACAGTGAAAGAAATAGGAATGGATATAGAGGTCCGTTTTTGGCTAATATTTCCCCCTTCGCTCTCAACTTTAACTAGGTTTAGTGTCACATAACTACAAAGCTGCCAAGCCAAATCATGGTAATGTCCTCAGAAGTAAGAAGTACATGAGAACTCCCCAGTGCAGCTGCTTGAGTCAGACCTTGGCAAAGACTCATTTGAATCTGGTTTCAAATATGAAGGCTTCTTGTGGTGAGTTAGGTCTATCTTTTAAGGCACTCAGTTGGCGCAGCAGACTTCATGTATTGAAGTGTTTTCAGCTGTTGGTCAACATCTGTGTGTGTGTGTAGGGATAAAGAGCTTGAAAGAAATGGATCGATCGACCCCACGCTATAGTTTTTTCCACACATTGGATCACGTCTCATCCCAACCACTGTGAAGTACGACATCTAGCATTGCAACTTAAAGTCCTCTGCTTCTGTCTCTCTCCAGGTTCAGCTGTTGTACGAGCTCCTGCTCAGCTGGATGTCCACGTGGGCTCGTCTCCAGAGGCACGGCATCCTGCGTCAGACCTCCAGCATCCCAGAACCCCCTGCCGGTGCCGCCCCGTCGTCCCCAGTGCGCAGCAGTGCCGGCACCGCACTGCCGGACACCAGCACCTGCAGCCCGTCTGCAGATTTTGGCTCGCCCACCGAGGTTTGTTCACTTTGGTCGGTTAAGTGTTTTTATGAGCGATCTAGGTTGCGTTTTTCCTCACATGGACGAGCCTCTAATCGACTTTTACTTTGTTAATATTTAAGTATTTACTTATCTTACTGCTGCTCCCTCAACCATATTTCACACTACAACACAGTATCGGCCAGTTTTGAACTTCTATCATCCTTTAAATCAAAGTTGTTTTCAGTCATGCAATAACACGTGTAGTTTAAGCCTGTGTTGTACACATAATTCTCCTGCTTATTTTAATTGAAAATATTGTATTATTTTAATGTCTCCACGCTGGCGACAGCCGTGGCCAGCGGCATTAGGTTTCTGGGTAATCCGTCCGTCCGTCTGTCCATTCTCTTCAACGGCATATCTCATGGACACCTTGAGTGAATTTCTTCAGATTTTGCACAAATATCCACTTCATTCATTCATTCATACAAGTGGACATTTGTGCAAAATGTGGGTCACTGTGATCTGTTGGCCATAACTCATGAATTCATATGCTTATTATGACAATTTCACACAAACGTCCAACAGGGTCAAATGAGGAAGTGATGGTATTTGGGACAGACATGGATGTGAGCTGCCTCATGTCTGGTTGGGGCGGTAACTTATTGTTTTGAGAAGTTGACTCAGCGCTAACGCATGCAATGTGTCTCAAAAGAAATCTGTTTTGTTTGGGAAGGATTTTCAAAGCTGGAAAAATCTCATCAGTGCTTGTGTTTGGGACAGAACAGATACTCCAGATAGGCTGTGAGCTCTGATTCATGTAAGCTGGGGGCTTGATTGAGTATAAACCGAGCCTCTTAATTTAGGGAAAACAATCACCTGTATTTACATTTTTCGCTCAGATAAAATATCAAACCCGGAGCGTGAAGGATGAAGCGTAGCAGTGCGTGCAGGCATGAGCAAAGCCCATGGAGAGCTCAGAGCTTCTCTGGGGCAACGGCAAATGTTGAGTGTTTTCCTTTTTGTCCCTAGGTGATGCTTATCCTTGGCTTTGACAGTGTGGCAGCAGTTTTTTTTCTACTTTTTCTCCTGTCTATTACAGTAGCAGCAGCAGTGTCTAGCTGGGGGTCCAGGGCCTTGGGGGCCTCAGCCACCGGGGCCTTGCGTAATATGGATGTGTACATTCGTGTGGAGTAGTAAAAATGACGGTGTTGATGAGTGTTTGTGTTGTTAAGCACTGGCACCTAGCCCAGGGATTTAATGCTGTGTGACCACCAGGGGCCTCGCATTGCTGACAGGCCCCTGGTGGTCACAGCATACCGCCCTGGGAGCCAACAAAGTGTCCGTGTGAGAACACACACGGGGGAGGGGAACCAAAGTGTTTCATACGTCGACGTGCATCTGTGTCTGCGTCTGTATCCGCGTGTGTTCTTGCATCACAAGTGGATTCGGTTCAGCGGGGGGGGGGGGGGGGGGGGACGGTATAGCGCGTTTATAACAAGGCCACCGAGTGCCCCCCGACAGCCCACTTGTCACTGTTTACCTAAGTACAAACACTGGTGGAAGTGTTTAGTCCTCTGGGAGGCTGGGTGATTGAGCAAGAACGTAGGAGCTGTTTTGATAAGTCTCAGCAGTAGTGGCTGCCCCCCCCAGCGATTGAGTCCACACAATATTCTGTGACATGTATATATGATACACCGTAGTCCACTGGTGGCTTTATCCTGCCTCTCTCCTTCTATCTTCATCACTAAACCTTCCTAGCTTTTCTCCATCCTCCCGCCTGTCCCTACACCATCCTTCTCTTTCCACTCGTCCCCATAATCTGCCCCCTTCCCTCCGTCTTTCCTCGACACCTCCCAGCCTGCTGTTGTCTTCCAATGTTTGGGTCTCTCTGATGAGCAAAGACAAACTCTGCAAAGAAAATAAACCCCGGGATCCTCGGCCCGTTTATGCCGCAGGGGCCCAGGAATTAAACTGTATACTTTACAGCTTGGCTTGTGGAGGTGTGGGAAAATAGCTCTCTCTTAGAATGTGTGTGTGTGTTTGGGGGCCCGATCTGGCAGTTCAGGAACGTCGGGTGGAGCCCACCTCTACCAACGCCACGCCGCCACATGTGTTCTTCAAGGCCTCACCTTCATAAGAGGAGGAGGAGAGAATTGCCTGTCACTCATGAAAACATGAACTTTGGCTTTTTGGAAGTTATTAGTGATGTTTTCCTTTTACAGTTGATTTTTGACTTTTCTTTGTCATTGACACTGAAATCCATGTGATCTTAAAAATGCACTTTTACAGTTGTAGAAGCTCTTTAATAAGAAAGCAGTCTTTTCTTTCAGGTGTTCATTAAATTCTCTTTAAATTCTTAGTTCATGTTTTTCTACAAAAGTAGGCAGATTTTCTTTCTCTCATTTGAAGCCGTTCACAATTAACAATATTCTTCCATTTAAAGCACAGAGATCGTTTTGATTCCAAAATGATTACACTACTGCTAATCATTTATTTTTCTCACTGACCCTGGTAAGGAAATGGGCTCTTGTAGGAGAGACAGAGTTTGGAAGCGACAGCAGCGGTTCTGGCTGGCGAGCAGCAGCAGCCGGGTGTCCGATGCTCCAGTGTAACCACGCTACAGTACACAGTGGTCTGAGCTTCCCACAGCGCCAGCGGCTGGCTCCTGTTTCCACACATGACATTACAGAGTCTAATCCTACCGACCGGCCAGAACTGTAAACTAAACAATCCAAGCCGCACACACACACACACAGGCCTGTGTTTTGACTCCAGCTCGACAATAATCAGTCCCCAAATGGCAGTTGACACTAGAATATCTCTCATTGAGACTGACTGAACACCATTACTACTTGGCTCATATTACTCTCTGCCAGTCACTGTTATTACACACACACACACACACACACACACACACCTTGGCTGTTTGGTTCCATGGAAACACATAATGACACTGCTTGACACTTGACTGGAGTAAATGCTAGCTCTGGGGGAATTACGTGATTAGGTTTTTTGTGGTATTTTTGCCCATGTGGACAGTATTTCATTTCATCGTTTTGAGTTTTATGGAGCTTAAAGTCATGTTGTATAGTGTACTGTATATTTGATCTACTATAGGACTGTATATCTCATGCCTGCAGAGCTTTCGGTGTCCTCCACCCTTGCCAAGTTCCTGCCTGTGTTTCTGGTGCATTCCTGTGTTTATTTTTCTTTCATTTGATAGATTTAAAATCTTAAATTCTAAAATAGATAATGCTTCCCACGGAGCACATGCTTCTCATCTGGTTCTGGCGGTCCCCACACACAGTTGCGTTGAATCTATCGTTGAATCAGTATAATCCTTCATTTATTCATATCATTGTCATGCGTTGTTATTGAGCTCTGCTGTCAGCCACCCCTCAACTGCACGATGAAATTAGATTTGCAATTTAGCATCGCCCCCCCTCACCTCCCCGAAATGCTCAGCAGGGACATAGTTTCGTCATCTGGACCCTCTTTAAGACGCTGTAATCAGCCCAGCAGCTGTGGGGTTTCTAATTGAGATGGTTGATAATCTCCCCGCCGACCACAGCCAGCCTCGACAGCCATGACACAATCTGTCATTACCACGCCGCGATGTGGGGAAAGGCCTGTGGAAAGAGTGAAGCCCCACCATGCCAGAGCTGCAGATTGCCATATTGTTTGTTTGCAGGCTTTTCACTCTTCGAGTCAGTCGCACAGATAGATGTTTGGGAAACAGATGAAACCAGGAAGAGCGCAGGAGAAATACAAAACTGTCCCCCAGTGCTGTCATCCTCGGTGCCCTGCTATACCCTGCAGTAACGAGACGAGCGCTCACAGAAGTCAGCCTCCTCTGCCGCATCCTGCTTGCCTCCCCCCCACCCCCTTCACTTCCCATTCTCTCACAAGCTGCAAGACGTGTGTGTCCTGGCGCACTTGAGTGAAAGCAGGCCACGTGGGTGCTGGTGGCTTAGTTTTGGGGTTAACACCAGTGACAGCTCCACACAATGCAGCTCCACACAATGCATGTGAACAAGGAGTTCTTCTGTCATGATATTGGTCGTTTCATATCTCAATACCGGTATATAATGTCTTCTGCTATACATTTCAATTTAACAAAAGAATAATAGTGTAATCTCCTGTGTGACTGTGTGACACTAACTATGTTTACATGCATGCACACAAATACAGAGTTATCAGATAAAGGCAATAGTTACTGGTTAATATTGGTGACGAGTTTGAGTCAGTATGTGCTTGTTGATATCTTGACAAATGATTTGATCAATTCCACCTAAAGATGATAAATCATCATATTGAATTATTGCCCAGCCCTATTGGTCGTGCCAAGTGTGGCCTCAAATCATGTCTTGTCACTAGCCCTGATTGAACAGGTCCTGTTTTGACTCCCTAGGGCGACTCTGTGCCTGCTGGAGACGATGGCCCGTTCGCCGACACAGTCACTCTGGAGCAGAAAACCAGCAGCATCGGAGGCACCAGCGGGAAGGTCAGCCTGTGGATGCAGTGGATGTTACCCAAGGTCACAGTCAAACTGTTTGCTCCCGAGCCAGCTGCCAAAAAGACAGGTACAGTAGCCTACTTAACCTCCACGTGATACTTGCTCTCTTCAAATACAATCAATCTGTTATTTAGTAGTAGTTAGTTGTTAATACACAGCTATTCTAAACCAGATGGCAACCTCTGGTTGTGAAAAGTGGAGCCATTGCTGTTGTACTTTAAAGCTGCATTCTCTCTAGTGTCCATCAGGGGGCGACTCCTCTGGTTGTATAGAAGTCTATGAGAAAATGACTCTACTTCTCTCTTGATGTATTCCCTCAGTAAACATTGTAAACATGAGTTTATGTCTCAATCTCTAGTTTCAAGTCTTCTTCAATACAGCATGATGTTCATTCAGTAAATTATGGTCCATTTAGAGTCAAACTGACCATAAAGCAGAGTATGCTTTAGGGCGGGCTTACTGTGATTGACAGGTCGCTATCAGAGCCGTATAAGGGCGTCTCTACCACGGCATCACTCCAAATATGGTCACTTCCTTTTACTGGTTGCAAAAAAAGCAAGATGACGACCTCGAGGCTTGAAAACCGTAGTTGACAAACCAATGGGTCACGTTCCAACGGCTACGTCCACTTCTTATATACGGTCTATGTTCAAAACACATAAGAAGTGCTTCATGTTCATGGTAGCAGCAACAAAAGTATGGAACCATTGACAAAGAATTATGAGCAGTGACTTCCTGAAATGTTAATTGTTAATACATCTGTGTAATAAGACAAAAGAAAAAAGACTCTGGTCGGGTTTTTATTGCAAATGTGTCCGTGTGAACAAGTGCAGGAAGCTGCTCAGAGTTTTTACAGTCCTGCTGCACCGACACCTAAAGCCCCCCCCCCCCCGCCCCTTTTCTCATTCACATGTTGTGCACTCGCAAGGGAAAAGCAGCTGGAGGAGAAAGAGGGATTGGAGGGGAAAAGACAAATAAATAAATGGATGATGAATCCCAAGTGAACCGCCTCTTGTCCCCTTTAGATTAACTGCGGCGATGAAAGGCTAGATTTACCTTTAATTGGCGGCTGTAATATTTAGCATCTGCCAAGCAGATCGGCCGGCTTAAGGTCTTTGAATGGTGGAAAGGGAATGTTTCGGAGGACCTCACAGAGATGGTTTGACTTAGAGACATCCTAAATAGGCATTGCTTTCAGATTTGGGCTTAATGTGCGCCATCTGAGTTGCGAGATGAACTTCCTGCTGGATCCTCTGCGCGCAACACATTAGGCATGTTATTAAAAACAACAGTCGTGTGCAGGCGATACATTAGATGCCTAATATCACACGGACGTTCTCGGAGATAAGCAAGCCACAGATATGACTGCAGACAATCTGCTATGATGTAATGTGTTTTTTAACTGCAAAAGGAAATAAGATTCTCGTCTCTCCGGAGAAATGGAAAAAAACAGCCACTCCAAGACACATCGCTTCTGGGCTCTCATGATATGCCATTATGTGTTGGAAGATTAGAGGTAGAAATTCAAGCATGAGTCTCCAGAAGGCTCCGCTAAAGGCACAAATCAGTGTTGTTCTTTTCAGATGAACCATCTAAGACTGAGGATTTCCAGTGCTCTTACAAGCTGGGTTTAAAAAAACCTCATACATCAATATCAACGCCACGTTTGGAGACCATACGTTTCTGAGTATCTCACAGCTCGGGAGAGTTCTTTCCACACAAGTTATCCACAATGCCTTGTGTTTCAATTTGAATAAGCTGTTGGGAACCTCTGGGTTTTTTCTCAGAACCACCGCAAGGCAACAGTGCAACAACAGCCATAGTTTCACATGCATGAAGTCCATTTTCCCCAAGCCAGCCTGTGATTGTGGGACTTTCTCTTGTGGAAACAATGAGAGGGACGCAGCAACAGTTGAGCTGAAGGGCTCGGCGCTGTACAAAGTGAATCAGTCCGCCTGTGAGGCTTACTCACGGTGCCTGATGTGGGCGGGTTTGTTTGCACACAAGGTGCACTGGGCCACGCACGCGTGTACATTTTAATGACTGTACACACACACAGAAGAGTCTACATGAACAGCTAGATCAGGACCAAAGGCTGGACCTAGAGGGTTAGATACAGTGCAGGTCTTTGCCCACTGGAATGATTTTCACACACACAGTTGAAGCTTCCTCGAGTTCCGAGTTCAGCTGCATCTGCCAAGCACAATGATGGCCATAGCGCATGCTTCAACAACAACAGTGGACGGCAACAATGAAGTTGCCTAATGAGTGTCTTTCCACTGTGATTCACTTCATGTTTTTCTGTGTGTTTCTGTCAGAGCTCTGTGTCATCTGTGAACTAGAAGACCTGAGTGCCTCAGTGGATGTCCAGGATGTTTATACAAAGATCAAATGTAAAGTTGGCAGCTTCAACATCGACCAGCACAGATGCAGGTAGAGTACATCGCGTACATGTACAACACGTATATATGCATCCAGCTCAGGCAGCAACCTCCGGTTCTGAAGAGTGAAGCCGATGCGGAAGTGTCTTAAAACTAACATGCTCTCTAATGTCCATCAGGGGTCGACTCCTCTGATTGTATAGAAGTCTATGAGAAAATGACTACTTCTCTCTTGATTTATTACATCAGTAAACATTGTAAACATGAGTTTATGGTCTCAATCTCTAGTTTCAAGTCTTCTTCAATACAGCATGATGTTCATTTAGTACATTATGCTCCATTTAGAGTCAAACAGACCATAAAGCAGGGGATGCTTTAGGGCGGGGCTACTACGTCCACCGCTTATCTACAGTCTGTGAGCCAGGTCTGAAATCATATGGCACAGGCGGATGCCTCCAGATCAAGGTCCGTCTGTCTGTCCACCAGGTCACCCTGCTGCACCCGCCCACTTCTGCTCTCACCGTCCAAACACACTTCACCACCAGTACCACTGACACTTTATCTGTTCCCACTTGTGCTCACACGGGTGATTTCGGATTATCACCATCGTCTTTCCAGACAGCTGTTGCAGACGGACTAACGGGCAGATGAAACCAACTAGACAGGCGCGTTAAACGGGCTCAGGGCTGACCCAACACTGACTGGCGACGCAGAGCTCAGTCCGTACTGTGCGTCAGTCGTTTGCTCTAGGTCTGTCTGTGTCTGAATCGATTCACAGAAACATCAACATGTTGTGGGGGAGGAAAACCACTGGGTGATGTTCCACTGCATCCTCACGCTAATCTCTCCCCATGTCAAGTTCCAATGGGATAATTTAGCTCTGAAATTATGAAAGAACAGACTGCACCATGGGGGAATTGAAGCTGTAACTGATCTATGTATGTAGGGCGGCCTCGGTTCAATATCAAAATACTTATTTTTTCCTGTGTTCCTTCCACCTTGCCTCGATCACATACCTCCGCGATGGAGTCAGCGGCTCTGAGCGTGTACGTGCCTGAGGTCTTGTTGGGAAGGGACCACTTTAGCGGGAGGCAATTCCCTCTGTCTCCGTCTGAGGAGATAATGAAACAGCGATCTCTAACGTTCCGGCATGTTGCGCGTGTTTTCTCGGATCTGTGTGCCTACGTGCCCGAGTAGACGTGTTCCCATAAGTCCCTCCTTCACTGGATCGAGCCAGGCAGTGAAGGGGAGCTGGGCCTTCCTGGGCCCGCACTAAACCCCGTCATTAGCAATCGATGCTCGAGCCGCTGATATGATAATTGATGCAGATTGTGATTTGCCAGATTTTAAAATCAGCTCACCCGTGTACTCGTTGATCGTCTTGAACTGGCTAGCGTCTTGCAGACCTCCCTGTCTCGCTGCAGTCGGTTGATTTATGACCGGGCCACATGTTTTCCACCCAGTGCGGAGAATCAACGTAAGCCAGGACAGCGTCAGTGGTTGGACAGCTCTAGAACCTAAAGGTGTCTTGGGTCGTTACATCACGCTGCTCTGCTCGCCACAGGTGTGTGTCCAATTGCTTCTGAGACAGAGCCAACCCGTAATATCTTTAGTAGACCTCTATGACTCCCTAAGTAGATAATGGGTCAATTTACTTATTCCTAGGTTATTTCCGTTTAATGTACTTTTAACAACGTGGTCTCAACACACTTTTTAAACTGAGCAAAGTTCTGGCAGAAGGAGGTCCTCCATCATCCAAGCCAGGTTCTAGTCATGGCTGTTTAGGGCTCCTGGCCCACTCTAATCTGTATTGTCCACCTATACAAGAGAGTCCACTGGGGTCGGGTCCATATTAATCATTCTGAGCAGATAATTGTTCGGTATGTCATCACCCAGCCCATGTTATTTGTGTGCAGCGGGTCTGATTAAATCGAGCCTCATCTGGCCTCGGGCTGTCTCACTGCTGGAAAATGAATGGAATAATAGATAGGGCCGGCAAATATGTGATGTGAATATATATATGTATATAATTGAATCTCTGATTGTATCAAAATAGGATCAAAAAAGAAAAGGGTGGGCGCTAATGGAAGCCGAAGGTGTGTGGCCTCTCTAATCATGGAGGAGAGGTGAACAACTTCCCTTCCAGTGGGAAGATTAGGAAGCGCCTTCTTCTCCTTGTTTTAGCCAAGTGTGTGTGTGTGTGTGTGTGTGTGTGTGTGTGTGTGTGTGTGTGTGTGTGTGTGTGTGTGTGTGTGTGTGTGTGTGTGTGTGTGTGTGTGTGTGTGTGTGAGAGAGAGAGAGAGAGAGAGAGAGACGTTGACAGTTCACCCTTATTGGCTCCAAGAAGCAGCTCAGATTGGAGCTGATGTCTTCCAGCTGTTCCCCAAATGGCTCAGAGCGAAGGATGGCTGGATTGGAACCGAGGGGGGGGGGGGAGAAATGAAGAGCTCTTGGGGGGTCCATGTGTATTAGTCACTCTTACAGCTGAGAGGGAGATTACAAAAGAGATATTCACACAGAAAGTTGCCTTCTCTCAATGAGCTCTCAGTGTCCTGCTGGGGGGCGTAAAAGATATGATGCAGATGGCGTTGATCCGTTCCCATTGTGTGAAACCTTTTGCCATCCATGTGTTGCGCAAGATTTGGCATCCTACAGTCATTTTTACAACTCTGTGTGTTGTATTTTATACTGGAGCATAGTGTTTGTGTCGTGCTGCATATCAGTGATGATTGTTGTGTCCGTCTTACTGTTAACTCCTTTTTGATGTCTGCTCCACAGGTGCCTTCTGCTTCTTACGGAAAAAAAAAAAAGGAAATCGATTGTCACAGAAAATAATCATGCATCACCTGATTTATGTTCGTTTAAGTTCCCCATGTTAATACGCAGTTTGCATTTTAATAATTATCTGAAAGCACGGTCTAAAATGTAATAGTGTCAATTTTCCAGACATGAAGTCTCAATGCGTGCCTCCGCTGCTGCAAGTTTGATAAGACTGTTAGTATTCGCGTGTGGTTTGCTTATCTGAATGTAATTTAGCCATTAAAGAGATATCATCAGTCCCCTGCCACAACAGTATGAGTCCTCCCAGCTGCCCAAGTTAAGCGTGGCCTTGTGTGTCTCTCCAGGCCAGGGCAGGGCTTTCACTCTGACCACTATGAAGGACTCATTCTGCAGTGCAAGGACACAGCCGTGGTGAGGCTCCTGTCTGTCCCAAACCAGACATAGCAACCGCCCTTAGGCCTGTATACACTGTGCCTCTGCGTTCTGCTGCTCCCAATCGAGGACACTGATCTCTGCTCATGCTGGACAGACAGGAAAATAAATGAAAAGCATTGTTTTGGGCTATAACGCAAGGTGTGCTCGAATGTGATAAATTGATGCACCTTAAAACTTCCATAATTGCAATGTATTGCATAACATTCCCCTGTCTCTCCAGTGGCTCTGATTGGCCAGATAATCAAGCCAATGAAATCTGGTGACAAGCGTTCTTGTGTGTGTGTGTGGGTGGGAGGAGACTAGGACATGGGCCTCCATTCTCTTGTTGATGAACTCTTATTCTGGGGATGGTCTTATACTGGTACCTAACGCATTGGTAATGTGTTGGATCAGCATATTCTCACTGCAATGTTTCAAATACCAGCGGTTGGTCAGTGCTCCTCAGCTTTAAACTGTGACACTTTAGGTAACTGTCTAATGTTTGGGAAGTGTCAGGGACGCCGTGTCAAGATCCGCTCGTCAAAGAGATTCTGACTACATGCACAGGGTCTTCACAGGAAGTTAGGTTTACAACTCGCGTGACTGGCGAGTGACAAACGAGTCACGTTTCTAGCGACTCCCGTGAGTCACATGACTAACGACACTAACGGCTCACGAACTAAACTCACGTTACTAGCCAGTAACAAACGAGTCAAGTCGTTTGGTGACTACCATGAGTCACGTGACTAATGACACTAACGACTAACATGACCGACGACAATAACAACTCACCTGACCAACAACTTACATGACGAATGACTCTTGTGACGAACGACTCACGTGACTAACGATATTTACAGCCCAGGACACTGACGACACACATAAGTAACGACTCACGTGACAAACGACACTAACAACTGACTTCACACAAAATGTCAACGTTTCCGTTAAGTTTTTCACGTGTGTGAAGAACAGCTGTCTCTTGTCCAGGAGTCTGTTTGTGTGAACCATCCATCACCACTCTCACCGGTGTGTCTCGCTCTCGTCAGCTGTTCTGAGCGTGTAATAAGTTGAAGCCCGGTGCGTCGCATACAGACGCTAAACGTTGCATTTGCATTGGTGTTAAACACAGAGGAGCACTTACCAAACGGCGATATTTGACACACTGTGGGCTGTTTATGATGCAGAGTTTACATTATTGAATCAAGCATCAGATAATGTACACTAGATTAATTGATGAGATTCGTCAACAGCATCTATCTTGTGTACAGGTTGGGGATTTTAAGGGCTTTTAAATTGTTGCCAAATCCCAGAATTCAACAGCTGCTTTATTGCTGAATCGTATAAGACCATTCCACAATGTTCAAGCTGGTGCTACTCCTGGTTTTAATCAGTTCTATATTTCATTTTTCCAAAATGATCTTGAGGTTTCATGCTGTCCTGTCTTTTTTCCCTATTCCTCTCTGTCTGTATTTAAATCATTGCCTTCTTTGCCCCCATCCCTGTGACTCCTTGCCTTCTCTGTCCCTTTCGGCACCTACCTCCTCTGTCCTTTCCTCTCCTCACCTCCAGTTCGGAGGAGGGTGTTCGGAGCTCGGGCGGCTGTGGAGGAGTGGTGCTCTCTTGCACTGACAAGCTGAACAGACGCACTGTGTTGGTTCGACCCGTCAGCAAGCAGGAGTCTTTCAGCCACTTCTCTGGCTTTTTCCCTCCTGTAAGAACCCGGCTCTTCTCCTTTTCATCTGACCCTGCCTCACCTCCAGTAACAGTGGCTCAAACAGGTTCCGTGTGCTCCTCAGAGAACATTTGTTATAATGCTGCTTCGAAATGATTTATTATTTATATAACTAAAGTCATGGTAACAGTCATTGACACAGTGCTTTAGAGGAAAATGCCTCTATGGGTACTTATGTAACACACTTGAACTCTGAGGAATGGACTCTAAACATGTTTTTGTTTGTATTTACTGACATTCATTACAGGAGGTCTAAGAAATGGTGCAGATGTTGTGCTTTTAGACATTTACACATAGACATGAATCACTCTCTTAGCAGCTATAAAGTCCACTGTTACTGGATGTTTTGGCAGACTTTACGGCAATGTTTTAAGCAGATCTGCCTTTCTTTTAATCACGCAACAGTTGGAGATTATTTTCTTAGGTTGGAAATCTGATCAATCTGAAATAATTCCTCCTCAGAGTTCAGCTGCAGTCTGTCAATTGCTTTCATCAGACTTTCTGCTTCTCATAAAGTTTGTGGATCGAACTTACGATACACAACACATTTGTTCTCGAACCCTTTTCAGCTGGTAGCTTCAGCTTGGCTTGTTCGAGGTGTGTATGGGACCACAGGGGTCTGGTTTTTTGGCTGAGGTTAAGTCTTTTCCTTTGAGTAGAGCATTGTTGTATCTGGCCCAGTATTGTGATGAAGATTTTAGATAAGTCACTTGATTGGAGAATTTTTACTAAAAAAGTATTGACAGTATGAAGTCAAGAGGTATGTTGTTGTTATTAGCCAGGCTTAAATGTCAGCCAAGAAATCAGACCGAAACAACACAGAACAGTTATTTGTCTGTTGCTCTGTGCAATGATACGAATCACCGGTGTGATTTCTTCCATCTGACCACCGGCCAGACTGCAGCCAAAGTCCTGGAGGGCTCCCACCAGCAGCACGGCTTCCTGTCCATCACGTACACCCAGGCCGTCACCAAAAACGTCCGTCACAAACTCACCAGCCGGCCAGAGCGAGGCGGTGCCGCCACCACCGCCAGCCAGCGGCTGACCACGGACCCTCTGGCGGACAGCTCACCTCAGTACCTGAGAGAGATCCTGCTGACAGCTCAGCCCTTCGATGTGGTGCTGTCCTGTCCCTTACTGGCCACTGTAGCGGGGGTGTTCCAGGTAGGGGAACAGTGTCTGTCAGTTCCTGTGGCGTCTCAAGGCTTCTCAACAACCAATCATTTATGTTTTCATTTGTATGTGTGCAGAAGTAAATGTCCACATTGAATGCTGTGTTAGATTCATTTTTGCAGTACTTTGGGAAACCGAGGAATATACAGTAGGCCTATAACCTCATGATTAAGATCTTATGAATTCTGAATGTTGATGTCTTTTCAGGCCACGGTACCAAGGCGCTACAGGGAGCGCGGGAAGTCAGCTGGGCAGCCGATGAGAAGCCACACTCTGACCTCCCGCTGTTTGCCTCTCATGTACATCAACACCAGCGTGATCCGGGTCTTCTGCCCCGGGTCACCCAACAAACACGCGGCCTCAGGTTCGACAAGATCTTGTCGCTTTTGAACGCTCGCTTGTGTTTTTGTTCACATGGAAAACAAACAATGGGACAGTGTTGGGTCACAAGCTGTGTTTTCAATTCCTCTAGTCTGTGGTGCCTGTATGAAAGTCCCCGTCATGGCCGACCAGACATAGCAGAGCCACCACATTAGACATTTGCTATGAGAAATAGTCCTGAAGAACAGACCGCAGTTATATACACTCCTACAGAATACCAAATCCTTGTCTGTCTGTAGTAATGACTAACAGTGGTAAGGCAGTGTTCTGTCTTCATGTCCACATTATTTGCGTATGTTTGTGTGTCATGTGCACTGTGGGTGTTCACATTTGTAAAATAGTGCATGTAGGATAAACGTCCTTTATAGATACACAGTATACTGCACTTTATTGAGAGGTGTTGTCTAATGTTCTGCCCCCCTCATGTACAGCGGGTATTGAACACGTCACCATTTTTCTCAGTAAATACATTTCTAAAGGTGCTGTTGACATGAAATCACCAGATGTTGGTAAGAACCCAAGTAATCCATACACGCAAAGAAAACCAAACAAATAGTTCAGAAATGAAGTGTGTAATAAAATGGAATGACACAGGGAACAAGTATTGAACACGCTTACTGAAATGTACAAAAGCCTTTGTTGGTAATGACAGCTTCCTGTATGGAGGAACTAGGCGCATGCATTGCTCAGGTGTGATTTTGGTCCATTCTTCCACACAAACAGTCAAATCTTCAAGGTTCCGTGGGCCTCTTCTATGAACTCTGATCTTTAGTTCTTTCCATTGGATTCAGGTCAGCTGATCGTCTGGGCCTTTCTAGCAGCTTTATTTTCTTTCTCTGAAACCAGTTGAGAGTTTCCTTGGCTGTGTGTTTGGGTTCATTGTCGTGCTGAAATGTCCACCATCGTTTCATCTTCATCATCCTGGTAGATGGCAGCAGATTTTTATCAAGAATGTCTCGGTACATTTTTCCATTCATCCTTCCTTCAATTATATGAAGTTTGCCGGTGCTGTATGCTGACAAACAGCCCCACACTATGATGCTCCCACCTCCAAACTTCACTTTTGGTTTGGTGTTTTTGGGGTGATGTGCAGTGCCATTTGACCTCCAAACATGCTGTGTGTTATGGCATCCAAAGAGTTCAATTCTGCTCTCATCTGACCAGACTCTATTCTCTGTATATTTCACAGTCTAAATGTTGTGCAGCAAACTTTAAACAAGCTTCAACATGCTTTTTCCTCAGCAGTGGAGTCTTGCGTGGTGAGCGTGCATACAGGCCACGGCGGTTGAGTGCATTACTTGTTGTTTTCTGTGAAACTATTGGACCTGCTAATTCCAGGTCTTTCTGAAGCTCTCCACAAGTGGTCCTTCAGTCTTGGACAACTCTTCTGATAATTATTTTCACTCCCCTGTCAGAAATCGACATCTGGTGAAAATGTCATGTCAATAGCACCTTTAGAAATATATTTGCTGAGAGAAATGGTGACGTGTTCAATACTTATTTTACCCGCTGTATATAAACAGAGAGGACAAAACAATTAGACATATCTCAACATAATGTAGTCCGGTACAACACTACTGGAAACTACATCCTCAATAATAGATCATAAAATCATAAACAACGCTCAGCAAAAACATTTATATACGAGGTAGACTTTATGGCAGAACTGTTTCTTTGGACTGCAGTGGATGGTACAGGTGTACCTAATAAAGTGGCCACTGAGTGATTGTGTGTATGTGTGTCCCACTAGAGCCCCAGGTGAAAAGAGAGGACACCCTGGTCTTAAAGCTGGGCTCCCTCAGCATGGCTCCTCAGGCTGATAACCCCCTGACCCGCACTGTGCTGAGGAAAGACATCTACCAGTAAGACCAACTCTCTTCTGACTACAACCTGTGATTGACAGAAAATGGGGATTCAATGTTTTCAATAGAAAATCAATATTAAAGCCAACCATGTATGGCTTTTATTAGTCATTTCAGTAGCAAGCATTACATTCTAATGGGATAAAGAAAATGTGTTGTACACACTAGTACCAATTTTAAAGCGATGGTATTTTCCCTTCTCTTCTGTTTGCACATCCTGTATGGTCGTCCTCAGTTTCACTGCCTTGTACGGAAGCTCGGAGAGGAGAGTGAGAAAACTAATTCTACTGTTCCATTTTTTACGACTGATAGAAAACATTTGGCCAGGATAGTTTTTTTTAATCTCATTTCATTTCTTTTTTTGAAAAGCAGGTGGGGAAAAAAAAACAAGGTTGTTGTAATACTCATTTCCGCCACAAGAGGCTCAAGTGCACCGCTACCCCACGATCTAAAGAGGACGAAACGCATTCATATTTTCCTCCAGGTGAATTTGAATGTAAGTAACTTTCTAACACAGTATATATGTATCTTGTGTTTAGAAGCACCTACAACAACTAAAACCACCTGCCAAAGCTTTTTGTTCCACCTGTTTCACAAATGGAAACAAATCAGGAACTAACAAAGATTATCCTGGCAAAAGCCTTTTTCCTCGCCTGCTCTTAAGTCATGAACACAGGGGAGAAAATTATGTAGATTAGACTGAGAAAATAGATAAGCGGATTATTTGTTTTTCTCACTGTCCCCTCAGGTTTCCGTAGGTTCAAGATAACGTGCAGGATATGTATCACTGAGTCTACCTCAGAGTCTCCCTCTTTTACACATTTGAACTCTCGGGCTTCCGACACCTCTTCTGTTATTACATCTCATCACGCTCACACATTCTTCTTTGAAAAAAAGAAACACTCCGCTGGTAGAATTAAACCACCACAGCACTCGATATTTGACCACAGTCCATTGGAGGTGCTGTTCAAATTTGTCCTGACTTCAAGTCGCACTCCATAAAAGCTGTTGTGAGGCAAGTGTGTTTCGGTGTCACGGGTGCAATTCTACGGCTGTTTTTAGGGCAGAGCGAGTGACAGCGCCACGTAGCGGTCCAGCTGCCGCAGCAGTGACGGGGATCAGTGAGTGACACCTTGGGGGTCTGCCGGGCCCTCCAGCCGAAACACTAGACTGTTGACACAAGCCCCCCCCCCCCCCCCACTCCACCTCCACTGTGCCATGTGGATCAAAGCAACTAGGCAGGGAAAATCTGGACTTCTGAGGGAAATAGCTCTGCACAAAACACATTTTCCTTCCTCTAGGCAGCTAAAAGAATCTGGATTGTGTCATAGCTGCCTCAAAAACCACAGCCCCACAGCTTGTGTGTGTGTGTGTGTGTGTGTCAGAGAGAGGGAGCAGTTGTGTGAACGGGCAGATACGGAGCTCGCAAACACATGTAATGAGGGAGATAAAAGTGGTGCCAAATGCTTTGTGCAGCTGCAAGTGAGATGTGAGCTGACACAAGACGTGAAGTGGAGAAAAAGAAAGAAAAGGTCAACAAAAGGAGGGGCAGAGGCCACTTTAGGCTTCAGTGCTGCCTTCGGTGGGTGGAAGTGTCACATGCAGGGAGATTACATGGAGCAGGAAGGCAGAGGGGGGACTATGTGCATGCCTGACAATCTGTAACCATCAAGTTGGGGAGGAATACCACGCTCTGTCCAACACTGTCCACATCTCTCCCAGAGTAGCAAAGCTATCTCCCTCACAGTCTCTCATGAGCTTGTTTGGTGTATTGGAGCAGAGATGGTATTGATCAGTAACCATAGCTACTGTTTTGCCGGGACTTTTGGGGAGTGTTTTTTTGTCTTTTTCTTCATCCCCTCTAGTTCCACGCTGTGCTGAAATGTTTGCTCTTTGTTTTGTTGCAAGTTAGCACAGCTAATGGGTAGTAACTACTCTGTTTGCATGGCAACAGTTCCCTAGATTTACTTTGTTGATGCGTCTGCCGTGTTGTTATCATGTCAGATGATAAATGACGATCTTGTGGGCATGGAAAGAGTTTTTCTCAAGACTTTTTTCGCCCCAAAAAACCAGTGAGACCAGCCATGCAATTTCACTGCCATGTTGGCCAGTAATGTTCCGCCTGTGGTAGTTAGAGGGCCGACGGCTCATGCGGCTGTGGTGCCCACATCTGCTCGTAGGCATGGGTCGCCTCGCACGACGCGCCGCCCTGGCCTGGACGCGAACACGCCACCTCGCAGCCCCCCTCCGCACACACGCACATGCATTCACTCCCAGATGTGCAACAGACACAGCTGCATCACTATACCTATGCGCACACCAATGCACATATGCACACTGTTGTCACAGTCACTTGGAGCAGGCTTGGCCATGTGTACAAACACGCCCACATTGGCTTAACCTCCACACACAGAAGCCCAGAGCCACCACTTCCCTCTCTGCAGCGAAACCCGGGAATTATGTCAGACCGCTCTCTGTGTTCATTCTTCCACGTCCAACCGTGCATTATCCTCACCACCTTCTGCCCTCCAATTTTGGGTCGATCTCACTCACGTGATTGATAACCCCGAGATCAGGGACTCATCTGCGACGTGCTTCATCTGCGCGGAGAGATGCTCTGCGTGTGCTCCCCCAGGTCGCGTAGAGAAAGTCAGAGTGGGAGTCTGTAATCATGCAAACCAATGTGTGTTTACAATCTGGAACCAACCGTGGCCATGAGGAGAAATATGTCTGTGAGTGCCGGTAGCCATTTGCTGCAGTTCTGTTTAAAGCCCGCCACTAATTACATCCGTTGTCATAATTGAATGACTGATCCGAGCAGCCGCGCTGTTATTGTCTACTGTACATGAAATGATCGCCTCGCGGCCTCTAAAAGCGGGATTTACTGTAATGCCACCCTGCGAGAGAAGACGAAGAGTGAAGGCTAAAATAGCCCGCGTGTGTAAACACCCTGACGGAGCGCGTCTCGACGCTGTTCCGACTAACACCAGTCTCTGACACACTTCAAAGCTTCCCTTCCAGCCTCCACACTTTCAGGGCACAGTGCGTGTTTGTCATTTAGCCCGGATGGATTTCCTCAAAGAAGGTCAAATAAACCTGTGTGACCGTAGAGCCGCTAGAGCTAAGCTGTTATCCACCGCCAGGTTCATTTGGTAACAATTAACACCGCTTCATTCGATCATGTGATGTCGAATATTGCTCCCCCAAAGGAGGCCGGTCCCCCGCTAGAGGCTTCTCCGCTAAGCAGGAATTATGACACGGAGCTACAGACTTTTCCTCTCCGTCTTCGGCTACAAGGCCGCTGTCAATTTACACAGCTGAAATCATTTTCCTGCCTCCAAAAAAAGCGGGCTTTTTCCAAGTACATGAGCGCCGGCTCGGAGAATGTCCAGCATGCATTCAGCCCCTGGCTTTCTTGTGGTTTGGGCCCTCAGTAAAAATCTCACAGATCTTTTTACTCCCCACTCCTCTCATTCTCTGTTTTTCTCCTTCTTTTTTCTCCAATGAGATTTTTTTACTGATGGAACACGTCAATTGAAAGCTTCTTGTATGCGTGAATGGGGACCACTCTGTTAAAGTAGCATGTGGAGATGTTTTAAAGGGCAGAGAGACACACGTGAAAGTGTCTGCATTTTGCCGTTATCTTAGGCCAATACTGACCTTTTATCAATCACTTATTCATTTTTGTATGTGCCTTATTTAGTTTTAGCAGTTTTTTAAATCTATGTTTTTTCCTGCCTAAAAACAAATAAAATATATAAAAATTGAGAAAATGTAACATTTAATGTAACTAAAGCTTTAAAAAAAACGTTTTAAATGATGCTGTTATAATGATTTTTACAACACCAGTGTTTGCTGTTGGAATACAGAAGGAGTTTGGACGGACAGGGCAGCCTTCTTAATCTATGACTGAGAAGAAAGTTATGCAGAATAACTGCTGTCTAAACAAAAGGAGGAAATGAATTGAACTCTGTTGAATAATTACTCTCCAAGGAAAGTTGAAATAATGAAGGGTGATGACTTTGTGTCCCTCCCTGTTTGCCATGCTTGCGTCCATGTGTCTGCACATGTTTCTGTGTGTCTTAAAATATCTTTCCCAGTTTCCCGACATCCCCACACCTCGATGACACAGCTCCAGATTCAATCACATGCTCGGTTACCTCATGGTCTGTCCGAGGGAGACTCTGGGGGGGGGGGCATCCCGCCTCCGCCGCTACTACAAAATATGTTTTTGTTTTTTTGTTTGGATTAGCGCGCATGCCTGCGTTTCCATGGTAACGGCAGACACGGCCGCTGCGTCAGCGTGATGTGGCTGCATCCATGGCTCCTCCCGTGTCTTTTTCTCACACACTTTCCAAAATATGTCTGGGGCATTTTTTTGTTTTTGTCTAGTCCCTCTTTTTCTCCCTACCTCCTTTCCTCATCCCATGTCTGTCTCTGGAGTTCATTGCTCACTCTACCTCTGTAGCAGTTACACCCCCCATCATGTACATCCTCATTACCCTTATGTTCTCCATCTTCTTTTATTTTATATTCTTTTATTATTTATCTTTCTTTATTCTATCTTTTTCTCATCAGCAGCTTTTTCTTTCTACTCCCCTTTTCTCCTCACTCTTTCTCCATCATTCCTCATCTCCACCTTCATTTCTTCCTTCCCTCCTTTCTTTCTTCCTTCCCTCCCCCAACTTTCTTTTTTAATGTTACTGTCTCTTCTTCTTTTTGTTATTTCCGTTCATGCCTCCTTTTCCTCGCCCCAATATGGCTGTGTTCCTCCTCTCCTTCTTCCCTTGTAGGCTTTCTTTTTGGCTGCAGTATTTGTATATGTCATCATAGCTCTTTTTCACACATCCAGCCATTGCTTCTCACCCCCCCCCCCCTGCTGTCCTTTTTACCTCCCATGTCTTCTTTTCTGTTGTTTTATTTCTCTGTCTCTGTCTATTTGTTATTTCCTCCCCGCTCCCTCGCTCTTGTGTCGGTTAGACTGGTCCCAGTCCCAGCACACTGTGGTCAGTAAGCAAGCCCCTTATTGCTGTTGAATGGCTGCCTGGCTAAGCCCGCATGTATGTCCTAATAAGTGGTTGTGATGGGGATCTCTCCTCCGCAGATAAACACAGCCCGCTGAAGCCAGGACCCTGCCTGTTACTAATAAAACTCCCTGGCACGCCGTTATAAGCACCCTTCTCCTCCTCTAGTAATGTGAGGGGGATGTACGACTCTCTCCTACTACCTGATAGTAAGGGATTGACCTGGTCAGAAACTTTCGTACTGTAGTTTGCCTACCACAGTAAATGGCTTCATATTTTTACAATATTCTTTTACAGAATTAAGAGTTGGTCTCACTGCTATCTCTGCTGCATTGTGGGCTCTTTAAGGAACATGAACTTCCTGATTAGACTAGATAGCTCTTAACAGCGTAGCTATAACAACATTTTGGATACTCGGCCCAGTCTTCCTGACACACGAATGCGCTTTGTGACAACTGTTCAACTCTGATGCAGATTTAGAGAAAATGTCTTTCTTCATATATCATCAATAATTATGACTTTTTACAGAACTTAAAGCGATAGTTCACCCCAAAATGAAATCAAATATGTATTTGTCCTCTTACCTGTAGTACTATCAATCAGTCTAGAGTGTTTTGTTATGAGTTACGGAGTGTTGGAGATATCTCTCCATTATAATGGGACTACATGGCGCTCGGCTTGTTGCGCTCAAAGCACCAAAAAAAAAAACTCTGCAGTAGGGTCTCTTTCCATGAATCCTGATTCTGTGACTCAGATATCTCCAGAACAAGGCAGCTCACACTGACACAGTCTAGATTGTTATCGATATAAATTACAGGGAGGAAAAAATTATTTATTTTGGGGTGAACCGTCCCTTTGACAAGACATACAACTGTCACTTTAAGGCAAGGCAAGTTTATTTGTACAGCACATTTCAACAACAAGGTAATTCAAAGTGCTTCACATAAAACCATTAAAAGCATCAAAACATAAGGCAAAAGAAAAGGAGATTTAAAAACAATTTAAAAAACAGTGTAAGAAATAAAATGCAGCAGTAAAATGCAGAAATGCAGGAAATTGATTAATATATTAATTGAGCGTGGTTCAATTAAAGGCAGCAGCAAACAGAAAAGTCTTCATTTCAATCAATCTTGATTTAAGAACAATACATTCTTTAGAAATGGATAGAATGCAATAGAACTAAGTGGTCTTGGTTCCTATAAACACTCAGCTGTACTGAATATATGATAAAATATTTTTACATGAATAGATCTGCTAATCATCATTGTGAGATGTCACTGTTCATTCAGCAGCAGAGGTTACTACTTCTACGTTATTAGTTTGAGGCAGGAGGGATGCAGGCCAGGTGTGGAGTAAAGCAGCTCTTGGGCCCTCAGCACACCGCTCCAAGGTGCAGACCTGTCACAGCGTCAGCAGACACCTCGGTAAATTCACCGCCGGTCACAGGGGTTCACTGCTGCTGCTGCTGCTTTAGTCGTAGGATTAGGAGACCCTGCCAGTTTTATGCATTCTAATCTCTTGTCCTCACATCGGAGCAAAAGACAGAATGATCCTCTCAGGCGTCTCCATGACAGCTGCGGCACACTTACTTTCTTTTCTTTTTCATTTAAAATGCCGTGCTTTTCTTCTTTATTTTTTACACTCTCAGCTGGTCTCCCTCTTTCTTGTCGTCCTCCTCATCTTTCTTTTCCTCATTAAAAAAAAAAGCCCCAGAGTTCCTAGCAAATGATTCATTAGATGCTTCAGTGCACACTTGCCTCATCACTCACTCCAGTCTGCTGCCAAGTGCCCCATTTCCCCGTTTGTTTACACCAGCAAAAACAAAAACAAAAAGAAGTGCGTCGGCTTTGCTCCGCTGCGGTGGCGGCGGAGGAGAGGAGCTGCTCGGGGCCACACACAGTGACACTCAGGGCCTACACTTATATACACTGATTCAGGGGCCTGCTTTCAAAACACCCCGACTGCCGAGCAGGTTTAATGATAAACTCCTTTCAGAGGCAACGTTGGCAATGATTGTAATATCGGTATCACCGGAATAAACAAAGTCTTTGGTGTGATTTTAATAAACTGTGGGGATTACTCAGCCAGACATGAGACCTTTGAATCAAAGTTCTCCATCTATTTCCATCTCCACACTCCGGCATTAAAAAATATAATCAGAGGATCTCTACTCCCCAGTCTAGTGCTAGATTTTGTGTTTTTGTGTCACGCCTGGCGTGTCATTACTGTGGGCAAAACCAAACCAATTTAGTAAATCTCTTTCATTGCACTGGTGCTTGTTTGGCTAACTAGTTGGTCTGATCTCTCAGCTGGTTCATGTGAGTATATTGACTTAAATACATGTTATTACAGCAATCCCTTTCAGTGCTACACCATTGTCTTACCGTGAGTGTAGTTACGTTACCTTAGTTGCAAATGTCCAGTTATCATATGGTAGTTCAGCAGTGACTATAAGCTTTTTAAGGAAGAAAGGGGGGAGATAGCGCTGAGTTTGTTGAAGCTGACAACAGAGGAGTCCTATAGAGCGCTGCAGAGATGACGTCGTTTTAAAGGCCAACCCAGGAAGCTGGCATGGCACTAGTTCCCCCCTCAAAAAGCTAACTTTAAAATCTGTGTTAACCACATAACCTATTTCAGGCATCTAACCAAGAACCCATTCATAAGTCAAACAGAGGTAAAGTCCTTAATAGTTCAAGGCCTGGGAGGCTGAGGAAGGAGACTTCTCACTGAGATGATGAGAGCCACAACTTTATTGTGAACTGTAACTCATTTGTTTCTCTCTGTCGCTGTACGCCCATGTTCTCCTTCTCTTCTACAGAGGAAGAAGATAAAATAAGCAAGGATTGGAGGGTCAGCCAGGATAAACACAGTCCAGCAAATGAAACACCTGGTGCTGGTAAACGCAGCGGACGTATTTCACATGGCCCCGACACTCAGGATTAATGCAACATCAAATTGTTTTAAGAACGAGGGACAGCCGCTGCCCAGAGTAAATCATACGCCCCCTTTTATTAAAGCTTGCCCGGGAATTTATGTTTTTGATTCAGACAGGATAGCCAGCGCAGATCCGACAGAGGAGCCTGGGAGCGTGGGCTCGGGGGGCTCATGTTGAAACGGCCCTCTGGACAACGTGTCGTAATGCGAACAGGAAGTTTAGACTCAGCCACTGAATACCGCTGTGGCTTTGAGAGCGGAACATATCCCCCTTCACCTTTTCTTTTGTTTCCACAAAGTGATATTTGTCGTTCTTTTCAGTGGGAACCGGTGTGATAGATAGTCTCCTCTGTCTCCCTCGCGACACGGCGAGCGTATCATATGACGAGAGAGAGAGAGAGAGAGAGAGAGAGAGAGAGAGAGAGAGAGAGAGAGAGAGAGAGAGAGAGAGAGAGAGAGAGAGAGAGAGAGAGAGAGAGAGAGAGAGAGAGAGAGAGAGAGAGAGAGAGAGACTGACTTGGTCTGCGTTTGTGGAGCTAATGTTACGAGAGCAGAGTGGAGGAAACCAGATGGATGTTAGTGGATTTGATCTTTGATCTGCGAACCAGAGTACCTGACCGCCGCCTTCAATCAAGTCAACCACTCTGTGTAAGGCCATCGGTCCCACCCTTTCTGTCCGACTAGAGACAGATGAGACATTGGAGAGCTTTTGACCACAGCGCTACACTTTGCAGCTTCTTGAGCAGGGAGCTGTATACGGGGTCTTGTGTGCTGTGTTGTGGTGTCTGCTGACTTCTGTGTACAGCCTGTGGTTCATTCCATAAATATCTGTGGCCTCTGTGATGTTATTCTCAGGGCTCTCCGCTCTGTGAGAAGATTGCGCCACAACACTTGTATTCCTCAGCCTGCAGTTAGAGGTTTAAGGGGATTAGGAGGGAGAGAACCCCAGCCCGGGCCCTGCTATACATTTGTATGGCCATCTTATGCACACGATTCCGATGTAATGTGCAGAGAAAGTGGAGACGAGGGAGACAAGGGAGAGAAGGGGGGGGGGGGGGGGTAGTAGGACTCAGCGCAGGGGAATCAAACAAGTAAACCACAACTTATTTCTCCTTTTTTTTTTGTTGGCACAAAGTGGAGCAGCTATTGGGACAGCCATGTTGATTAGTTATTCTCTGGGTTCTTTCGTCCAACAGTTTGGTCCAGCCCATCTAAATAACTTTTGGATCGCCATGAAATTAATATGGACATCTATCGTCCAAAGAGGATATATTCTTGTCAATCTATCCTGTGGTGGCACCAAGAATGCGTCCTTAAACCCGGGAATGAGTCAGCATTTTTGCACTTCCGGTTCCCCCATCCCAAAGTCAGTGGAGTTTTTGAATGGGTTTTTGGTCGGATGCCTGAAACAAGGTCTGCAGTTAACACAAGCTGAACAGTTTCAAACGTTTCTTTCTATGACATAAAATACGTTGAGTATTTTCAAGTATCTTATGTGTCTCAAAGAAGGCGGTTGCTAAAAACCTCCGGTTCTGAAAAGTGAAGCCAATGCTTTATGCCTTAAACCTGCATTCTCTCTAATGTCCACCAGGGGGCGACTCCTCTGGTTGTATAGAAGTCTATGAGAAAATGACTCTACTTCTCTCTTGATTTATTACCTCAGTAAACATTGTAAACATGAGTTTATGGTCTCAATCTCTAGTTTCAAGTCTTCAGTACAGCATGATGTTCATCTCGTAAATTATGATCCATTTAGAGTCAAACGGACCATAAAGCAGGGGATGCTTTAGGGCGGGGCTACCTACTGATTGACAGGTGGCTACCACTGCGTTGCCCGGTCCAGGTGTTGTTCCTGTTTTTGTCTTACTACAAGCCTTTCTCAGTGTGTTTTATGTTCAGACCTGTTGGTCACATAAAAAAGTCGTATTCAGCATTTGACATTTGTACTTTGCTCCACCCTCTCGTGCCATTACTGGTTGCTTTTTTTAAAAATTGCGTTTGATGATCAAAGTTCTTTTTATGACCCGTCTTTGGTGCAATTATTAACGTTCTACACAATAAATCTGACAATAGATCAGATTGCCTTGACATTTGCTCAACAAAATCATGGCCCTTAAAGGTTGAACCTTTCTTTATTCATGGACCAGCTCAACCTCTCATGTAGCGTCACCCATCGGCCGACATTTGTACATCAGATAGGACCTCTATATGTAATAGACTCCTAAGAGGGTGGGCCCTACGTATTATGGTTACCTTTTCACTAGTATCACCTGCAGCGGAAACTGCTATGAGCGTTTTCATTCTCATCGGAAGATAACCCCCCCTCCCCTCCCATTCACATCTGTCTACGTGTCTGCTGTTGAAAGCAGACTGGAGTTCTGCGTTCCTTGTTTTTGGTGGCACTCAAGGTGACGGACCTCAATTCAGAACTTCCCGGAAAAAGCGCTCTTTGTGTTTTGGCATGCTGCTGTCAGTCAGGTCGGGGATGCGCACTGACAGAGGCGAGAGGGATCAGCCCTCAGCTGTCCCGCGCTCATAAAAGGGCCTGATCCAGGGGTTGACCGCCCGGCCACGCGGCTCACTGATTGTGAGTGTAAATGGTTCATCCTGAGGCAGGATATGAGGCTTCTAAGAATACACGCGTACCGGCAACCTAGGAAGCTCTGCTCTCCGCTGCAGCATGCGACACACACATTCTACCTGTCAAAGTCTGATGCGCGCTTGAACTTGTAAGTGCATATGTTTCGTGCACGCCTCCATGCGTGTAGTGGAGCCTCAGCCTTGTGCCTTGTTGTGTTTTAGTTCCTTTACTCTCCCCCGGCTCATGACATGTTGATGTTCTGGCATCCTGTGTGGTTGGTTTGAGGCTATCGCTGCTCTGACAGGGACGCTCTGATTGGACAGTCACACAGCAGTAGTGCGGGCCAGGTGGACAATCAGTCATACTTCATCGATAGTCAGTGTGTCTCCACTTTGTCTCGTTTCTTTTCATGAGGAATGAACTGGAAATAGCTGAACTTCAGCAGTAAGGCTGTTACAGTTGTCAGCACTTTAGTTCTTCGGAAAATTTGACGTAATAGTTACATCATTACGAATGATAAATATAGTAGTGTGTTATTGTATTGTGTTTTTGCCCTGAAATAAAGCAACCTAGATGTTGAGTTTCTGTATATATATACAGCTCTTCAAAGGCATGGCCTGTGTGAATTTTTAGGAATGTATAACTGTGTGTGTGTGTGTGTGTGGTCAGCAGTCTCCTGCCAAGCAGCAGTTATCAGTAGGCGACTCAGTGGCACATCGGTCCAGAGCATTCTGAGGATTGAGTAAAAGTCGGAGAGAGGGGTGGGAAAAAAAAGAGTAGGAGTCAACCTCAAGAAAGCAGGAATGTGCAGATGCTTTCAAATGTCCATGTGTGAAGCCACAAGCTCTTCTGTGGCTCTGGGAAGCCAATGTGAAACCAGTGGCGTAATTGCCCTAATGCTTGTGTAATAAGGCACATTACGACCCCAGGAGGCCAAACCAGACTTGAAAGAACCAAGAGGCTGGCACTGAAGCGGGCTCAGAACCGTCTTCCTCCTCCTGGTCTTTACCGGTTGTGTGTCCTCCGTCCCGCTCGGTATCGGATCACTTCTTTAATGTACAGAGTGTTACCAACCCTAATATGTGTGTTTGATTAGTCCCCCGTGCATTCATTTGTTAGCTAGCTAGTCTGGTTAGCTAGCTTGTTTAAAACAAAATTATTCTTCCGAAATAAACAAGTGCAGTATGTGTAAATTGAATATCCTCTGATTTGATTTTGCGGTCTTGAGGCAGTCGCTTCTTATTGATCCTTCTAAATGCACCTGCAGTATGATCGAAGGCATCTATTACTATATACAAGGATCGATGTAGTTTGAGTCCCACGCTCCAGGTTGATACCAGCGCACATTTTCATCGAGAACCTTCTGCTATTTTGAATATCTGTATGACATAAAGGAACTGAATGTGGAATGAATTTCACGCTATTGAGTTATTATGGTTGCACGCCTACAGGTATTGTGTTTTATACACTCTGCGTGTGTGTGTGTGTGTGTGTGTGTGTGTGTGTGTGTGTGTGTGTGTGTGTGTGTGTGTGTGTGTGTGTGTGTGTGTGTGTGTGTGTGTGTGTGTGTGTGTGTGTGTGTGTGTGTGTGTGTCAGTCACTTTAGCTGCAGGTTTGAGAGAACCGCAGAGGGAAATGCGAAGCCACCGTGTAGACAACTCTACTGCGGTGGTCCCCTTTCTTCTCTCCACAACGTACACACACACACACACACACAGCCCTCCAATCAGCCCCCCCACCCCTGCCCACATGTAACCAGGGCAAAAATGATTAACTCAAGCAAATATGCTTCGCTCCATGTATTTCCGCTGAAATGAAAATGTCCGGCCGTTGGCAGGACTTGCCTCCATTCCTCAGCGGTGACGAGGAGCCAGTGTTTAAAGCATCATTGTTCCCCTCCTTGATATTTTTCCATCTCCTCCTCGAACAGCGGAGACAGCATTTGAAGGGCTTTGAACAGTTTTTGTTTCTTTGAAGGGCCTCACATTGTGTGTAGCCTGGTAATGGACTGATGTTATTAGCATTTTAAAGAGAATTTCGTTTTTTTTCTGAGGGAGAGTTCCAGCTGACAGACACATGTTGGACAGGCAGCACAGGGAGACTCCCACATCACAAGCCGACATGTCTGACTCACACACACCATGTCACACATTCTACAAAGACACTTGTGCACATCACACTTCAGTTTTAAGCCACGTGCAAACATCACTGTGCTGTGTGAGACCTACACAGTAACATTGAACCTGCTCATCCCTCCATGATTTGGCCCGTCACCAGTCTGTCACCTTCCTTCAGAGTATTCTCAGGGAGCCGATATATATAATTGAATTAAAGACTTAAAGGCTCTTACTGGGGACAACCATTTAAAAAATGTTGTCCAGTATTGAGGGAGAACGCTGCAGCTGCTGCACCGTCAACATACGGCCACTAAAAGTGCTTGTTTTTGCCACTGACATGCTCAGATTGTGTCTGACAACATTCTGGAAGGATCCCAACAGAGAAATACAACCTTTTTTAGGTCCAGGTATAGCGAACTACAGTAGAGTACTGTAGACGACTGCAGTATATATTCAAAGCATTGATATGTGATCGATAAGGAGCCACAGTTGCACAATATCCCTTAATCAATTCTTCCTCTTCTCCACCAGACCCTGACAGGCCGAGTACAACTCCATGGTCCAGTCTTCATGTATCCCACAATCCATCTCTCCTGTCCCGCTCTACCCATGGTGTGGAGGTTTTGCTACCTTCTCCTCACTTCTCCCTTCAGCAGAATTGCCTCTGTTCCTCCCCTTCTGTCGTTTCTCTACATTGTCGTTGCTGAACACGTGCCCTCCTCTGTCCTTCACCTCCCTCTTCACTTGGGTCTCCTCGCTGCTCCCTCCCTCTCTCGTCAGTTTCTCTCTGGTCAGCTCACAGGATGCTGTAGAGCATTTCCTGCCACAGGGGCAACAGGAAAGAGTGCGGAGCACGGCCCTGTTTGATGTGCCATCTCCTCTAATTCTCTACACCTGGACTCTTTGCTCAGCAGAAACAGTAGTTATCTGATCCCCCCCCCATTCATTCCTTCCTTCCTATCCTACAGCATCCTTCACTCAACATCTCATTCTGTCCCTGCAGCCTCTTGCTTCACGACATGTGCTCTTCTGTTCAATGTGCTTCTTAAGTTGGAAGAGCTTCATGTCTTCCTCATCTCTCAGTCCCTTTTGATAAAAACAAGGCCCGCTCCGTGCTCCAGCTCAAAGCAGACACTGCCCAGGCTCTGTTTTGCATGTTTTTGATTTTCGACTCCCCTCCTGCTACTTATTTTTATTATTTTGTCCCCTTTTTCTTCCCCCTTGTCCGTTTCTTTTTCTTTGTTATTATTCCAATTAAATGTTCTCAGGGCCCGCAGCTGTTTTGGATGTCGGCATGGTGGTCAGAAAGTTTTGGCATTGTGTTGTTCCAATGCCATATTTTCACAGCGCGGCCTGTTTAGAGTTGTGGTTTTGTCAGGAGCCTGGCCCTCAGGGGTCACTTCCTCCTCACTGTTCTGGAGTCAGTGTACCAAAACTCTGACTGGCAAGAGTGGAGAAGAGTGAGAGGACACTAAAATAAGGTAGAAAATGATTGGCAAGGTAATTATGTGAAGATGATGTAATAATGGTTATCCTCCAAAATGACGTCTCTATCATCGTGTCTCATTGAGGGGGTTTTTAGGTGTCATGCGCTGTCTCCTAATTACTAAAATTCAGTCTTTCTACTCATCCTCTCTCCTAGTTCTGCTTCTCACATTCTGCGTGTTTCTTCCTCCTTATTGGAAAGAGGTGCAGCGCCGGCAAACACAGAAACAAGCAGACTCAGGCCGCTCTCAGAGAACGCTGTCGTCCGCACATGTTCAGTGTGACGGGCTCCAGATGAGGCTGATTGAATGCAGCCTTTATTCTGACTCTCACCTACCCTGTAGGTCTCCGATTTGCAGCCGTTTCAGCAACCTGTTGAGGGCATTCCACTCACACCGCACCTCCTCTAATGTCACCTTTCTCTACGTTACTCCTAATCTCTTTCAGCGGGTTTCTCTCCCCTTTTCGTTCACACTGTATGTATGACAGGAAGTGAGAGCTTTCGCCTCGTTCAACCCGCAGAAGTCGGATCATTTGGCTCTCAGATGAAGCAGTGGGATTGGTGTGATGACGGCGTTTGAAATGACAGATAGCAGCCAGAGAACACAGTCAAAGTCTTCATGGAGAAGGATTTGTGTTGACAAGTTTCCTGACACTCTTAAGTGGAGGAATTGGAAGATTTTGTAGGTTTTACTTGCATCTCTTTCGTAGATTCTTTTTTGTTTTTAGCTCATGTTTTCATGCTTACGGGTGGCAGCTCCTTATCGATCACATATCAATGCTTTGAATACATACTGTAGTACCTCTGTGGAGAAAATGACCCAGATAGACCTTTTGGGCATGTGAGAGTAGGAACAGAACAAGTGTATGTAATAGATAATGGTTACTGCGGAACCTTTGAAAAGTCTTTAACGTCAGAAAATATACTAAAAAGTATTATTTTAAGTTTTGAGGCGATGCCGAGTTGCATGAGAAATATCTCCTCACAGAACTGAAGTTACGGTCCCTCTCTCATCCTTTTCTTTTTTGTACCTTTTCTCCATTCTTCCCTCCCTCCCCAAATCAACAACACCACCGCCCCGCCCCATGTGACTTCCTCAGTCAGAGGGGGGGGGAGAGAAGAAGGGGGGAAATCTCCCATATAGAAATGTCACTTTGTATAAATATACTCGGCGGTTTGGATGAATGCGAGATCCGCTTCAGAATTATAAACACTGGCTCACGCAGCCATTTACAGAGGAGGAAGAATTAGCCGAAGTAGGAAGCATGTGTGCCCCACATTATTGTAATTATTTTATGCTGTTTTTTCCTCGCTGACATAGAAGTATTTGGACGCTATCTCATGAGAAAGCGCTCGCAGTGGCGTAGTCCTGGGCCGCACCAGGGGCTCCTAAGCTGCTCTCGTACTCAAAAGTCCGGCCCGTCTCTCCTTAAAGCCTGTGATTTACACATAAGTTTTTAATTCCATTATGTGGGAGCTTCCAGCAGCGACTCCTTGTATTCTGTTTCATTCCGCCTTTGTTTGCTGCAGGGAAATCTGACTCTGAACAAAATGTTGTTTAAGGTCAAGGCAAACGTCAGCGAGCAAGGACCTCCTGTTTTAGCTATCCCGTTACATGTTTGTTCAGCCCGTCTGCTAAACCTGTAGCGCACGTTAACCCTAATCAAATATGGCCATCACTCCCCATGACTTTGTTTAGGAAAAATGTTCATGTCTTTATCCGAAGAAGGATAAGGCCTTGATATGCAATCTCGTTGCTTTAAACATTTTGTCAGAATTCAATAATTGCTGTAAACAAACGTGTAATCAACTTGAAAGCGCTCTGCCAAAAGAGCCTCACTTTCACAGATAGAAATGAGCATCTTCAAAAACACAAGAAGAAAAGGCACCCGACGCGCATGTGCGCACTAATGTGAACCGGCTTGACAATACCAAAGCGCTTAATCAATATCAAGTGGGGGGGAAAAAACAGTAGTGGTTCATGCTGTTGAATCCATAAAGTGGGCCTAATTTTACAGCTCCATAAAACACCCTCCTCGCCGGAGCACCAAGTGAAGAATTTATGTGCAGGAGTAAATCAGGAGGAATGCTGCGAGGACTGTAACCATCTCAGTTTGAGACTCCAGATCATAGAGCCAATTGTATATTGCGTGTGAGCGAGCATTATGTTTGAATCCAGTCTCACCACAGCCTTTTTTGTGTATTGTCCTGGTAGTGTGTAGTTCTGGTCTGAGAGAAAACACTGTGCTCAACAGTTTGTGAGCGATAAGATTAGGGAACGATAAGCGCATGCGCCGCTGTGTTTTCTGACAATCTGGACGTCTGATACGACATGTGAGGTGCAGCTGCAACAGTGCTGCTCTCGCCGCATCATCAATTATCCTCAACCTACTTGAAACTGCGTCAGCTGGAATCAACCTTTTTTTGTTCTGGGGCCACTGCGGCTCCTTTATGTTCGAGTCACTCCAGGCTTTGTCGGTCAGAGCGGTGAACGTGCCGAGCTCCCCCGCCAGAGACCAGGGGTAGGCTTCGGATCTGGAGTCTTCTTCCAGCAAAAAAAGGATTATTTTCCTTTAATTTGTGTAAAAGTGGCATTGAGGTATGTGCCTGTTCTACTTTAGCTTGATGAAGATGACTGCATCTGAGGGCAAGCCAGATCCTTGGCTATGCCCCTGCCATGTATACAGCCAGTTGGGAATAATCTATTCCAGCGATCAATTAAAGATAAGGCCTCTCGAATTAAAATAAAGGGGGGGGGGGGGGGGGTTACATCATTGTGGGGACACAATGTGTTTTCAATCTGAGGACTGAGGAAGTCAGCGTGGCTTTTCCTTTCACACCTCGGGACCTGCCGCTAGAGCTCTGCCTGACATGTTTTATAAAGGCCAAGCCGGGAGGAAGCGTGTCAATCTGTAGCCGCTAACAGAGGAAGTGATCTCACGAGCACTGGCCCACTCACTTTTAATTGGGGCCAATGGGGTAGCTTTGTCCTGCAGGGACACACAGACTACTACTACTTCTCAGCAAGTGCGAGTATTGTATTTTTCATGCATTATCATGTTTTTGTGTCGTCCGTCAAGTCCATTCTAGTGAGGGCAATATCTCAGGAACGTCTTGAAGGGACGTCTTCACATTTGGCACTAATGTCCACCTGGACCCGAGGATGAACTGATTAGACCTTGGTGGTCAAAGGTCACCGTGACCTTACAGAACACGTGATAAAGTGATGACATTTTGGATAGACCTGCATATAAACTGCAGCATGAGTGGTTGTCGGACGCATACAATCGCAAGGCCGTGATTCTAGTTTCATTTGTGTTGGTTCAACATTTATTCGACCAGGATAATCCGATTAATCCTACTGGCCAAGATGGCCCAACGCGAGAGACAACTCTTACGAGACTTAAAACAAACCAGCTAATTGCATCAAATTGTGGTTCAGCATCAGGACAAATACATCCAGTGCTCCAATGATCCTCATTCATGCTTTTAGAATCTTACATGCTTATGAAATAGTGTAGTTGTATATGTGTCTTTAGCTCACACCAACACGATGATCCGAAAACGATCGACGGTTCGATCCTCGGCTCCTCTAGTCCAGTGATTCTTAACCATGGGGCCGCAGCCCTGTGAGGGCCGCGAAAAACTTTCAGTTTTGCACCTGTGGGCCGCGAGGGCCGCGGGACCGCATAGGTTATCAATTGAAGACACCAGAGATATCACTGTTATCCATGAGACGCTCAGTTACAATATAGCTTCCCACCACATGGTGGCGGTAATGCGTCAGTCAGTTGTTTATAAAGCTCCAATAAGCAGAAGAAGACACTCAGCTAGCCGCTAGCCTGTAGCGAAAGTTATGGATAAGTTATTAAAAAGAAAAAATGAAGACGACAGTGGTGCCATACCCCCCCCCCCCCCCAAAAAGTCTAAATGTGTGTGCAAGTACAACCCTGACTTTCTTAAGTACGGCTTTGTGAACGGAGGCAACGAGGCAGAGCCGAGGGCTCAGTGTGTGGAATGTGAGCTAATGCTATCAAACAAAGCACTGAAGCCTTCAAAAATAAAGACACCTAGCGACGAAACATCCAACGCTCGTGGGAAAGTCTGTTGGGCTTCTTGTTGTGTATGCAGGTTTACATACACATGATAATAAATGTCTTTGTGATCATCACATTGTATCATCTCATTTATTTAACAAGGGTTTCGCCTGTTCAACACCGGCATCCTCGATCCCCTCCCCTTCCGGTCCTACGGCTTGTTTGCGCAAATACGTCACAAAACATGTCCGTGTTTGGTATCCCAGCATGCCCAAAATCCTCATCTTTGCAAAGACATCATCGATTTTCTTTCATTTCTTATGGTTTCTCCACAAAGGAGCCCACACACACTGTCCATAGTCGCCATAACCGCTGCAAGTCGTATCGTGCAGCATTTCGACGGAAAAAGACACATTACAGACCCGACAACGTGCTAGCGGATGTTACCATGGAGCTAATGCCTTCAGAAAACGCTAGTACTTATAGTACAAACCTTATCCTCCTCTTCCATAAGCCGTCAACCAACGTTTGCGTAACTGAGCTATTCTCATTCTCGTTTGTGCGCTCGGTCGCAGCCATTAAGCACAGCAAGTCCGCTACTCACACACCATGTCTTCGACCATATATACATAGTTTTGCAATTTGCAAAGGCTAAAAATAAAAGGAAAACAATATAATATCAAAATATAAAGGGAGAAACACCTTTAGTGTGTCAGAATATCATGTGGTTACCATGTGTCCATTTGGGTCTCCAAATGTCCTTTTAGAGCTCCGCCTGGATCTCTTCATGGAAGAAACTCTGTAGAATGGTCATACTTTGTCCAATCTTCTTCAAATTTGAAGCAGTTGTTCACTGATAGTGTAGTTACAGCCCTCTACTGTCCTTTACCTGTACAGATACAGCCACCGGCAGTTATTTATACTGAAAACTACTTTTTTATTTTATTTTATTTTATTTTATGCGGACAAAAATCTTAAATTTTTACTGACTCCAAAGGCCCACTGCTCTGTTTCTGTATGACCTACAGGTTGTCTGACACTTTTGATGCATATAGTCAGAGTGGGCCCCAGGACACTTTGTACTTGAAAAGTTGGGCCCCGAGGTCAAAAAGGTTAAGAACCCCTGCTCTAGTCCATGTCGAAGTGCTCCTGAAGGCTGTGCCATCTGTTTGGACTGATGTGGCACCTTGCATGGTAGTCTGCCATCAGTGTGTGAATGGGTGTGAATGTGTGAATGACATGTAGTGTTAAAGCGCTTTGAGTTGCCGGAAGACTAGAAAGGTGCTATACAAGTACAGGTCTATGTACCATCTACCATGGTCTGAGGTTGCAGTTACTGATTTGTGGTGTTAGTACAGATGATAAATAGGGAGGCAGCTCATGTGATGTGGCCTTATTCAGAAACTCTCATACAAACTGCAATGATGTGTGGGCAGAACCTGAATCCGGAACTGTAGACACCACCATCTAAGAACATCGAGGGACAAGATGGACTGATGTATGCAAACGGTCACACGCAAACATTTCAGCCGTTAACAGCAGGAGCCACTTCAGTTGTTCACAGATGAGAATCCAAGGTGCCCTTTTCAGTAGATCCAGTTCAGATATGTATCCACTGTATGAAGGAGTCCAGTGAGAAGTCCGTGCCTTTTAAAAAGCCGATGAATTTCTGTCCCTGGTGCCCAAGAATGTTCCGTGCAACAGACCAGGCAACTGTGTGTGTGTGTGTGTGTGTGTGTGTGTGTGTGTGTGTGTGTGTGTGTGTGTGTGTGTGTGTGTGTGTGTGTGTGTGTGTGTGTGTGTGTGTGTGTGTGTGTGTGTGTGTGTGAGAGAAGCAGAACAGGAGTAGTATGACATCTGTGCGTCTCAATAAAAGGCCTTCGATGCTATTAGCAGGGACAAACTGCAGAGCACCTCAGACTGAAACGCAAGTTTGGAGTCTCATCAACATTCCGGACTGATGTGCAGCCAAGGACATATGATATGACACGCCTTTAAAAACTCTTTCGTTATAATGTGTTAATAAACAAGCCAGGTTGTAACAAACTGTTAGTTTTCATCATACAATGAATCACTGCGACCAAAGATTATCATCTTCATTCATAAAGTCGGCAGCATGTGTGAATTTCACGAAGCCAAACCAAATACCTGTTCAGTCTTTTAGACATCGGAGTTCTGATGCAAGAGGCAGTTTTTTTTTGTAAAGCTATCGCACGATGAGCCTATAAAATTGACACCGGCCGGCCAGACCGACATCTTTAACACGTCTAATACCGACCGTGTTTATCACAATGGGACCTCTCTGACATGTAAACTGCAGCGGGAGATAAATGACTCCTGTGATTAAGATATGTTGAAACCAAAGTGCAAACACTGACATTGTAAACAGAGGGCCGTCCTCTGTCTCTCCACTCATGTGCCGTCGTTTCCAGGGGTGCTACGTGCTCCAGCTAAGCCCTGCTTGCGTTGTGTATATAGAAGTAATAGTTTCCGCCTAAGATCTTGTGTAAATATGATATAAGTGTTTGAGTATGGTGTCTTTAAAGCGCAATCAGCCTAATGAATCACAGGCTTCTGTTGGGAGCAGCAGTGGGGATGAGTAATGCTGTTGAGCTAAAACAGAATAGATTGTTCAATTTTCGTCATGGGAATGTGTCGCTGCATCAAAGCCGGGAAAGCAGCAATTTATGTTTATTGCGTATTGTGCCAGAGAGAGAGAAGGAAAGAAATTAGCTATAGATTGGGATAGTTGTACTTGGCTTAAAAACGCCCGGGAGGAAGTACCTTGTTATTGCCAAGTGTGACACATTTGGAGCGTTGTTGCAGCTCTCTTGTCGTGGATATTTTGTTGTTCTTGTGACTGTGTTCGACTCCTGTTGAACAAAAAGCTCCGGTGATCAAAACAATCGTTTTTAGTAGCAAGCGGTATAATAAGCACCGTGAGCCCGGGGGGCTCCCGTTCTGCTGACCCGTTGCGTTCCACGACATCATTCCCCCCCCCCCCCCCCCCCCTTTCGCTGCGAGGGCTGCTCAGCGTTCTAATTCACAGCCTTAATTACTGTAATTGGTAGATGCAAATTAACAGCAATTGGACTTGACTGGGGTCATAAATCCGCAGCTCAGAAGTTGCTGAATTTCTGGCAATTCAGAGCGGATCACCGTCAGCAAGGGGCGCTTAACTCGCTAAGTAATTGCAAGTTTCATGAATCATAATGCTTACGAATTCCCCCTCGACACACACACACACACACACACACACACTCTGGGACTCTGCTTAAAGCCACTGGGAGTCGTAGCAGGCGAATGGGGAAGCCACTGTGCAGCTTTGGCCTTTCCACATCAGAAGCACCACGGGGTGCTAACGGTGTTTGGCTAATAACATTCTGGAGCCACGGAGAACGAATATCAGAACCTCAACTGAACACTTTTATGGACGGCGATGCTATTCGTGCCTATTTGCACTAACACTCTTATCCCCCTCCACCGCAAAATGAAATGCCACAGCAACTTATTGCACCCTAAGTGATTCACACAGACCGTGCTCTTTCACTTCAAATGTACAGTAGTTGAGGTGTGTTCAAAACAAAGAACACTATAGCGCATGTGTGCATACAGCCTAATTAAGCTGGACTCGTCCGAATGAAGCCTGAGATCTGAATGAAATTTCTCCTCGGTGTGTATGTTCCACCAGGAGAGCAGAAGGCCCCGTCTCTCTTAAACACACTTCCAGGCCCTTGCACACACACACTTCCATCGACATAGAGTCCTGCCTCTGTTGAACGTGTAAGCAGACATGTATTGCATGTGATTGTTGGGGGAAATGGAGTGAAAAACAGGTCCGAGGGGTTGTGGGTTCAGGTTGCGGGTTTCGGAGTGACGAGATCCAGAAGCCGGCGGCGCTTGGTATTACCCTGCTGCTTCCTGCCCCTATTGGCCTGGGGCAGGGGCTGTGGAGGGGGGGGGGGGGGTGTGGATGGAGCTTGAGAGAGGAAGGTGGGAGGCCATTCAAAGCCGAGGGGCCATGATACACCCACCGGCCCACAGGACCCCCCCCCCCCCTCGGCAAAAGTCTCTAACACAGCCCACCGCTCCCACACTCCTACCGCCGGGCCCGGAGCCCCGACCAGATCCCACTGCGGTTTGTTTTACAACCTTGAACCACGGTTAGCCTTCAAAAACCTCGGTAATCAGGCTCTCCCGAACATTCCACTTTCGCTCCTTTTCAACAAGCCCTCTCACTTATTTACCCATTGGCTCCGTTCAATACCACTCTTTTAAACGCATTTCACTTTATTTTTCTTGCAATTCATTCCTTCCTATCGTGCAAGCCTGGATGCTGTGTGCAGCAGCAAAGTAGATCCCTCACTGGTTTCACCGAATGCCTCCATGGCATGCAGCTGTGTGTGTGTGTGTGTGTGTGTGTGTGTGCGTGTGTGTGTGCGCGTGTGCGTGAGCTCATTTGCTGTTTATCAGTATATTCATGTGTATTAAGCTCATGGCTGTGTTCTGCATGTGCCTCCTTGGATCCTATTACCACTTCAGCACTTCCCAGATCTGCTACATGTTAAGCACTCAGTCCTCCCACACGTCCACTTAATAACACAAATCGTGATGGATGCTCCGCCCGGCACATCCACAGACCCAAAGAATGCTAAACACAGGAACATAACTTGCAATTAATTGCCCATTTGTAAAAGTTGCCCACATATCTTCTGTTCAAAGGAATTTGGAACATCATTATTTCTCTCTCTGTGATGGAGTACCGGCGGACGGCTCTTTCCAAGTGCTGCGTTCTAGATGCATAGCACCGCCATGCCGCCGCTCCTCCGTCTGCGGTTCCCACTGCAGGGCTGGAGTTGGATGGAGGTTTTGACTCTGAGCCATGATATCATTTTGGACGGGAGCCCTCATATTTCAGCTCTGATGCGAAATCGGCCCAGTGGCTTTTTTCGGACTCAAATTGGGTTTATATTGTGTCAGAAGAGGGAGAAATGTTTAAAAAAAAATAATAGCCATGGATGCCATGAAACAGAGCATTCTTGCTGCAGCGCTTTTGATCCGCTTTTTATAAATAGCAGAATTTTGTCGTAAAAAATAATGTTTCTGTGGTCTTTTCCTGCAATTAAAATAAGGTTGGCTCGGGAACAAGGGCAAAGCGAAGAACTTGTGTTTGAGAAAAGTTTTCTCTCGCTCTCTTACTCCCCCTTCTCCCCTCCCCTCCTTGCTTTTCCTCATCTGCGAAAGCATGTCATTTATGACTCTTTATTTTCAGTTTTGCGCCACGTTTCCCACATGTTCGCAGATGTCTGATAATGGCATGGCGGACCCAGCAGAAGGGCGTGTTCCACCTGCCCCGCTGCTGTGTGCTTTCAGCCGCTGCGCGTACGTGGCGGGCAGCGTGGAGGGCGCCGCGCTTTCCCGGCATTCTCCGGTTCCTCCCGGGCCGAGCCGTGTGGTCTTCACATGACCAATCAAATCTGTCAAACCAGCCAGTGTTTTCCCCCCACATGTACAACAAGAAAATCTGGCTTCAATTATTATTGCACCCCAAGGGGAACTTCCAAAATTCCTCCCCTCCTCATTTGTCAGAAATGAAGCTCTCTCGTTTCCTGCGATTGGCTGAAATATGTCTTTTGATATTAAATCACGCCGGTTTCCACTGGCTGCATGACCAAGACAAATGTTTATCATATTTATTTATGTCATCGGAGATGACCCCGCGGCTCCGCAACGCAGGAGACTTGGCCCGCTGACTCCCATGTAATGTTGATTATGAGTAAGAGAGTCTCCTAAATAAGCCCAAGTTAAGAGATAATTTGGAAAGCGCATGAGGTAACTGTGGTTTGTTTAATGTGAAAAATAGAGTTCGGGGTTTGGGGAGGGTGATGGAGGTACTGTTACAAAAGCCCTAATGAATCTAGACTGACACATCCCACCCAAATCTTACAGGGCTCTTGCTTTGATTTGTATTCCGCTCTGTTGATAAATGTGGTTCCAAATGTTGATTAAGGATCTGTTTCACTTGTTTGTATGTCAACAAATCCAGCTAAATCCAGTTATACACCTCTGATCTCCCATTGCCATTGTTTTTGTACTTGGTGCGCATTGTCATAACATCACGCTCTGGTAGAGGTCTTTCCAGCGTGGCTAAGGGGGGGGGCTATATGAAAATTGCCATTGACGTTCCCGAAACAAATAAAACTACTCATGCTGCCGCTACATCTGTAGCCATTTTGAGCCCTTATTTATACCATTTAAGCTCTCATTTGAATTCACCAGCACAAATAAACATATAACGAAGCGAGAGCCCTGATGTCATGTACAGATGTCGAATTCTGATTATTCCTGCCTTGTGAAATTTCGCCGGGATCTTGTCTCGCGACAGGCAAAAATAGATGACATCACTTTTTCTTGGCGCTGACGAGGGGCGCTGCCCACTCCTGACAATATCTCTGCATCTCTCCTGCCATATCGCAGTTTGTGTATACTCTACAAGAGTTTCTGGAGCCCAAAAATAGAAAGAGGGAGGCGATAAGAGTCTCCAGACTACTGTGCCGTCCAGCCAGGGGTTTGAGCAATGTTTACTGCCAACGATAAGTTGGCATGAGTCTGAACTTCTATAAAAAGGCAAATTATTTCACCTGAGGCCTGCGGAGTTATTTATCCCAGAGCCTGGCTGTAGCAGAGGCTTTGATTTAGTCTTAAATCATCCAGTAAAAAACCGTGTGCTACTAAAGCACTGAGGAGGCAGCGGCCGTAGTGGTTAGGCCCGCTGCCAGAAGCTCTTTACTGGTTCAGTATAACAGACTACCTGCTCCACTCCTGGAGTCATGTACTTCTTTGTAATTGACTATTAAAAGTACAGACTGACCCAATGTGACCCCCACAACGATAAATAAAGCCGTTTTATACATTTAGGTTGGAACTAGACACCTGCTGGTTACCCCCTGCTACATGTAGTCCGCCTCTCAGAGATCCAAGTCACAGTCCAGCCCGGGCTTCCTTAGGATCATTAGCATCACTACGTGATTTGTCAAGTGACTCAACGAAACAGTGTTTTTCCCTCTCTCTTCACCTCCAGACGCGCGTTGCACCTCGGCATCCTGCGAGACCCGGGCTCAGAGGTGGAGGACCGGCAGTATCAGGTCGACCTGCAGTCCATCAACATCGGAACGGCTCAGTGGGAGCAGCTCAAACCAGAGAAGGAGGGAACCAAAGGAGGAGTGTCCGCGGAGAGTGAGAGGAGCTCGCAGAACCCGGCCCTGGAGTGGAACATGGCCAGCAGGTCAGGAGGAGACACTTCAGTAGTTGCATGTAAAGACTAAAGGGAAGACGATGCTGTGTGATTAATTACTTCAAGAAGACACCAAGACTTTCACATAGTAAATTCCTTTTCGGTGAGTTTTGAAAAGAAGTCTTGGTGCATCCACTGTAGAATAGTTCAAACAACAGAATTGAACTCTTAACAAAATTCTACAAAACAGAGGAAAGTGAAGAAAAAAAAGAATTCTGGTGAATCATTGACTTAGTCTGGTCTAAATAGTTTGATCGCTTGTTAATGACTTTACTCATTTTGGCTGCAAGAGGCTGAAGGGCACCACCATCCATGCTTTAAATGCATTCATGTTCACTTCCAGGTGAATTACACTCTAAACACAAGATACATATATTGTGTGTTAGCAATATGTAATGTAACATTGCTGCCATGTCTTCCTTTTGGCTGGAAATGTATTTTAATCTGTGCTAATCTGCTGTTAGGAAAATCATGGTTGCTTTTAAACATGGGGTAGTGGTGCACTACAGCCTCTTGTGGCTGACATGGGTATTACATCAACAAACACCTTTACAACTAAATTATTTTGACAAAAACAAAAGCACCTGTTTTTAACAGGAATACATTTTCTTTTATATCACACTTAGAAAATAGAGCACTAGATTTAGTTTTTCTTTCTCAGGGCTTCCTTAGTTTAAAACATACACAAAAAAAGACACTACACAGGCTAACCACTCAGCACATTTCGGGAGTGAACCAATGTGACGAGTAAAATTCAACGTTTTACAATCCACACAGAGCCGCATATCTCTACCAGGACTGAACACATTAAACCAGGCCTGAAATGTTTGTGATTACTGAAATAACGTCCGTCAGGTGACCAGAAAGACGAACCCAATTCAGACTCTTAAGTCTATTTAAATGAACCCATTCAATGACCACAGCCAGTGTAATTGCTGCTAGGTTAAATTGTTACTCCCCTAGTTAGGTGCTGTGTGGGTGGGTGTGTGTGTGCGTGCGTGCGCGTGCGGGAGCATCATGTAGTTATTGAGTTAGCGCCCTATCATGGAGCCTCTCCATGCACAGTCATAATTACAAACCCCGTCATTTTTTTATAGACTCGGGAGCTAAAACAAGCACGAGTGTAACAGCCTGTTTGGCCCCACATCCTTTTTTTCCACTCATGTTTTGAGAGGGAACAGGCCCAGAAATCACAGGATCACAGGCAAGGACTGCAGATTTGTCGCCTGTCAACTAAAAATAAGCCTCATGGAAGAATGCAGCGCAGAATCAACACGGGCCTGATTGAGACTGAGCGCCGTCAGGTCACCGGAGCATGGAGGGGATGCTGGCCGAGACACACACACACACCTTTCACACACTGCACAGTAAATAGACACAGTAAATGTTTTTTTATTTTTATTTTTTACTGTATGTCTTACAGATACACACACACACACAGTTTGATATGATAAATTACTGCTGGTGATGCTGAGCCCTCAGCTCTTAGACCTTTTACTGTAACAACCAAGTTGTTGGATGTCACCCAGTTCTCTCTCCTCCCTAATCTCCTGTCGGCTCCCTGCTGTACACCATCTAATTAAGGCAGAACTGCCCAAAAGACTTTCCCTCTTTCAGGCTGAACAACAAAATACTTTTTAGGCAAAAGTACGGAAGCCCTGAGAGGTAAGTGAGAAATTGCGAATGATCTAAATAGTTTTCTCTACTTTGTTTATGATTTAAGAACAGGTGACAGAAGGTTTTGCCAGGATAATCTCTGTACTTTCCTTACAAAATGTTAAAATAAAAAGGTGATTTTTTTCATCGATATGTTTCTCCATACACGCTAAACACAAGGTATATAAATTGTGCGTTGACAAGTTATGTGAATTAATCCTCACCTGGTAGAAAACATGAATGTTTTTTGTACTGTTTAGAACATGGAGTAGTGGTGCTTCTTGTGGCTGAAAATAGTATTACAACAAATTACAATAATCCCCTGCCCCCGTTTTCTAAGACGAAAAGAAAAATGTAATTAGAAAGATTATCCTGGCAAAACTTAATTTTTTCCACCTGTTTTACAGATTAAAAAATATTTAAGAAATAAGAAAGTAATTATTCTGAAAAATTCTGTTTTTCACCTGTCATAAACACAGCAGAGACAACTATTTAGATCAGACTTCAGTTTCTCACTTGCCTCTCGGGGCTGCCATACCATGTCAAGTTCCAGCTGAGGTGCTCACCACACTTCTTAGAAGAAGCTTTAAACATCACTATAAAACAGCGTGGTAGAAGCAAGAATGCATTTTAAGTTACTTTAGTTTATATTTGAGTGTTTTAGTATGTGTTCACTTGAAGGCAAAGTGTTGATTCTTATTCAAAGAATGATTCTTATATTTGAAATCAACTCATATTTAGAAAATAATGATTTGAATAGAAAATAAGCCATGCTGTCTGGTTGGTCAAGAGATAGAAAGTCTTAAATCAGATTGTTTCATATCAGTCATTGAGATGAATCCTTCAACCAGAGTGGGTTAGAATCAGTAAGCAAGTACAGCTTTAGATTTTCACATTTCAACAAGACAATGGAGTGGACCTATGGGATGTTTTTTCTAACCACTAGACCAGCGTGATTCATTTTCACTCTCCCACTGTGTCCTCGGTAGAATTGGCCATCTATCCCATAATCCTCCTTTGTACTGACCTTCTGCTAACCGTTCCAGGGTCTGTATTAAAACGGCCCTTTTGTTCCTGAGACCCTGAAGCTCATATGAGCAGAAGGCTACTGCTCTCGTCAATCCGGTCGCAATTTTTTCTTTTCTACTCTCAATTTGCCTCGCTGTCGATGAAAACAGGGCTGCGCGGGCCCAATGCCAAGGCCAAGATCCTGACAGGGCAATGAGGTGAGATTTTGGGCTCCAGAAGATGCCGAATGCCTTTTGAGTAGACTCGACTTTGCTACAGCTGCAGGTCTGGTTTTCTATTCATAACTTGATTACAGGATGACCTAACATGTAGCTTAACAGTTACTTTTCTTCTCAAAGGATTGACACACATTGTTACATTGTAGCGAAGGTCACTTTGGTGTGACATCGACTTTTTGCCAGTGTAGCGTGTCATAGAGATAATCATCTAATAATCAGAAGGTCTAATCTTCATCTCTTTTCATGTTCATGTTCTTGAAAGTTGAAATTCACACCAGTGTTGCTTCTGTGCGGTCACGGCGAGAAGGTCAAAGTTGCCGTTGTCGCCGAGGGTTTTTGAACCCCACCCTCGCTCTCACTTTCAGCTTCCAAATAAATCATCCGAGGTGGCTGCGGTTGCCTCCTCGTTCCTTCCTCTCCTCACCGCGGCGGGAGAACCACCGGAGGTTCCGTTGGAAAATTGGGCTTCGCTCACTGCAATACCCGGCCTCAGACACCACCAGCACCACCGAGTCATAACTGAACGTGTGATTGAGAATGTTCCGACACACCGAGGAAAGGGGAGTCAAGTTCACAGCTTTACTTGTCCGCTGCAATCACCCGCAGAAACACACCACCTCGCTTGTAACAAGTTTTGACACGCACCACTTCCAAAGTTCACACCTTTCCCTCGTTCCCTACATCGATACCCCCCACCATCTCCCCTCCCGCTCCCTCCAGCTTTAGAATTGTGGCTGTTTTTTGGAGTTCAATTCCAGTAGTTGTGGATCTGTGGCCTCAGTTGGTTTCCTGAGGGTTTTTTTTTTTTGCGAGGAAATTCCAGCGTTGTGGATCCACTGACAGGATCTGTCCTCGTCACGCCGTGTATTTGCCGACTAAGGAAAGACTCGTGACACGGAGCTGTGAACTCTCTCCATCGCCTCCCCCCCGTCAGCCACCCAGTGCAGGCTCCCCTCTTTTTGCCCGTGCCACGGATATCTCCACTTACTGTTCACACTGTGCAGCTCTGCATGAAAACAGAGTCCTTCTTTCCGTCCTTTGTGTTCCACCGGTCCTGTCGCAGGACTCGCGTATTGCTGGTAAACCGAGCCCTACGCCTCCTGGTCCCGCTGGTGAATGATAGCACCTGTCCCCTGCAACCAGACACTCATTGTTTCACTCCCTGTCTGAGGGGAGATTAGCCAACAGCAATTGGCCCCACAGATCATTTCACCTCCGAATTAGGGCCTCCCTCGAAGTCTCCACGCAGAGAAATGTCGGGGAATAATCCCTTAAGGGCACTGGTAATGCACATTTGTGTTACAGAAGTGAATATGATATTGGTGCTGGTTAAGTACTGTACTTTAGGCCACCTAGAAACAGGGCCTTTTATAATCCTGGCCAACTATAAATATTGGAAGCCGTACCACTTGATTGTTTTAATAGCAGCAGATGTGGCAATTAACACCACTTTGTAAAGCCCCCTTGTATATTTGTTTTACTGCTAACAAATGTTCCCACAAATATAGCTTGATTGTGGGAATGAACATTAGTGGAGACAGAGAGAGTTGATGTGAGAAGGTCTCCATTTGATCTTGTGTATACAATTAAGGGGTGTTCCCAATTGAGACTTGTCAAATAACGTCTCACTCCATCCCTGTAGCCATGCGGTGTTCAAGCGCCCGGCTCAAATGTGTTAGACCAGAAATGTTTTTTTTGTTTTTGTTTTAGCCCACTTATGGGAATATTTCACAAGTCTGGCCTGTGAGAGGAAACTCCAGTTCAGCTTTTCATTCTACTGGTTTGGATTTAAGAAAGAGTTTGAAATGGGAGCCTGGCTGTCAGCTCAGGGCAAAACAAAGGCTCCGTTTTGAACATGTTGCGGTTTCCACTGTGTTGTGTTGACTGGTCGTGTCCTCGGCAGATGGGAACAGTGTTACAAACATTTTACAACTGGTAACCATAACAAGTTCTGAGTGAATAAAGTTTGGTGGGAATGCAAGCGAATAAGTGGTCCCTTATGGGTGCTGTCGGAATCTCTTCAACACCAGGACGACTCACTTTTTACGAGAATATAATTCAGTTATTTTTAAATGAGGTACCCGATCTCCAAATGTCCAGATTCATCCCGTCATTTTCTCCACATGTTAAGAGCATACGTATAAGTTACGGAACCTGTCTGAAGAAGAGCCTGCTCACGGTTTGATCCTGTATGTGTCTCCGTTCAGTATCAGGAGGCACCAGGAGCGGCGGGCCATCCTGACGCCCATCCTCACCGACTTCTCTGTCCGGGTCACTGCTGCCCCGGCCATCATCTTCAGCAAGAATCTGTCCCCTGACTGTGGACCGGCAGAGGTCAGTGTCCACCCAACACCGATCCAGGGTTACACCTTTCTCTGAAGAGGATTCATATGTTTCTGAAAGAGTCGATTTCTATGTGCTGTGACAAGCTAGTTAAAACAGTAATAGTGAAAGTATCCAAATGTAAGTTTAATATCTGATAATAAATGAAAGCAGGTCCTGAGGATGTTTGTGGGTCCAGAATTCAAATGATCCTAAATACCCCTTTAATGGGTGACACTACAGGTGCATAGGGTTCAACATATTAACCCACAGATATCCCCATGAAACTTCCCCCATTGATTATTTACATTAACAATACCTTTTCTTTTTGGATTAAGAGTTTTCAGAAATGCTATAGTTATATATGCAAATGTTGAATTACCTTATTAAATATATGCATATATTCATACATTTCCAGATCAGAAATGTGAACATTTTTGTTTCATTTTGTTGACATATTGGACAGAGGGGATTTTGGATTCCTCTTTTTATCACTTCATAAATCTGTCAGTGTTGTCAAAATAAAACAAATGTTTTTAGTAATAAATGTTGCATAAATCAGGCTGTGAATGATATATGAACAAACCCCTCAGTACAAACCTTCAGACTGTAGAGAGGAATGAAAGTGTGAAGTGCATGTAAGAGCTGCTGAAGTGGAGATTTCTGCATCAGAGTCTGATTTATAGCAATTTAAAGATTTGAATCGTAAAATGACATTTGATGACACGAATGTGAATATGGTAAAAAAGAAAAGAACTAATCGATATCACCATGAAACTTTCTCAGTTGATTACTGACATTAAGACAATTGTTTTTTTTCATCACAAGTTTTCTGAAATGTTCTGTTTAAATATGCAAACTAGTCGTTATCTAATGGTAACCCTTGGTGAAGTTAGTAGAGATCTACGGACACAAATAGACAACGTATTCAAATCAATGTTTTCTTTCCACTCGTCTGAAAGGAGACTTGTTGTTTGAGCATGGAGCCCAAAACCTCTGCATTGAACAGCAAATGAAAAACAATGTTTGTGCCTGCAGTGTCTCCCCTTAAACAAGGATTTTCTAAGAGAGTTTCGCAGGTTGCGCATTGTTCTTCTACTTTGTGGAGGTTTGTTCACCACTTACACTTGACATTGAATGCCCTCAGACTGCGACCTGCTCCTGCCATGATTGTAACCATGACTCTCTCAGTCTGCTCTCCATATGAAAATAGACATTGATGATGTGAGATGTCAGAAGTATTTACTCTCTGCCTCCGCAACATACAGTAACTTACTCATGAGGAATCCCTCCGCCCGGTCCGCTCTGTAATGGAGGCTTCTGACCCACACAGCTCAGACCCGTTGTGCTTATACAGCTGATGTTTTCTGGCACGGCTCCCTGAGACTTCCTGCCTCTTTGATGCCCCGTGCGTCCACGCTAACGCGCCCCCTGACAATGTGTAACAGCTAATCCATAGTTTGCACTGACGCACACACACACACACACACACACACACACACACAATGTGACGTGTGTAACTCCCTGAGATATGGAGACTCAGAGCCAGCAACAACACAAACAGGACTTTTAATAACAGTTTGTATCATAAAATGTATTTTCAACTACCAGTAACTGTTTTAATGGATGTACGAGCCCGTTACACACATATAACAGCTGTTTTTTATTGACTTATTAGTGCATTCATTATAATGTTCACTACAAGTTCCTCATCTGCAGACTCAATTTTCATTCACTGCTGCAGCATACTATTCTGTAACTGTTATTGTGACCGGGTGATATTATGGCCTTGTGTGTTAGAATAACTGCTCCATCTACTATAAAAAACAAGAGTCAGATTCTTTCCAGTCAGATGTTTGAGAGGACCATTCTATACTTTAGAATTGTCTTTCATCCTCTTTACTGATAACTGGTTTATAGTTCAGTACGTGGAGAACAAACGATGTGGAATGGTTCAGCCAGGCTGACGGCAGAAAGACACAACGAGCCCTCTGAGCAACAGATGAATCGGAACAGAAGAAACCAGTCATTGGTAAAAGAAGCTGGATGCTTGGCATCAACATGCGTGCAGATTTAAAAAGGAACAGCTTCTTGTTTCAGTGTCGAGTCTTTCACAATAAAGCAGCGTAGAACAAGCTGGAAGGAACAGGCAACATGCTTTCGCACTATTGGATTATCAGCTGAACAAATCACAGCTTAAATAACTTCAGTCTAACCACTGAGTCGACTGCAGAGGGCCCGGAGTCAAAAACAGTTACCCAAAATAGTTTCGAGCCAAAATGCCAGAACCGTTGTGGTTCAATAATGATCGAGGGTCACTTGTGCTTTTCTGGACTGGAAAGCAATTCATAATCAAAGGCAGTATTCTCCCCTCATGTAACACTTTACGATTTCAGCATTTCATTCTTCTTCTTTTGGGGCCAAAACTATTTCATTTTTATATAATACACTTAGTGTCTAAATTATTCTTCATATTGTAATTATACGTTTTCTCAAAGAAAATGTGATATTTATGATACATTGAATATAGGATCAAATACATTACCAGTCCTTTTATGTTTTTTAAACAGTGGGTCTGAATAGATTATGTTTACACAGTAGTTGCCAATACCTGTGTGTGTGTGTGTGTGTGTGTGTGTGTGTGTGTGTGTGTGTGTGTGTGTGTGTGTGTGTGTGTGTGTGTGTGTGTGTGTGTGTGTGTGTGTGTGTGTGTGTGTGTGTGTGTGTGTGTGTGTGTGTGTGTGTGTGTGTGTGTGTGTGTGTGAGAGAGAGTGAACCCAGAGTGTTACTGAGTGATATCCTGGTAGAGGTTTGAACTGCCGGCTGTGGGCGGGACCCTGGAGAGGGGAGAGAGAGGAAGCAAGCTGAGCTAAAAGGGAGCAAGATAGAGGGGAGATAGAACATAAAGAAACGACAGAGGTCATAAACAATCCTCACGTGTTATTGAATGTCTTTTCCCTCCCTCTCTCCCTCTCTCCACCCACCTTCCCATGTCTGTAGGAGGTGGTGGTGTGTGGCCACTCTCTGGAGGTGAATGTGACCAGCAGTCTGGATTTCTACCTCAGCGTTGCCCAGGTGCAGCTCCTGCAGCAGCTCCTCAGAGAGAACCTGGTGGGGATGGACGCTCCTGAGAAGAGCTCTGAGGTGCGGGTACTGTAATCAGCAACAATCACGTGAAGTGCTACAGTTTCACTCGCATCCACATACAAATCACTGCACGGCTCAAAAAACACAGTTTTTCCCGATCCACTCGCCCCTAACTGTCGCCCCTCGCTATTTTGGGGCGAATCCGACACATTTAAATATTTACTCACTCAGAGCGAGGCTGCTTCTCTAATGTGACCTTAGTTTACGGCGCCGTGCTCAGCTGCTGCTTTCAGGGTCCTCTCTATTGATTACAGGACAGGGAGCTCCCAGGCGCCGTTTGCCCCGTCTGACCGCTTAATAAGGCTTTTCTAATGGAACACAATGTAAAAATATTTACCAGCTGTGGTGAGGATGGGAGTCGCAGGGGACAGAGGAGGGGGGGGGTTAATGGGATGAAATGACGCCAGTGGTTTTACTGTTGTGTCCTCTTTGGATTCATTACGGGAGGAAGTGTGTTACTGACATGCAGCAACTGCGTCACGTGACTCAGAACCCAGAAAGGCTTCTGTGAAGTGACGTACTTTGATTCTTAGGAACATTGCACAAGAGCAGTGATCCCTCGTTGTTTAGTGTTACCACTGACAGTCCTGTAGGAACTAAGACAAGCTCAGTCCTTTGTCCAAACCAACAACATTAAAACAAAGGTTAAAATGGACATACAAAAAATAATACCTTTATTTATAAAGTGCTTTTCAAAACAAGTTAGAAAGTGCTCTACATTATGATCAGAAAAAATTGTAAAACAACCGTAAAATTAATAAAAACCAAGTCTGAAATTTTAAAGTTACTTATTGAGTTTCAAAAAGGGACTTAAAACGACGTGTCAGCTTCCCTGATCTCCTCCTGCAGGTCATTCCACAAACAGAGCTCAATTTACTGCAATATTCAGATCACGGGAGGCTCAATCATTGTGAACGGCCAAATGTGTGTAATTATTGTGGCCCTGCAGGACGTCCTGGCCGACACGTCATGTTCTAAAGACGAATGACAAATCTCAGAAACCTCCGAAATCACACCGTAATTTTTTAAATGAAGATGAGAATAATGATGGACAAATCACCCTATTGCAATATCAGTGAAAATAATCGCAATTTGATATTTTTTCCAAAAAGGTTCGGCCCTAGCATCAAGTCAGTCCGCCTGTCAGAGTTGTTACTGCGGTGAGAAGACGTGTGATGTTTTACACTGCTTTACGTATTCATATATTTAGTTATTTATACAGTCAGTCCGAAGGAGGAGCCTGCTGTGCATCTGGTTCTGATTTGGGTGATCTCGGAGCCCTCACCTCTGACTCGTAGTGATTCATGGCTGGATTCTGTTGAGGGGCAGCTAACGGCTGCAGAGGGTTCATGTATGTTCAAGGCAGGATGAGAGTTCAGCAAGCAGCTATTCAGGGAGGTCCACGATTGGAAACGATGTAGAAAAAAAACATTCATCTTAACTCCGTAAAGAAGGTTGACGTTTCTTTCACCTTTATTTCTCAAGGCGGTGTAAACTGAGCACACACACACACTGTTCCACACATTCACAGAAAACCTTCCTCTTATGATTTCAATTTTCGTTGCATTTATGCGGCGCAACTCCAGCCGGAGGATCTTGGGATTAAGGGTGTTGCTCAAGGGCACTGCGGCAGAAAGTGTCTTTCAGCCATGTTTCCCAGTTTATCCAGAGACGAGAACAGTCGACGTTTTGTTCTGAAAAATCACATCTAACCGCTGTGTTATTGCTGCCTTCGGCTGGATTAAGTGGAATTGAAATGACCCATAGGTCCAGAGTGATGTAATATAATGATCATCCATCCGCTGTTGAGAAATGTATATATGCTTGGGAAAATTCCTCTCTGCTTTCATTTAATATTCACTTTTTGGTCACAGTTGTTGGGAACTCTCACTTTTTTCTTTTACTTTTATTATGCCGTATTCATTTCAGGTGCATTATCCCATGTTCCTTACCCGTCAGGGTTTTATAGTAGGGCCATTATGGAGCGCAACAGTATCATTAACACTGAGGTCAGTCCGTATGTGTCTTCACCTCGCTGCAGCTGCAGAGCACGGAGGTCACTCTGAAGAAATGTGCTCTGGCTTCGGCTCTTTTTGGACACTCTCTGTAAAACTATTTGTACCTCCGTCCGTCTCGGTGTCGTCAGCCTTTTTGGCGGCCGCATCCGTCCGGCTGCTTGGCCCCGGAGCCTGCGGAGAGGGGAGGTCAGTGTGTGACTGAAAGATGTGTCTCTGGTCTCCGCGGGAGCTCATTCTGCAAGCTGCAGAGCCCTCTAGTGGCGCGTCCAGCTGCAGCACGGTGACGCCTCTGCTTCTCTTCACCAGCAGTGTGCTCTGCCAGCAGCCTGCTGTCTACCCCCCCCCCCCCCCCCCGACACTCACACATTAGACACAGCACCATCGGGTTGTATCAATAGTATGTGTGCTGACATTGTTTGGAACAGGTGAAGGCTTTTTGATGTAGCTAGAAATCCTGTCCACCCCCTGCTAACAGCTTACAAACAATAATCATACAGTTCAGATGTATTTCCATTGCCAGTTTCCACAATATCACAATCTGGGTTCTGTGTTTTTTATTTTCCAAACCTAACTTCCGTAATGATGTTTATAGTGTTTGACAGTGTTGTTTGTACTTCCTTTATACAACCTGTTCAAAGGATTCAATTAGAAACAGGTCCTGGATCTCAAGCATCTGGTGCAGGGGGGGGGGCTGTTTTTGTTGTTGTGCCTCAATAAAGCACAGTCAGCACTGTCCCCGGCAAGAGTTTAAATGAAACACTGCTCACTCTCTCTCATTTCCAAATCCTTTCCTTTCTTGTTTTTAAGAATTTTTCCCCCCTTCTCTCTCTCTCGCTCTCTCGCTCTCTCTCGCTCTCTCGCTCTCTCGCTCTCTCTCTCTCTCGCTCTCTCGCTCTCTCTTGCTCTCTCGCTCTCTCTCTCGCTCTCTCGCTCTCTCGCTCTCTCTCTCGCTCTCGCTCTCTCTCTCTCTCTCTCTCTCTCTCTCTCTCTCTCTCTCTCTCTCTCGCGCGCTCTCTCTCGCTCTCGCTCTCTCGCTCTCTCGCTCTCTCTCTCTCTCGCTCTCTCTCTCGACATTTAGAGAACATGCTTGTTCTCCACGATCCCGGGCGCTGATTTCAAACGGTTCCCATCTCCCCTCACAGCTGTGTTTTATTGTCTGGGTTAATGAATTTGTTTTGCAGGGGCTTTTTGTGTTTTCTGGCAGTGGTGAGGCGAGCCAGGCACGTGGGCAGTGTGTGCGTGTGCGCTTGCGTGTGCGTGCATGTGTCCACACACTCACTTTCATCTTGACCCTTGCATGCATACAGACGTTATTCTCCCCAGACTCTGTGTGCTCGGTGTCACGGTAGCTCTTCGTCCACAGTTTTGATACCACTTAAAACCTGATTGAGATGCAAATGCACATGATCTCGAAGCAGAGTTGTTGCTCTGTAAGTCGGTCGCATTATCAGGATGTTTATCGCACCATTAGCTACGTTTCGTCGCAGGTTGACCTCATCTCTGTATTGATGTTAATGATGATAAAGCGACGCTGGGCTGAGATCAGGCAGCAGGAGGTCCCACAGTCAGGGGGGCCGTGAATACGGAGCGGCCCGCCGACACTCATCTGGCCACTCTGTCCTCGGGCACCGTCACCCAGCAACTCGAAAAAGTGTACACCCTCACACACGCATGCACACACATGCTCCCCACATTGTCGCCATGGCGACCGCCTGCAGCCTCTTATTTAGGAGCTGGCGCTGTGATGCTGCTTCATGCCTGAGCAGCTTGTTTGTGCTTCAGTGTCGCTGTGAAGTCAGTGACTTTGCGTAGAGAAGTTTGCAGATCTTCATCCAACCGCCAGTTGTTCCTTCACTTCACCCACCTCGATGCCACCCGCTCTTCTGAGTGGATTTCAGATAGTATCCTCTCACGGTCAGCACCACTGTCATGCACTCGCCGCAATGACAAGCTCCCAAAGTATTTTAGTGATGTCCTACCAAACTGGTTAAGAGCCAGAATAGAGTTTTTTTTTTTTAAATTGCTTCCCTCATCCCATGTTGGTTCGTCCCTCTCTTGCTCTCTCTCTCACACACATGCACACGCACACACACACGAGCAGAGGCAGCCCGGGTCAGCCATGTGCTCGTACCACAGTGTGAGAGGAAAATACCCTCTGGTGCAGGGGAAGTCCCGCTCGGCTTCATCCTCCACCTCATCCTGGGATGATTACACGCATGGGAAACAGGGCTTTAGACTTCCTCCAACACGCATGTACACACACACACGCACACACTGATGCCAGTGCACGCACACACACTAAGGCAGCACCCATGTTCAGGACTGAGGTATCAGGCCTCACAGGAACCTCTGAATTAGAGTTTTTTAGTAAACACACATGGGGGGAAACCTCTCAATCACTCTTCCCCTTCTCCTTCCTTCTCCAGTTGGCATCGTGAGATATGCATCTTTATCTCCCACCCACTTTGTCCTTCCGTCTCAATCTCCTGAGGTCTCTTAACCATCCAGCTCTTTCTTCATTCCCCCTTTTGTTTTTGCCCGTTTTCCATGCTCTTCGTCTCTTCGTCTCCTCTCATTCATCTTTTTTTCTTTCCTGGTGGGACTGGCACAGCTCCTGGTTGGAAACGTGTTGGCTCTGCAGAGCTGGCTAGTTTAGTAGCTTCAGCTGGCTGACAGTGGAGAGGGTTCCTCCTCTGGAGACAGATGGAATGTGACGGTCTGTAGATTATGATATTACTGTCCCATTACACGCCAGCATTAGGGATGCACTCTCACCCAAAGCTGGACTGATGCAGCACCATAGACAGCGTGGGTAGGTGGCCAGCCAAGACCGACCGCCGTGAGGAGTGAATTCACAGAGGGCGCGAGCGCTCTGGTCGGTTGCTGGTTTGGTTGCTCAGTGGGTTTGGACAGCAGTTTTAGGTTGTTAGTGGGGAGGAGGCAGTGTTTTACTGAAGCATGTCTTTTTGTGTGCTCATCATCCACACAACCACTCTCTAATACAGTTTGAATATCAAGTTTGGCTCGATTAACTTTCGTAAAGTGAAAACACACTGTGAAAGAGTTAGAGTTAAAGTAAGACCAAACACAGAGGAGTCTCAGACTAGACAACGCTGTGGTAGAGACCTGTCAATCACAGTAAGCCCCGCCCTAAAGCATCCCCTGCTTTATGGTCTATTTTACTCTAAATGGACCATAAGTTACTAAATGAACATCATGCTGTACTGAAGAAGACTTGAAACTAGAGATTGAGACCATAAACTCATGTTTACAGTGTTTACTGAGGCAATAAATCAAGAGAGAAGTAGAGTCATTTTCTCATAGACTTCTATACAACCAGACTTCTTTGTGCAACCAGATGTTGCGGAGCTAACTCTTTAGCTTGCAGGTGAATAGAACGATGAAACCCGTGAAACGAATGGAGACCGTCCTGCACCCCGGTCCTCTCTCCAGAGCCCTTCACTGTGGGAGAAGGGAAGCTCGGTGACCTATTCTCTCCCTGTTGTATAACAACTCAGCTGTGGTTCACGTAGGAGTACTAGCTGAACGTCAAGAGCACATAAGACAACTTATCTAAGCCGTGGTGTTGTTGATGGTCTTGGCTCAGCGAGCGACCTGGGGGCCCGGGTCTTCGTCTGCGTATGTTTAAAGTAAAACCATTTCCAAAGCCGCTCCTCTCCGTGATGAGTGTTTCATATTGTCTCGTAGCCGTTTGCCTTGAGAACCCGAGTTTCTCCATTCTCGACCTCCGATCCTTCCAGGACAGTGAGGTGTCTGAGGAGCTTTTATGTGCTCCGTCGGGCCAACAGAAACAGGGAGACATCAGATGCGAGTGTAAAAACTCCCCAAAGGCGCGTGAAAAAGGAACGGCCGAGAGAGTGGAGACAGCTTCGGAGAGGATGGTCCAGATGACAGAGAACGCAAAGGTGGGGGGGGCAAGGAGTAAGGGAGAGGCCCGCGGAGATGACACATGACACAGTGAGAAAAGGCCAGTCTGAATCCGCTGTTTGTTTGGATTCCTGGCTCTGTCCGAAACGTTTCCCTGTAAATGTGGGAGCTGAACGTTCGTCAGAGGTCGGCTCTGAACCAGGCCGCCTGGCTATTAGTCCTCTCTGAAGGCCGGATCCCTTTCACCCTGACCTCTCCCCATCCTGCTTAGCGCCGCTTTCCTTCGCCCTGTTGCTGCTCAGTGTAATAATAAATAAGGCTCCCTGCACGGCCATCTCCTTTTCCATTCTGGCTGCCTTACATCTGTTAAGTAAGCGTCGTTGTCTCAGCTTATCTTAAACACACATATATTCATAGCCAGTGTTCATCTCGCTGCCCTTCTTTTGTTATGAAAACGTATCTTTTTTTCCTCTCTCCCCCCTCTCGTTTTTGTTCGTGTCTCACTGACCCTCCTGTGTGAATCAACTGCTAATTGACAGCCAGTCATAACAACTCACCTTGGCTGTTCACCCCCCCCCCCCCCTCCTCCTCCTCCTCCTCAAAGCATGGCCTAGGCACATTCTTAAATCGTGCCCCCCCTTGGAAACTCAATCTATTTGAGATCAGTAGCAGCTGAATTTGCTCTCCCCTCAATCGGTTTTGGCGAAATTGGCGTGAAAACTCCAGATAAAAATCACGGAGGTTGGAATTCTGTTCGGGCAGAGGGGGAACAAACGGCGCCTTTGAGGAGAGGCAGCGGGCCCCGCCGTGAACCCTGGGATCGGGTGTCGACTCAGGTGAGGAGGAGTCAGGAGTGCCCCCCCTCTCTCTCTCTCACTGCCTGCAGGGGAAACCGGGTCACACTCTCAGGGGACCAGTAAAAGCAGGGCACACCAGGCCAACGAGAGCAGACACATATGAGCACACACCGTGGTAGACTTTGTTCTGTGAGCAGATTGTTTTTTGTCTGAGAGGTGAAAAGAGGAAACTCTTGTTTTTTTTTCTCTACACCTGTATAAGCAAGATTCCACCTATAATAACAGGTGATGGAGAGTATTGAGTTCTCTCTCTGTGACTTACATGTTGCAGTAAAAAAGTATGTGTGTGTTGGAGCATTGAAGTGGTTTTTACGTGTGCGTACATGCATGTATGTGAATGCAAATGTTGTCCTTGATTAATACAAACATACAGTACCTTCACTGAAGTACCGCTGACTTCCTCCTGGACTGAACTCATGAAACAAAATATTTACTCTGAAATTAAACCCTAGAAATTCACACATCGTTCCAGGCTTTTGTCAGATTTTCCATGGTTCCAGGTACATCTGTGTCTATGCTACGAAATGATCCAGGTCGCATAGTGGTAAAATAAAGTAATAATGGACAACAATGTTGAGGTATGAGTCAATATTGAAGTCGTTTTTTTTCAAGCAGAAAGTCCAAACAATTGTCACTTTCAGCTTCTTAAATGTGAGTATTGGCTGCAGTTTCTGTTTTATTATTGTAAACTGACTTTCTTTGGCTCATGGTTGATTAAAACAAGCTCTGGAGTTTTGTGACGGGTATTTTCACTATAATAGACCAAACATTTAGAAAAGAATCACCACGTAAGTCAATAATGGAACTCGTCATTCGATGCATGCCTAACTGTGAAATGATTTGATTTATTAATTATTATAATTTTTCTTTACTACTTTGTTTTTTTCATCATCGTCAGACTATTGTCCACTTCTTTATCCATTGGACGTTTTATACATGTTACATAAACAAAATACAGACAACTACAGTAAGAGACACACAACTCAACCAAAGCTAACTAAAACACAGAAAGACATCTTTAAAGAAGAAAGAAATCAATAAATAAAAAGGGGGGAGGATGAGGGTGGTGTAGGAGAGGGAGGAGCATTACCTGTCATTACTGTCTATCTTTGGGCGAAATATTTTCAATATCAGCTCAAAGGTTAATATTTGTCCAAAATGGGTCCTATTGTGGACAGCCATGAGATCAGACTTTGGTGTATGTGACTGTTTCCATGTTCTTGTCCCCTGCTTCATGGCCGTCACATGCTGTATCTAAAGTCTAAATTTCATCTTGATCTCGTTCATTAATACAGAAAATATTTTTTAGTTTCAGAGATTCTTTTGAGTCAAATAATGTTTTTTTAACCCTCTTCCCAACAGGGTATCAATATTGGACATGTGCAGAAGGTGTGTATAGTTTGCTTTCTGATATCTGTTTCTTCAATACATATTTAAGGAAGCATTCTTCCATGCATACCTCTAGTGCTGTCTCTGAACGTCTTTGTACTTGAGGCTTGTGTAACCCGGCCCTGAAGCCCGTTGGAGGCACGTGAGCCCAAATGAAATGTAGGCAATGATAGACATGCAGCGAAAGGAGACCCAACTGTAAAACGTCGCTCAGATGTTCTGGATAATCAAGAGGTGGGCTTCATTCCGTACCTCACCTGTTTCCGTTTGTCTGTTTTGGAGCCGCTCCCGTGGTTCAGATGTGCATGACGAAGATGAATCATCATTTGCACCTCACGCGTTCAAACACTTGGAACGGTCCACCAGCTCTAATCCATTCTTGATAATGTGTTCATTTGAGATGCAGTATTTTGCCAGTGCTCCAGCCAGAGCGGAGTGTGTGGTGATGACTTTGTTCGTTTTGCACTTTAATGTATTACAGGTGTTCCCTCCGTGTTCAACTGTGCTTCTAAATCCCACCAGTGCAACCTCGTGATCAGGTTAACCTCCTGGAATTGCTCTTCCTTCTGCAATGTCCTCTTGACCCCTTTGTCCAATGCAGCAGATCACTTTTTTTGGTCTGCTTTCTTTTTGCCCCGATGTGTCCTCCAGTCTTGTCCTCTCTGTCCCCCCCTTATCGAGGCCCTCCCTGCTAACCCAGATGGGGGGGGGGGGGGGGGGGGGTTCTTGCGTCATTCTCCTTTGAGATCCTAACGTACAGCACATCAGAGCCTTTGTCTCACTCAGCCCTGGGAGCACATCCAGAGAGAAATGAAAGGAAGATTACTTCAATCCTCCTCTTCTAATTTCAGCTCTGTAAATAGACGGCGGGTCCAGGACCGTTCCTGTCTTCACGCTGCTCTTTGAATTCGTATGCAACCTTATACGCGTGTTTTTGTGCTCATTGCTGAATGCGAGCACAGGCTGGTTAGTGTGTCCTCTCTTAGCGGTGAGTGTGTGTGTGGGTTGGGGGGCTGTCCACAGCAGCATCGCTCTCAGGCCTCAGCAGACCACCTGGGTGTCACCCCTACACTTCTCGCCCTGTCCTGCTCCCAAACGGCCTCGGCTCACCTCGGGTCCACGTTGTTTCCCCCGTGACCTCGTTACCAAAGCAGAGAACACAGACCGTCGCCGCCAGGCAGCCGCTTCAGAAGAACACTTCATGACCTAATGAAAGGCATCTCCGCTGCTTTTTGTAAGTCCCTCAGACGTCTGCTTTGCTCGAAGCACCGAGGCCCCGCACTGAAGACAATGCAGTCTGAAGTCTCTTTTGTTGTTTGTTGAAAACATAATGCCAAAGCTAATGACGTTAAGTGACATGAGTGATCTCGAGGGCCAGGCTGAAACCTGATGATGGTTCTGCTGCATGGCTCTCTGCTGTACTGTCCTCACTGCGTGCCGCTGAATGGTGGTGCATAGCCCCACTGCACTTTACCCACGACATCAACAATGACGCAGGGAAAGAAGGCTTGCATTGAAGCAGTGCTCTTACAACTCATTCTTGTCATGGAGAGTAGAAAATATCGATACCCTTGGGTACCACGATTTATCATTTGGCTCTACTCCAGAAAGGAAGTAGTGGATGGGCACACCACTAACGTTTTTTATGCATAATGCTGGTGTTTTCTTTCTACTATACTTTAATTCCTAAATATAGATTTAAAAAATCTGAATATATTGCCTTGCTTACAGTATGGCAATATATTGTATGGTATCCCCTGTACACAGCCCTACAATAATGGTTCGTTAAGTCAGACACTTCATTGTCCACAATGTGAGGAATTGTCTTTGGCTTCACCACAATCAAGACGACTGTAGTCAGAGACAGTAAAAACATCGGAGGTGCTTAGAGTTTAATCATATTCAATCAAATACAGTTCAGCCCTGTAGGCTACGATTCATGTTTAATAGTTTAGTTGAGTTATTGTAGACATATTTGGTTGCTCGTGATGGCGTAAAGTTCTTTCCTGGGGAAGGCAATTCAAATTGCATGGATGGGGCGAGTGCACTTGTGTCCCGAGCGCTCTCTTAGGTGTTCGGCACAGGCCTGCTGCTCAGTTGCATCCGCGCTGTAGACATTTAAAGTCCAATTGTGAATGCAGAAGACGCTGCAGAGCTTACACATTCTCTAACAAGCTTCCCCGCAGCATGTCTCACAGTAGCTCACCCACGTTCAGACACCTCACACCCCACAACTTTCAGACGCCACCGTCACCATCAAGCCACCTCATTCAGGGACTCCTGACCGGAGCCTGGATATTAGATTAGAGAATGACCCCCGCACAAATCTCTCAAACCAAATAGGGACAGTGACAGCTAATGAGAGCCAGTTGTTCTCTGCTCCATTCCCATGGAAGGAAAGAAAGTAAAGAGAGTCTGATGATGACTCTGCTGCTGCTATAGAGGCCAGATCACAGCAATTAATGGCAGACCCCAGGGGTCCTCACTTTCACTCTTCTTGCAGCGTTTCCTCTGATCCCACCTTTCTCCACATCTGGCCTTCATCGTACTTTAATCAGTCACCAAATAAAATGTTAGCAGTCTGGCTGCAGTTGTCCGGGGATGTAAGACAAGGAGTTATAATCTAGATGTTTTTGTATTTCATGTAGAGGGGCCATTCATCCATTCATCATCCGCATTCTTCCTGCCAAAAATCTCTCCGTTGAGCTTCAGCCCCCATCATAGAATTTCAACGTCTCCGCCGTCCCCGTTTTGTTTACCATATGGCCGATAAGTCTTGTTTATCGTCAGTGATGGACGCATTTGGCGATAAAGTCGGCGCGGCAGTATCCGGTTCCAGCCAAGAGATTATGTGGGATGAGCCGAGAGAGGATGTGTAACATTTCTGAACGCTTGCATCATGACGGTGGAGCCACTTCCCCCGTTGTTTGTTTTCACGAACACACTCGTGGTGTTAATCTAGAAATGGTCTTCTGGCATTGTTTGAACGCTGACTAATAAAGCACATCGTGCTTATACAAACAGCCAGTGTTATTGTAGCGATACGGGGCACATTTCAGCATGTCCTCGCAGTCACCCCTAACCCCACCATTGGATGCGATAGGCGGATCCCAATCAGGGTTTTTCCGTTTAGATTGGTGCATCCGTCGAGGGTGACGGAAGCAATACGTCTCCTGTCAGAAATCATTCTCCATTGCCAAAGCTTACGAGCGGTATGGTGGGTTTGGCGAGCACAGGGAAGGCCTCGGTCTCCAACCCACCCGTGTTGAGCGTAGCGCTGCGGCCTGCCGAGTGTCAGAGCTCTGGACCCAACTCCGCTCTACTAAGCAACGGCAGTCTGGCTTGTTTGTAAGCAAACAAACATCTTGTGCAGAATGCTTTTGTAGTTCAATCAATTCTAAAACAGAGGCTTTTGGTCTCCACATCTGCCGGAGCCATGTTTTTGTTGAGCAGCACGCTGCAGCTCCACCAGATGGACCGCATTAACGCACCCTTTTCGCAATTTTCATCTTTTCATTCTCCAGCCTTTTTATCAGTTTGCATCTTTTGTTTCTGGGCTGAGGCTTTGCCAAGTCATAAAAGCAGCTGGAAACATCTCTGTATTCACGTTTCCTCGTCTGTTCATCTTTTCTTTTCTTCAAATGAGGTGTTTCACAGGCATTCCTCTATGTAGACCAGACATGTCGTACTCCTCACCTCTCCTCCAGAAGGTCTTTCCGGATGAAAAAGGATTCCAGCTGACCCAGAGCTGTAGGAATGTCAACACGCATGAATTGTTACTGTCACACGGATGTTTGCTTCCCCCCCTGTACTGCATGTCACGAGGCATCAAGGGAAGAAGAGTGTCCAGCAAAGTAAGCACAATAATCTCTAATTATGTCCAAAGCACAGACTGAGGGTCTACGGAGAGAATAAAAAAGGACGTTGTCTCTGGTGCTGTTAAACCCTGCAGGAGCAAACCCACCCACCAGCATCACCGGGTGGAGGGAGCTTGTTAAAAGACGGCCCCACTGCGTTTCAAATACAGTCGACGGTCCCTCCGAAGCACTCGGCATCTATTTGAGAGCTCCGGGGTCGCGGCCTTCCACTGCCTCTTTGTTGTGGTTCAGTTGAAGTGCATAGCAGGTTGCCTTTGTTATTGGAACAAAGTTGAATGTATTAAATGACTGCCTTTGATGCCCTTTTTTCCCGCTTTGTGGCTGCTGTTACGGCGCACAAAGAGCGGTGACTTCATGTTATAAATGTCTTCCCCCCTCTATTTCCCTCCAGAAAATGAGAGCATGAATTGCGGCCTTTATGGCGTTTGGTTAAGTGTTATTGTTATTATTTTGGTTTAAGATGAGGTATTGCCGCATTGAGGTTTTCCTCCATCAGCACAAAAGCTCAGAGGCCTGCTTTTCGGCTTTATGGCCCCAGTAAACAATAGCGGGTAGCACAGCAGGGGCCCAACCTGTAAACTCTGATGTAGTCAAGATACAGAAGTTGATTTCCACGCTGGCCTCCTGCAGGCTCGTAGCTCAAGTGAATGGTCCTGCCAGGGACATTTAGTAATATGACTTCCAGGTTTTTCAATGGGAATTCTACTGTAGCTACAAGAGAACAGGGGGGGGGGGGGGGGCTGTGACACACATCATGCAATTGTTCAACGTGAAATGATTGAAAAGCGGGGATGTGACATAGTTAAATTCAGAAATGTGCCTGTAATGTGTAACTCACATACAATTCTCTGAACGATGTCACTGACCTGTTTCACTCAACACTGAACTTCTCTTTGTACCGCGCTGGCTTGACCTTCTGCCACGATTAGCACTGTTGTCACTTCCTAGTGATGTCAGTCCACCAACCTTTCCACTCAGCAGCACTTTGATGATGTCATAAGCCTGTCATGTGTTTTTAGTGGCATATTGTGCTTTTTTCATGCTGTCCATTCATATATCTTTTAAGCCATCCTACAAATACAGTGAACGTGTACTCATTTATTTTTCTCTGCTTTTTTTTGGCTCCTTATTTGGGTGCTTTTCATGAAGCTTTTATGTTATGGCCTAGACTTGTGTGGCTGTTAAATGGACCCTCCTGAAAGGAATAACCTTTGTTACCGTGACTTTATTTATTACATTATTCCCTGTCAACTGCCATGGACTTCTATATCTTAAAACATCCACAATTGTATGTTCCCTCATCTCTGAACCCCAAATTGCAGCCCACTCTTCATTCATCTGGAAACCATCAGCCGCGTATGTGGTATTCTCATGTAAGAAGGGATGTTGTCATGTTTGGACCAGCCGGCCAACACCGTAATCGGGTGGCATTAGGACGATGTGACATTTGTTTCCGCACATTAGCCCCCCTCCGGCCGAGCTGCTCCGAGGTTACTCTGACATAAATATGGGGTCAGAGGTCGGTACGAATGCATTCCCACATGATCGGCACTTGGGAGACTCACGCTTTCACACGCTGGGGATTGTCCTCCATTTCTTCCAGAATGTTCTGCCTCGAAACTCTTGAGGAGATGTGTGTGTGTGTGTGAGTGTAGTCGCATAATCACGAAGTTCAGAGAGAGATTGCGTTGGGATCTGGAAACAGTGCTTGAGTGAAGCCATTATATAATAATATAAAGTAATGGTTGGATAAGGGGGATGTCAGCTGGGACCAGGCCCCGCAGCTCCAGTGCATGTTTGTATTCTAAATTTATTGCCCCCTGTCAATGAATAGATTGGCGAGAGGTTAAAGCATACAGACTGCAGAGCCGTCGGTTTATGGTTTCTGTGTGTACCTGCTCTCTTTTTCAACTGAGCTCCAGGAAGTAATCCAGTTTTTAAAAGTGCAGCTGAGATTAAAGCCTGGGAAAGCAACCGTCTTCATGTGTGTTTACGCCGGAATGTTTGCGATTGCGTGCATTGGTTCAAACTATAGGAACGGTATGCTGTATTCTCATTGTTTCTTTTCCTCCAGTTGTGTTCCCCATTATCCGTTATTCCACTTGTAAGCACATCTAAACATAGACCAAGAATTTGCTTAGGGGGCACTCTCTTAGTAGTGGCGGTTAAAGAGAAGATGGAGTATTTGCAGTAATTGTAAATGCATGTGTACGGCCTGAGCTTGGGAAGAGAGACGGAGCTGGCAGCTCGCTCTCTCTCCCCAGCTGCCGTGCAGCTTATTTGTCCCCTCAGACGCGGGTGCGCTCTTCAGAGTGGACATTTTGCCTTTTTTTGTGAATACCTTTTGCAAATACCTCCTTACCTCAGCACCCGCTTAACGCAACACACATGGAGAGGAGTCCCAGGCCCTGTTTCTGTGTCTCTCCCCTCCCCATTGCTTGGAAAATCTTTCATTTTTGCAGGAAAGAAGTGCACACATCCTGTCCTTATTAGCCGATCCTATAGCAGCCCCACACATGAGCCCCGGACCAACAGAACAGAGCAGAACAGGCGGGCGGCATGCCGCAGCGTTTTATATGGCTCTTGTTCTTAGCCTTTGATGACACTGTTTAGAATAGGAAATATCTAATAAGTCAAGTATTCTGTCTAATGTGCTGCCAGTGGGTTTAGTATTTGCCTGGATGTCTTGAAACACTATCTCCGCCACAGCAATAATATACATTTAAAATTCTCAAGGAGCGGGTGGGAGGGAGCGATATATAGAGAGAGAAGGGGGGGGGGGGTGAGGGTCCATGCTGTAATAGCAACCATGTGCAGGTCGGAGGGAGAGGAGGGGACATACCTTGGGTCTTTTGAAAGCTTTCTTTCTCATATGTCTCCTCTATTTTCAATTTATCACAGTCGTGTTTCAAAAGTCAGCAGGAGCTAATGGAAACTGATGTGGCCGTTAGCATGAATGGGAAACATGGGAGGAGAAAGGCCTCAACAGCGGACATGTTGGTGGAAATGATGATGATTGATAGGCCCGGGTCTCCTCACGATGCACCTGACAAACCTGCAGCTATTAGAGTCAAGCTTCATTGCAATGACACAGTTGAATAAACTGAACGGACCTTGATCGTTTGCCCTCTTTGCCTTTTGTTTTTCTCCATGTTTACTTTCTGAGAAGAAAAGTCCTTTTTGTGGGAAGTTAAAAAAAAAAAGTATTCCATGCCCATTTTTGTAAACGCTTATGTTTATTCCATTCTTTCCTTTGTGCCCACAAGTGTCACTTCTATATAAACACGTGCAGTCATTTATTGTTTGGTAGGTCGTTTTGTGTGTTGGTCTCGTTCCCATCCCCTGGGAGCCATGGTGGCTTCTTTATAGTCTTGAAGATGGCATGCTTTGGTAGCAGAGTAAAGATGCCTGTTTTCATTGTCGCTCCAAACCCAGCAACCTACTCGGTTGATTTATATCTTCTGTCACTGAAAGCTTTTTATTGCCACGGCGGCTGGAACTCTCCCGACATCCGTCAGTCGGAGCCGAGCATAAAGCCCCGGGCCCCTTAGACACAATACCACAGTCGCTGTATGGAACAGGCCCCTTTTTTAAAAGACATTTCCAATATTTGTAAGAAGTGCAAAATGATTTTAAGGCCGTGGAAAAAGCCCCAGAGCATGCCTTTAATGTCTCTGTGGCTATTCGATCATCCCCTTCTTTGGTGAATTGGTCCATGGTTTTAATCAAGCCAGTTATTTGGTTTGTGTCCTCTTGTAATGTCAGGATTTAAACAAGAAAACAAAAAAAGATGCTCTCATCTATTTATATTTGATGCTGCGATTCCTACACAGCATCTTGGTTTGGTTTGAGGTAATGCACTTTGTTTTAATGCAAATCAAGCTTTTGCACATGTTTATGGTCTTCTTTATCTCCCCTACATACATGTATTCGGGGAAGGTATTGTTCGTAGTTTAACTTTTTGCAAATGTCTTTTACTGATATAATGTAATAACTGCTGTTTGTGTGTGCACCTTACATCATGTTCTGTCTATTTAACTGTATCTAGATGGAAAAAAACAGAAATCGAAACACAGCAGATGTGTGCAAACTGCATTGGGCAGCACTTGGAATACTAAATTACATTAGATTACAAGTTACACATTTTTACCTTCTTTTTTAAATTCATTATCGTTGTTTAAAACCAACGTTTGCTCATAAAGCAGGAAACCTGAACCCAGCCATACCTCTCTCGTCTCTGTGCACAGGTGCGTCGATGCGAGCAGAAGCGGGGCCGCCGCGACCCCGCGACTTGTGCCGACTCTTCGTCGCGCCACAGCGGGACCGGGCAGGACAGCGGCTTCGGCAGCGACAGCGCCCGCATCCGCATCGTCCAGATAGAGCAGCAGAGCGGGGCCAGCCACCACCGCATCGCCCGGCCCTCCCGCAAGTCCACCATCACCAAGAACCTCAGCTTCATCCCTTTTGACGTCTTCCTCACGGCCGGCAAGCTGTCCGTCATGACCTACGCATGCTCCAGTGCCCCGAAGGCCCTTCCCTCGTCGTCGGACACACCCAGCTCACCGGAGCAGAGGGAGCCTGGGGACAAGGTAGACCACAAGCCCCTGACATGGAGGCTCTCTCGTGTGTTACTTCCTGGATTTGTCACTTTTTTGTGCATATTTTTTACACAATAGCAATATGTGTCATATATGTGAGCATTGCAGTGGTGTAGAAGTACAAAGGAATCATATTGCATATTTCAAATCAACTTTGCAATTTGAAATCACTTTATATGGTTCATGAGAGGAATTTCATGCAGTCCACATTCATAGAACTGAATTTAATCCAACACAATGACGTGTTTTATGCTTTTGCTGTACGGTTCGTTAATTCAATCTGTGACTGCCCATCTAGCCGACGAAAGACTTCAAATATAAATGTATAATATGTGTTGAAGAGCTGCTCTTTGCACTCATTTCAGGGGTAATTTGATCCAGGCTGATATGTAAGTGAGACTTCTGGGCACCGACTCAACACTGTCCCACAAACACACACTTGTCACAGGCATTTAGAACTCTCAGGTTTTCATTCTTGGTAATAAGAATGTCTATTTGCTCACATCTACACTGAGTGGCCATTTGATTTGGCACATCATGTTTTGGTAAACAGCTAGTTCAGTGGATGTGTGTGGATAAGATCTGTGTAAACTGACGCTGGTGAGTTACGGTGGACCGAAACGTTAGTCATGTTCCCAGCATCTCGTTGAATCAGTGCCTTCAATCATTTTGTGGAAATTGAGGTTTGACACTAAACTAAACTAATCTCTGCATCTCCCATAGGTGGGAAAGGGTGCTCTCAACCAGCCTGAGGTCCCGCCCGAGTCTCCTCCGGTCTCAGCCTCCCCCGCTCCAGACCCACGTCCGGCTGCCCAGGATGTCCTCGCCGGCCTCACCGCCGAGGACATCCTCAACAGCAACAACTCCCGGCCGGCCTCTCCGCTGGCGAAGGGCGGCCTGCTGTCCCTGGGTGGTCTGCCGACTCCCAGCCGCTCCTCGGCCCGCCAAGCACTTGGCGTGACCATAGTGAGGCAGCCGGGGAGGAGAGGGGTCGGGGACCAGGTGCTGGAACCCCTCCTCTACATCCGGGTGATGCAACCCTCGGCCCTGCTCAGCTGCCACCACCGCAAGCAGAGGATGGAGCTCTCTGTGTTCGACGTGGCCTTAAGAGGAGTGCCCTCTGACTATAAGTGCCTCGGTAAGAGAGATCGGGAGGGGAATGGTACGAAAGGGGTCTGTTTAGAGTAAAGGGTGGGATTTAGATCTTCTGATTTAGATATAGACCCTATTTAATGTACAGTGAATGAACACTTTTATACTCTCAAAGGAAGACTATCAGACAAGCAAATATGATATTTAAATGTTCAATATGTTGAGGCCGTCTCTTATCAGACCTGTTCTCTTTCTCAATCTCATCCTTCATCCAGACCCAGGAAAGACTCTGCCAGAGTCTCTGGACTACAACGTGTTTTGGCTGCAGACGGTAGCAGGAGAGTCGGACATTAAAACGGGCATCCCTCCACCTCTGCTCTGCCTCCAGATCAAAGATTTCCTCAATGGCCCGGGTGGGAATCGCGCACACTCAAACACACATTGTTCAACACATGCCGCCCCGTGCGCTCACGCTAACACGCTCTTTTACTATTTTTAAAGCATCCGTTTCATGTTTAATACTGTTGTCAGGGGGAAATGCTGTACAGCGGCAAGACCAGCACACACGCATTAAAACACACGCATACACACTGATCAAAGTAGCTGTGTGGGCACATGATGAGCAGTGTCATGTTTTCTACCGTGGGCCGCTGATATCGCTAGTACAACACACCCTCCTGTGTAACGTCCTGTGGATTGGCCTTTCGTAGGGTTTGGTTGCCTATTTTTAGGCTGATATGATATCCATATGAGCAGCTTTAAGCTAAGGTTGTTGACCCAAGGGTGTGGCTCACATCCTACCCAAATACTACAACAGTGAATCAAAGCATGGAGTGGGCTTTTGAGTGTGTGCAACCTTTGTAATCCCTGTGAGGGTCTTTGAGGAAAGGGTGCGTAGGCGCAGGACATCCTTCAGAGTTCAGCTCCCCGAGCCCAGCGGGCCAGATGCTGCAGATGCTGCGGACACACACTCTTGACATATAGTCCGTCTTCTCTCCACATGCATACAATCAAGAGCACAGACGGTGCATGTACACACAAAAAATGGAGCTCGGGGCCGAACCGTAGGTGTTATTGATGATGACTCCCAATCCCTTCCTGCTGTTGGCGGAAGAGAGCCCCAGCTTCTCCGTCCACCTGGAATCACACGACACAATGCGGGCCCTCTGTGCAAACACGCAACGCAGCCGCACACCACCACCGACGGCCACCTAACCCTCCGCCCATTCCAGATGGCGGCAGCAGTCCAGTTACAGCATGCACGGCCTTTCCACGAGGCACCAATTACATCAGTCGTGTTTTGAGCTTGTTTGGTCAATAGGATTCCTGTCTGGAGGAGAGGCGAGTAAAGAGAAACATAGAGAGGCTGTACTGCGCTGACCTCTCATCTCCCTGTGGACAAGAGCAAGAAGGAAGAACAGCAGCAGATGTAGTCTTGTTTCCAAAGGTTAAATAAATGTTGAAATAGATTCAGCTTCACTTTGTGTATTTATCTATCAGAAATTGCATTACATTTTACAAGTTAATGGGATTTGATGAACAGGATGTTTCATAGAACGGGGTCACAGCCTGTCGTATCTCTATTGCATTACGCCGTCTGACTGCGGTGTTGTGGTTGAAAGCGCAGCTGTGGACGTATGTCAGGTGTTTCCCCTTGAACCGGGCGAGAGCGGAGCCGTCCGCACAACTTTCGATCACAATCGCTCACATTCATCCTCCTCCTGCATGCGCACGCATGTGAAACAACGTGCTCCCACATGACTCACACAGGATCCAGGCTCAGTGTGAGGTTGCCCCGGGTCAGGCTGTGCTGGAAATATCTGGAATTGACCACACATGCTACTGGTTCCCCCCTCACAGGCATACACACATACACACATTTTGTTGTTTGGTTCGATGACTCTCGGGTGGAGATAATTATCCTCTCCAGGGATGGGGGAGCAAAGGAAGACATTACAAAGAATCAGTCAACGGATGCTAACTTTTGTGTGGAGTACAGTAATTCCTGTTGTTTGAACCTGAACCGAAGCATCAGTCATAAGACAGGTGCAAAGGAAGGATGCAGGGAGTATCGATGAAGACAGGATCAGGGGGGAAGAAGCGTCAGGTCGCTGGGGTTTTCACAGACTGCTCATTGGCACGTGCAAGACTTTATTTGTGTCTGTCGCTATGTGTGTTGTGTCTTGTGATGTGTATCATGTCTGGCGGCCCCGCTTTGATTCGACAGTGCTTCACATTTGATTTGTTCCAACGAGGCGCAAACGGAGAGCAGACCGCGCGAGGCCACGTCTCGCTGCGTGTTTACGCCAATGTGCTCGCAATTTCAGCAAACCAATCAGAGCTGCCCTCCCAAGGATGCCGAGTGGGAAACACTTGTAACATGTGTACTGTAAGCTGGATGGTGTTTCAGAGCTGACCCTCACTCAGCAGCCGCTCATCACACACACACACACGTGTGTATAAACACTGCTAATGCAGATACATACAGGAAGCCACATTTGTAAACCAGGAGGGTTCAAGGCTTGACCGGCAAACACATACACATAAAAGGCCGGGATGTTGGTTTTTTCAACATGAGCAGGGTTCAGTCAGAGACGGCCCGTTGAGACTCCGTGTCCTGTATCTGTGTCACGTGGGTTTGGCTACTGCCCCGCAGGCCCCCGACTTTAATAACTCCAAAGGGAGTATTGAGCGTGAACATAAATTATGACCGATTCTTATGCCCCATAGTCACCAAAGTAAATATCAGACCCATATTTCACAAGCCATATATCTGCCCAACATTCTGACACTAATGTGGCATTTTTCAACACACAAATCAGGACACAATTTAATTAGCTGGAGACCTTCCTGTGTCTCAGCAACACACTCACTGAGATTTCTGTGATGCTAAATATGGCTGTTTGCTGTGCAAATATCTAATCTGAACAAAAGAAAATATTAATACGTAATACACACAAATCAGGAGTACATTTTATTTAGTTTCAAGACCTTTCTCTGTTTCAGCAACACACTCGCGAGATCTGGGCGCTAGCGTTAGCGAATGCCCTCGCTAACACATTTTTGGAATGAAAAATGCAAACACCAGTTAGGTGTGTAAATACCTACTGTTAGCAAAAGGAAATATAAATAGATTGTACAAATACAACTCATTCTAATTTCATCTAATCTTGTAACCAATTGGCTGTCGGTCGGTGCTGATAAGCCTCTGGGGGCAAGGGTTACATTTCTGGGGTTGCGGTACAGCAAGACTTCCCTTTCCCATGCGCTGCTCGTTGTTTACAGTCTGATTAGCAACGTCAGATGCAAGACTCGAGTTGGAGTTGAGAGGCGACGTGTAAGACCTGATTGTTTCCCAAGTTTACAAACTCATTTTAAACCAATAAAAAGCTAAATCATCGTGAGACGATAGCCGGTCGACTCTTTATCTCTCCACACAAACTGTTTACTGCATTCAACCAAAAGCCACTTCAACGTGATTGGTCAATACTACACTATGATATAGATCATAAAGTTCACAATACTTCCAAACGAGGTGGGGGGATGGGAGGGAGATGACCTCGGGGGACAGGGAGTGTCTGCTATTTCAAAGCGTTGGCAGAGCTTCATCTTTGTTACGGAGCATCGTTGGTTCAGGGATTGACATGCCAGCACACAACACACAGACACTTTCCCCCTCTCATCTTCCCTACTCAGCTGCAGTCTGAGAGGGTCAGTGAGCGAGTCCAGAGATGTAACTGCTACCACTTGGAGACGGGAGAAGCAACAGGTGATAGATTAGCTAGAACAAATTGGAACCATTACTCTCCCGCGTCCCTGGTTCCCGTCAAGCCATGGGCTCGCAGAAATGTTGTCAGTTACTGTATACAAGCCTGTGCCCCTCCGAACCATCCAGAACCACTCTAATTGGAGTCAGATGCTATCTGAGGCGCGTGTCACTGGCCTCACTCGGTATGAGGCTTTTTCATTTTTTTTTCTGTGAAAGTAGGATTCTACAGATACCCACTCCAAAGAAGAAAAGGTTGGCCCTTACAAACACAGATGTACACGCGTACCCTTCACATGCGGACCCTGTGTAATTGGACACATTGCCACCTTTGTCAGATGCAGGCTTTCTTCTGTCGAGAGTTAAGCGTAGAAGTCAGCTCCAGAAATCAAAGGTGGGGTGGGAATGAAAACAATGTTCGCGGCGAGCTGCGCATACGCACAACCCCAACGCCAGGTTCAAAGTGGGGACGGCGTCATGCATGACCTCGCCAGAAAAGAGGCACGGCAACCTGGGTAATAAGCATATTTGATCTGTGTGTGTGTGCCTCTGTCAGACCTTGATCTTCCACTTTCTCCAGCGCTAATAGAGGCTGACACCTGAGAAGGGCCGGCCTATGATTCCCCCCAGCCTGTTCACATTACGTTCTGTTCTTTAAAAGGTCTGTGAGCACCGACACCACCTCTCAACCTCTCGGCTTGATGCTTTGCTCTCCAGATAAAAGCAGCCAGTAGTCTTATGGCTGAAGCCATGGTGTTCCCAATAAAAACACTCGTATGTGCTGGAAAAGCCCTCTTTATACTCCCCTCTGCTCGGCGATGAAAGTGCCACTGCGCTTTCAATAACTGGTATTTCCTCCGACAGCATAACAGGCACTTCTGAAAGAAGTGTTGCGTAACAGACAGTGTTTCATAGGTCTTCATCATAATGCTGCGTCCCATCTGAATCCATAAATATAGGATTTATTTGCAGCTCGGTCTGTAAATCGTATATGTCTATCATGGCTTGTTAATCGATTTTGTTTTGTTTATTTTTGTTTTTGGCTGAGCTTTTCATTTCCTCGTTTTATGCCGTCTTCGCCTGGATAGTGAAACCTGCTCGGAGCCCCACAGCGTAGTCTGTCTCGGACACACAGCTCAGGAGAAACGACACAGATGCACTCGACTCAAAGACACGTACTGCTGGGATGTGAGTTTATTGGACTTCTGCGAGAGATTCATCGTTTGGCTTCGCTCCACCGCAGTAAAAATGCGCTCCGTCGGTTGCTGGATGAAGCCAGGGGGAAGCATGTACAGATGCTGTCCCTCTCCACGGTCCTCTGTGGAGAGTTTCTCACTGAGTTCACACAGCTTAGATCAACTAAGTCAGATGCACTTCAGCCTGATGTCCTTTGACAAAGTAGATTTTGACAAAGTTGATCTGTCAAAAAAGTGTGTCAGCTGAACTGCAGTATGTTGCATGTCTCAAGTCATTTAATGGGATGCAACTAATAAATAAGCTGCTAAATCCTTTTTAAAGGAAGTTGTAATATCCTTACCAGCATGATGTGCAGTTTGCAAGAAGTCATTGCTGAATGCTGAAAGCTGTATGTGGCCGCTCAATTCACAGGAGACAACTCCTCCAGCTGTGTCCAGATAAGGTCCTGACTTTGTGTTTTAGGTTCCTTCAAATACATGTCACAGCTATGTGTGATGTGCATATGGGAATCTGCACAATGCCAGGCAACCACATCGGACTTTTTACCCATAATGTATGTCCCATATCAAGGAAAACTGAAGCATGTAGGATATAGATAGCTGCATCAATCACACTGCTCACTCCAGACCAGGTGAGTTTCTGAACAAACGGGTAATGAATCCCTTACTGCAGGGGTCTCAAACTCAAGGCCCCCCACGTCATTTTATGTGGCCCGCGAATCCACCGGCAAAAAAAATAAAGAATTTAAAGTTAGACTTGATAATAAAAATATCCACATCGTCGAAATTATGATAGAAAGTCGAAGTTATGATATAGAAAGTCAACTACTTAAACGTAGAAATGGAAATGTCTTGCGAGTACATTGAAGACTTTAAACGTGTCTTTAAAACACATGAAATACTTCACGTGGGATTGTGCAAACGCACCCTTGAAAGGATTTTCAGCTTTGAACAAAGTTATTGTAATAACTTGTGTTTGATCTTTGATAGAGTAATGTGGGTTTCTGAACCCTAAATTAAAAGGATTTAAGTTATAATAACAGAAATGTGCTTAAATATATTTGACATTATTACGTTATACATTTATATAACTGCATGTACTTCAATAAACAATAATCAAATGCAGAGAGTTATTTAACAATATGTTACGAGTAGTTACATTTACAACCGGCCCTTTGTGGGCGACCATGATGCTGATGTGGCCCGGAGTGAAAATGAGTTTGAGAGCCCTCCCTTACTGGCTGGGCGTTGGGGGTAGGATGGGTTTCTCATGGCTGGGGAAGAGAGGGACCTCGGGTCGGGACGGAGGACAATCGATAATGAGGACCAGGTCCCCCTGTGCAGAGAGCCAGGCAAGGCCCTGGCGCTGGCCCTGACTGGGTGAATCACAGACAGCTTTGTGTGATTACAAAGAGGGAGGAGGGGTTGATTAGATTGAGGGATAGAGGAAGAGTAAAAGATAGAACAGACTGAGAAAAGAAGCAGAAGGATGGGCTACATGAAACAGAGGGAGAAAATGAAAGAAGTAGGGGGGGGGGGGTTAGGGAACCTGGATGAACCGCTGCACGCGGGCTATTTCTTCCACCACTGGAAAGTTTCCTGGTGATAAGTCAAGTGGAAATGATAAGCTACATTGCACAGCAAATTCCACCTATCTTTCCTCCAATTCCTCTCTCCAGTCGTCCTTCCATTTGACCGTGTGCCTCACTTCCACTGGATTAAAGTAGAGACACGCCTGAGGGCAGAGTGTGTGTGTGTGTGTGTGCTCGCCGGTCTCCTGGCAGCGTTCCCGCTCGTGTCATCCAGCGCTCCTACCTGGGGAGGAGACAGACGGGAGGCCTGAAAACCCTCTAAACACTGCTGCCTTGATGAGACCATGAAGAACAGCTGCACTTGTTTTTTGGGGCCACTTCCCTTCTCCCATCATCATGACCAAGTGGAAAAATGGGATAATGGAAGTGCTGTAAAACGGCATTGAGTTAATTCATGTGCCTCTGTAAATTCCAGTCAAGTGTTTGAAGAGAGAGAGAGAGAGAGAGAGCGAGAGAGAGAGGCGGCTGGCATGAAGAAGAGATTCTCCTCTGCTATTCCGCGGTGATATCACAGAGAGTGGGATTGTACGCAGCTGTTCTTTAACAGGTCCTTGCATGCAAAGCTGGGTGATTAGAAGAGGAGAAAATGGTTCAGTTTGATTCACGAGACATGGCATCAGGCGGTATTCCAAGACTTGGATAGCAACAGATCTTGCTCAGTGGGACACTGAATAATGTACACGCGTCCAAATGACAAGAGAAAGATTTAAAGAGCAAGGGCCCAAAGCCAACAGTGGATTTATTCAGTTTTGATCCTGGGTTTCAAAGTTTCCCCTCTCTCTCTCTCTACTTCCTGCACTATTGATCACTCAGTAGTAAATATAAGTCTGGATGAGCTCAAGAGACACTCCCCAATAAACTGTCCATAAAGGGAAGTTGTCGTTTGTAAAGTTTTGTCGACAGCACAGGTTAAAAAAAGCAACAGAATTATATTTCGTCTCTTTGCTGTACTTATCTTTTCCTTTCCCTCCTTTTCTTTCTGTCTCCCTCCACAGCTGAGCTGAATGTGGAACTGTCGCGCCCTCTGAAAGTTAACCCCACGCTGGCGAAGCTGGAGCAGGCCAAAGCCTACCTGAAGAAAGTGCTCCCAAAGCACACGTGGGACGTCTCCGGTAAACCCATGTCTGCCCCCTCCACCCCCACAAAGACGCTGCCCAGGGCCTTTCCCTCGCGCTCGGAGCCTCACCATCAGGCCTCTGCCCCGGGTAAAGCCAGCAGCGTCGGGGCCCTGGCGCTGTCCTTCCACAAGGTCTGCCTCCACACTGCCCAGATTGTAGTCGTCATGGAGACGGAGGCCCATCCAATGAGGCCCAGCGTGACGGTAACGGTGTCGGCCATGACGGGAAGCCTAAACATGAAATCAGGGCCGAGGATAGAAGGTGAGTAACAGAAAACCAATATGAGCTTACGTGGGCAGAGGACCAACCCCCTGCTAAGACTTCTCTGAGCTCAGTAAATGACCTGAGTTGTCTCAATCCAAAGCAACAAGGGCCTGGACCTTAAATGACTTACTTTATTATTATATTTCTCTTGATGTGAAAATGAACCAGTGATGTGGTCCATTGCAAAACATTGCCACTTGTTTCAAGGAAATTCTTGAAACAGGTGGAGCTACATTGGAAACAACTGCGATGACTTCACCCCATTTGGCAGATTTCATCATCTTTTAAAGAAACCACACGACTCAGTGAAGCACTACACTAAATATACATGTTTTTTCTGTGTGTCATTTGCCCCGTACCCAAGCTCACCGTGCGTGCCAACGGGAAGCGATCCAGGCCCTTTAGAAATGAAGTACAGAGACACAGAGCTCCAAAATATCCAATATGAGAATGTAGTGGAGGACAAATTGTTCTGTGTCATTGTGTAACCAAACAAATAATGATGTGGACAAACTCTAAAGAGCTTTACCGAGCTCACCACACTCTTATAAGTTCGTCAGTTAAAAATGTATTCAGAATGTAGCTGTTGTAACATGTTCCCTCAGGAATGAGTTTAATTAAATAGCAGGTTGTATAAATCCATTCTGAACACATATTGATCAGTATCTCACTGACTCGTTCAGTCAAACTTTCCCAACCTTGTTAGTTAAAGAATGTGCAATGTCTCTGCCTCTTTGGACGATCCGTCACTCACACTGGGAGCAAAATACCGGTGTTGCTTCCGGCTTTATTTGGAGTATTGCTATTTTTTACACATGCTAGCAAAGCCCTCTGCCAAAAACAAGGTGTGTCAGTAAACTGTAAAGTGAGCGGTTTGTGTTAGTCTGGGATCCAAAGCGTTGTGAGACTAATGCTGCGTTCACACCGGTCGCGTTGATTTTTTGACGCGCGTCGAGATTACATACAAAGTCTATGCACAGACGCGATGAGACTGGCGCGCCTCGATTTTGCGATCCCGCGGCGCGTTGGACGCGTTATTGCAGTGCGGTGGACGCGGTGGACGCGTTGGACGCCGCAAACTCGCCAACGCGCGAGTTGAAATTTTTCAACTTCAGCGACATAATCGCGTGACGCTGTGGCGCGATAGCCTATCAGCGTTGAGTTGCTCCCCCTGTCATCACTGGCTTCCTGCCGTTGTTGAATCAGGAAATAAATCCTGTCGCCGTCTGTGTTCACCCAGAGCGCTACGATACCTCATATCAACAGAGACCGGACCAAACTATGTGTATGCATGTGTGTGTGTAAACCATACGGTACAAACAATGAATAGACGCTGCCGTATTTACGTCTACGTGACGTTATTGAGTGCTGGTGGAGCTGCTACGATGTTAGCATAGCCTAGCACCGATCCATCAGAGCTCCATTGAGAAGACCAGTAACCTACAAATCGGAATCGTTACGTAGTTATTTCGGAGTCCCTTTTTGTCGGAGAAGACAAGTACAAATCGGCATCATTACGTAGTTATTTCGGAGTCCCTTTTTGTCGGTTTATTGCCGTTGAATCACAGCCAAATCAGTTTATTTTGTGTTCCTACAGCTGTAGTAAACAGCGACCGGTGGCTTGCTAGACAGTGAATACAGCTCGATACAATCCACGGAGCTCCTCTGAACAATATTATGAACCAGACATGACGGCGTTTGGCATTCCGATGTTTGAGGGACTTCCACAACACGTACAAAGCAGCAATTGTCCTTATTCCTGTCATGGTTGACGGCGGAAAACAATGGCGGCCAGATCGAGGCTTCCAGGACGATAAACCACGCCCCCTCTCCGGCGCTATGAGATTTTGCGGCGACCGGTGTGAACACGACCGGCGGCGCGTTGGACGCTTTTTTGCAGTGCGTCAAAAAATCAACGCGACCGGTGTGAACGCAGCATAAGAGAGAAAGACGTTGTCGTGTGTGTGTGTGTGTGTGTGATTGTGTGTGTGTGTGTGTGTGTGTGGGTGTGTGTGTGTGATTGTGTGTGTGTGTGTGTGTGTGTGAGTGTGTGATTGTGTGTGTGAGAGCGAGAGCGATATGTTTGCTTTGGTGTTAGGACCGAACCCTGCCTTCATCATCCACACTGACTATTATCCAGGAGGCATCGCAGTGTTTCCATTCAGACAATCAGAACTGTTAATGCTAATGTAAATTCAAAAAAGCTTCCAAATCCTCTGTGCCGTTGGGTGTGAGCCGACGCGCTGTAACAGATGATCATGGATGGGTTTTTTAAAATTTGTGTTTCAGTTTTTTCTATTGTTTTGGCACGTCTTCCAAATTGGACAGCAGATGGAAAGAGAGAGATAAAAGAGAGGGAGAGGGCTGACATGCCACGTGAAGGAAATAACAGGGAACACTCATCATGATGTGAGAAGACGGTTTATACCTCGGTACCGCTGAGCAGCACATCCCCTGTTGACTGGGTTACAGAGCTGGAGCCGGGCTCCCTAAGTGCCTGCATCTGTTTGACAGATGTTGTTATATTGGGTTACTTCAGATAAAATGATTGTCGAAAATGTTAATTAAACCAATTTGCACTTTGTTTACTCGAATCTGCATAACTGCACAGTGACACAATACCCAGCGCTGCTGCCCTGCTCTGATTTTCACCAGCTTTTCAGCGTTTGTCCATCTTTGATGTGTTGACTTGGATAAACACAGTTGAAACTGTATGTGTAATGGAAAAATAAATAGAGTTTAGAGAGAATCGAACTAATATCAAAGCTAATCCACTCCCGGTCACTTTGCTTTCAGATGCCTCTACTATTTATACACTCTGAGTGCTCATAAGAAAACACTTTTTATAGGGTTCTACCAGAACCCAACATCAAGGATTATACCTATAACCATCTGTGAAAGGTTTTGCCAGAACCCTGTATCAGAGGTTATACAAAGAACCCTTAAATGGTGTAATTGTTCCACCCAGAACCCTCTGTGAAAGTTCAATCCAGAACATTTCTTCTAAGAACCCTTCTAAGGGTGTTCACAAGAAGCAACTCAAAGAGTTCTTCCAGAAACTCTTTTATATTCCAATGTCTTCACCCAGGGGTTCAACGAGAACTGTTATATGTTCCAAGAGTTTCATCTAGAACCCACCCCGAGGGTTCTACAGAGAACTCTTTAATGCCATGACGAGGTACAGAACCTTTTAATATTCCAAGGATTTCATTTAGATCCTACCCAGGGCGTTCTAACGAGAACCCTTTTTATAGTCCAGGGGGATTAACCAAGAACCCATTTATAGTCCAAGGGTGTCATCTAGAACCCACCCAAGGAGGGTTTTATCTAGAACCCTAAAGGACGGGCTGATGTGGTAAACAATCATGGTTCACAATCACAATTGTTGGGGGGGTGAATGTCTCTTCATGGGTATTGTTGACCCTTACAGTTCCCAGCACCTTGAAACCCTTAAGACGTTACAATTTTACTGGACACAAATAAAAATGTTGGGTTCAGGACCACTGGTGTTTATTGACATCCATTGGATCATTTATCCCCAGTTAGGCTGTTCGCTCTTTAAAATACTGTTTGTCCGAAAATAACACAATATCATGTATGACTGCTCTGAAGAAGACGTTATGATTACTGCTGTAAAACTAATGCTGTCATCATGTGCAGCTAAGGTTTCATTCTGCTCCTCGTATATCATATTTTAGTGCTCTGAGAGGTTTCAGAGCCTGTGTGTAGATCTCATTATAGACCCTGATATTTCTTGTCTTTGAGAGCATGTTGAAACGTCTCGTGTTGTCACCGGATTACAACTTTTTACATGGCGCCTGAAGCCCACAAAAGGAAAAAGGTACTTTAAAGCAGATGTCAGAAGTTATCCTGCTGAATAACATGTTTGTCTCACCCTGTTGTTTCTTCGGGGTTAGGGGTTTTTTCTGGATAACTTTAGCACTCTTATAGATCTTTGTCACAACACACGCGGCTACTTTCCCCCGAGGGCTTCTTCACATAGTGTTTCCAGATTTGTTGGCGTCGAAAGGAGACAGACTGTCTCCAATTACGCAGACCGATCACTGGTGACAATAGATGTGTCTGCTGACTTTTAGCCTCAGCTGTGCCGCCTCCATCACTCAGCACTCTGGCCCCTCCAGTCGGCTCCGTACACCTCAGAAAACAAATAGCTCTGAATTTTCTTTTCTTTGTTTTTTTTTCACGAAGATAAAGGTTAGGATTCTCGTGCTGTTAGGTCAAGCGCTTGCGCTGCCACCATAAGTCAGCGGGAATGACCCCCCTGGGAGAGGCTGTACATGAGAGATGTAAGACAGGACTACCGCTACGGTGTGCACCACTACTGTTGCTGCTGTTGTTCCTCCGCCAGTGTTAGGGGGCAGGCTCAGATCGATGGAGAAAACAGTAGAGGGGAGGAAGAGGGAAAGGCAGTTGTGAATGAGGAAGCAGGAGGGTGATGGAGATAGAGAAGTAGAGGGGGACGAAAAGAAAGGGAGAAACGCAAGGGGAGATAAGGAGAAGTCTGATATAAAAAACATGCAGAAGAAAATGCAGATGAAGCAGAAAGGAGGATACAATACAAGAACGGAAGCGGTAGGAAAAACAAAGTTGTATAAAGGAAGCAGGCGAGGTGGAGAAAGAGAGGTATAGTACAGGAGGGGAAAAACAGAAGACCACTATGTGTGAGCAGTAACAGGGGTCTCCTCAGTATATGTCATCACGCTCAACCCACCCTGTCTTCATCAGCGTACATCCATAGCTGCAACGGGGTGAAGACCCTGTCATCCACCCCTCCCTCATCCCTGGAACATCTGGGGCTCTGTACCTGGTCATGGCAGCCCCCCTGCCCCACCTCTGCCAGGGGACAAGATGGAGAGAGAGGGGATTAGGTTGACAGTGAGGTGTGTTACCAGATCCTGTGTTAATGAAAAGCAAGTGGAAGGCCCGCAGACCTCCCCTCCGTCCACGGCTCACCACTCCCCAAGGTAGAGGGGCATTTATAGTTCAATGAAAGAAAGGAGGGGAGGGGGGGGACTGAGAGAGAGAACATATGTCTTAAGGTCCATGAAACAAGACCCTCCCTAATCTCTCAGCTCTCCATCAGACTGCCCATAGAGTGCCCCCGATTTCCTAAGAACACACACACACACACGTATCAGCAGACCACGTTACCAGTGCAGGCTTTTTCACATGCATACAACAACACACACTCCCAAAGCTTTCTCCCCGGTCCTCTGCCTCTGTGGACCCCCTGCTTCTTCACGGTGATTTACTGCAGCACACTTGTGAAGGAAAACTTCTGTTGGTGGAACAAAGTGAAAGCTACCCCTCATTTATTTATGTCTCTTGATTTTTTTTTTTTTTTTTCAAGTTTTATTTTGTTTTCCCTGGACAGTCTTTGAGTTACGATGGCGTCAGTTTGTTTACGCTGCTGAAAGAAAGCCACTCTTCTCCATTTCTTATATTATTTCTGTTTCAATAGTCAGGGAGAGATTTATGTTTGGGAAAGCACCCCGCTGTGATCTGGCAACTTAACCCAACTCATCAATTGTTTTCAATGCATTAAAAACATATACATTCATCACAGAGAAGACATGAGGCGGAATAAACATATGACTGTATGTAAGAGGAGGACGTTATCACAGTTAGGATCATTGTCATATCACCCCATGCATAAACATATTCAATAGATTATCACATGACAGAGAAACGCAGCAAATCTTCACAAGTTAGAAGAGAATGTTTGTCAAAATAATTCTTTCAGGATTTTCTATTATCAAAATAGATGCTAATTATTTTTCAGCCAATCAACTCATCGATTAATGTATTCGTCTTTCAGCTCTAGTACGTACCGTTTAAAGCTACAAGCACAAAGACATGACAGCTCCATATAGACTGGCATGCCGACTCTCCTACTCAACAAACTTGTTTGTTTTAAACAGAGACGTGCGCTAGCTTCTAGCGAGTTACCCCCCATAGATAGAAGTCAGTGGCGGGCCGTGTGTTTTATACCTGGGCCTTCAGTGCTGTCCTGTTACCGTTGAACCGCCTCCAAATCACCTCATTATGACGCCACAGCTACGGCTGTTAGGGGCGTAACAATTCACGCATTGAACCGTTCGGTACGAGGCTCACGTTTCGGTACGCATTACGAACCGAACAATAGGTTTGAATAATACTCGTGCATTTGGAAAATGCAGAAGCTTAAATTGTGGGAAATATCATGTTCTCTCATGTATAATGTAACACATAACATTGGTTCAGTTCTGCTGTTTGTTTCACTTTTCCCACCGGGCACTGCATGTCCTACACATCGCACACAGAAAGAGAGCAATTTCTTATTACATTACTCTTCGAAAAATAACCAAAACCACACCGAGCCTGAAGCTGTATGAGAAGAGATGACCCGGACTCGACCTAAATTTGTCAGGACCCATCAGGCTTGAGTTGGGTTAGGGAACGGCTCTCTGATCGCAGCGTTACCTCGATCTAATGTAGAGCTGAATGGTAAGAAATTGTAATACGTTGCAACTGTCACTGAACCCATGTGCAACTCATCAACACTCATCAGTTACTGTGTGACGGCTCTGATGACGCACAGCTGCCTGCTGACAGTGTCCCCAGCTAGGAAAGCAGTTTCCTGCAGCGTCCCGTAGTGGTCTTGTGGTGAGGGGATAGTGTATTTCTGTGGTGACTGACAGTATATTACTTCTATTACTCTTACCATCCCAGACAGTCTTCGGGGGCCTCAGCTAGTTAGGTAATGACTCCTTTAGGTCTCATCTAATTGATACCAGCGCATCCCGGGGTATAAATCAGCCAGGCAGTGGTCAGATAACAGCTGCCAGGGAGAAAACCGACACGGTAAATCAATGTCTCCGATTCCTATCTAATCTCGCGTGAGCGTTTGCCAGAAATGCATTTCACTTTGGGGAAGATTCCCATCCGCCCTGTTCCCCCACCACCCACTTTGTTCCCCGAGGGTTTGAAGGTTGTGTGTTATTCCGCAGAGCACGCTCTCTTGTGTCCAATTATATCCACAGTTAGTGTATTACCTACGGTAGATGTCGGTGGGAGACTCAATGTAGTGCTGTGGACGGGGGGCAGCAGCGGAACGTATTTTAGACATTGGAAAAAAATATGTTTTTGTCAACGTAGTCCTGAAGAGAGCATGGATCCATTTCAGTTCAGGTCAGTCTGATGGCACGATGAAGCGGGGAAAGTATTCTAAATATGGCGTACGCTTCAACTGATATTGCCATTTATTATTTTATTTTGTGTTTAAAATACATTTTGCTTCTGCCCCCTGTCCACAGCAGTACATTGAGTTTGCTTCTCCAATCTGGGGGCGCACTGACCGCCATCTACGCTAATACACCGACCAAGGTGAAGAACCTCATACAACCCCTCTTCAAATCAAACAAACCATCCCTTTAAGTGGGGATTGAGTGATAACTGTCTGTCGACATGCCTCCAATATTTATCTTTTCTCTTACTGCCACTATGTGTCAAAGGTCAAGACTCTCCAAAAGATCTTCTGCTCCTTTATTTTGTTCATCATCATGCTTTCTCATTTATCTGTGTGCATGTTTTCTTTTCTCCATTTCTCTCTCTCTTCCCCATCGTCGCTTGCTTTCTGTCGTCCTCCGTAAACACGTTGGTAACACGGGCTCACAGGTAACTCCCACCTCCTCCAGCACTTTCAGCTCTTTTCCTTTACCTCCTTAACATTCCCTCCGCTCCTCCCTTCTCATGGCACAACCTCACAGCTCAGCGGCGTAATGTCTATTGGGCTTGTCTGCTGACGCATCTCTGGAAAACAAACCGAAATGACGGCGGTACGGTCATACATTGAGAGAGCGCGGAAGAAATTTGCCTCTGACTATTATTCAACCTGGATGGAAGAATGGAGTTAAGAGGTGAAGAAAGAAAGGGATCCCCCCTCATTAAAAGCACTCCAGGTGATTATTAAGAGTGCTGCTGCTGCTGGCTGTAGCACCAGGATGCTGCGGTCAACTGGGCTGTAAATGACGCATGGTGAGACAGGAGAGAATGCTTTGATGAACAGTGTGTGTGTGCGTGGATGTCTTTTTATTTCCACTTGTTCACCTGCGTGTGCGTGGTCGGCATTTACATGCATTTGGCTTTTTTCTTTTCTGTATGTGTATGAATATATGTGTGTCTCCTTTTGTACGTACGTGTGAGTGAAAGATCCTCCGTTCAACAAGCCAGTTTGGGAGTTCCCTTTGCGCTGTCGAATAAATCCTCGCCGTGAAAATAAACCCCACGTCCACAGTTCAGTAAGTAATCTCTAACAGCTCGCTCCGCGACACCGCGAGACATTAGCAGGTGGACTGCCAACTTGTATCAACAGTGTCTTTCCTGAGAGAAATGAGTCATCCCAGTGTAATATTTCCCCCCATGAAGAGGTATTCAAGAGCAGCACTCTTTCATTGGATACCCCCCTGTTGTGTTAATGCGCTCTAACGTTGAATAAGATGTTCCTTCGTCAGCTGACCAAGCCAGGAAAGATGTGAGGACGCTTGTGTCAAATTCTCTCTCTCTCTCTCTCTCACACACATACACACACACACACTTTGGTGCTGTGTCTCCCTCCCTCCATGTCTATATCTATGTGTGTCCTCATTTATCACCTCCTCCCCACTCCCTTCATAGGCCTTTCCATCTCTTCCATCTAGCCTGCTTTACCTCAAGTGAACCCCAAGCAAACTAAGGTCAAGGTCTTTCCTCAAAGGACTGATATATAAATAGGGAATTGCCATATTTGTGAAACAGGGGTGTCAGGTGGACAGCGGTCAGCTGTTGGTGCCTCTGGGAGATGGACGCCCATTCAGCGAGCGCAGCAGCTCTAATTCAGCCTGCACAAACCCTCCAGTACCAGCAATCCCAGTGGGCTGGTGGAGCGCTCATTCTAACCTGTGCAACGGCAACAACAGAAAGTTTGGCAGTAGATATCTCCAGGCGGCAACTTCCAGGTCTGAAAAATGAAGCCAATGAGGAAGTGCCTTAACCCTGCATTCTCTCTAGTGTCCATCAGGGGGCGACTCCTCTGGTTGTATAGAAGTCTATGAGAAAATGACTCTACTTCTCTCTTGATTTATTACCTCAGTAAACATTGTAAACATGAGTTTATGGTCTCAATCTCTAGTTTCAAGTCTTCTTCAATACAGCATGATGTTCATTTAGTACATTATGGTCCATTTAGAGTCAAACAGACCATAAAGCAGGGTATGTTTTAGGGCGGGGCTACCTTGTGATTGACAGTCTCTACCATAGCATTGTCTGTGTTTTTGTCTTAGAAATGTAACCCTTTCTCAGTGTTTCAATTCATGAAAGCTAATTATCACATTTTGGTCGCCTAAAAATGTCATTGTTCAATTGCACTGAGCTCCTCCCTCCAAGATTGCGATGGCCAAAAAACAAGATGGTGACAGCCAAAATGTCAAGGCTTCCGTCAACAAACCAATGTTTGATGTCACCGTGACTACGTTCACTACAGACGTTTGTTCATTTTTGGAATGTTTTAAACTAAATTTTCTGGCCAAAACGTCAACGTTACCTTAAGAGATAAATACAAATGCTGTTGCAGAAGACACCTTGTTTTGTGAACCTATATGTTGACCATCAGTCTACTGATATCATGTAATATAACTTCTGAGTCTTCATTTTAGGTTTTATTCATGTTTACCCCTTGTGTGGTAGAGATGCCTCTGCTTGTTACTGGTTCTGTCAAATTGTCGCTCTTTATTTTGTACAACTGTTGACATTTAAAGGTCAAGTCAGTGAACAACAGAAACTGCTTAACTTTTAGTGTGGGACTAGAACAGGTGTGTGGTTACTCTGCCAGACTTCCAGTCAGACTGGAGTGAAGAGGCATCTTTCAAGAGCCGCTTCTCAGGGCATTATTAGTCATCTAGAGTTGAGGTTTCCAAATGGGCTGCTGCTGCTTTAACCAAATCAGCCCTGCCATGTCCACGACGAGCAGAAAGTGGTTTCAGTCCGCTTATTTACAGGACCAAAAGTTCAGGACGGCCTGTTACCACGGTGAAACCGCTCTGTGTAAATGGAAAGGACGGAGAATGCTGTGCTTATTAACTTGGGGCTTTTGCTGCTTTTGCTTCTTGCAGGATGAGTGAGTGTTTGGCTCCTCCTGTCTGGTTCCCATCAGGGTTTTCCTCACTCTCACATCATCTCTGCTAAACCTTTCAGTTCACCCTAGTCACAGAAGCAGTTTGAACTGGAACCCATACAGGTTCAAATCGGTCAAACCATGACCCCGGAGCACCTCTGTTCACAGAGACACACGGCTGTCTGCTCTTCGTATCGACTCAGGATGAGTTTATTAGCCTCTGACACAAACATTGGTAAATGGTGAATAGACTGTACTGTGTAGCGCTTTTCTAGTCTTCCGACCACTCAAAGCACTTTAACACTGCATGTCATCATTCACCCATTAACACCCACTCATACACTGATGATAGGGACGACCATGCAAGGTGCCACCTGCCCATCAGGACTATCTAACATTCATACACTGCAGCCACAACTTGCAGGAGCAATTTTGAGTTTAAATGGTTTGCCCAAGGACGCATCGACACAGACTAGCAGAGCCGGGGATCGAACCAGGGATCCTCTGATTGATGATCCCGCTCTACCAGTGAGCCACTCTGAAACTCTCACTCGCAACTTATGTAGCCAGTCTAATTAAAAGCATCCTCTGGTACATACCAGCAGACTTACAATCAGTCAAGTTTGCGATTGTTCATCAGACATCCGTTCAGAGTCATTAAGCTGAAGTGGCTTGTTGAGTCACACATCACGAGTGTTTGTGTTCATAACTTCAAATGAGTACAATCGTTTGGAGGCCAGTGATGTGGTCGATGTAATTGTACTGTATGTTTTACGACTGTGACATCACAGGGGCAGACTGTCGCAGTGAGTGGTATCTTGGTTAAAAAACACAGAGGCAAGCGTCTGTGCAGCTGAATTCTGAGGTTGAATTGTTTATGCGTTTCGGCTTTATCTGGCATGGTTGCGCTTGTGTCAATGAACTGTGTTAGTTTTTGTATCTAATTAGAGATATCAATAGTTGACTTTGGAACTACCGGTAGTATTCATTTGAGACATTTTCTCGTCTATTTGAACCCTCGTTCCTCTTTTTTCCCAATGTAATCACTAATTTAGTGGCCGCTCCTAAGCACACAGGGTTTGACGAGACATTGTTCCTCATCACAGTCCAAAGCGTCGTTGACGGAACTCTCCGTAGTTCCACCGTGTGCTCTACATGCCGTTCATGGCTACTCCTTCCTGTCTCTCTAGATGCGGTCCAGGCCGCATCCGTGCAGCTGGAGCTGCGGGATCTGTCGGCGAGGACGGGGCTGAGGGAGCGAAGCCGCCTCCTTCTGGGCCCGTTCTCCAGCAGCGCCTCCCTGGAGGCCCGCTGGTGTCGGCACAGTGGCAGCCCTGGATCCGAGCCCGGCCCCCCGAAGCTGCTGCTGGACCTGAAGGGAGGCCTGCTGCAGGTCTGTGACATCAATTCAGCATCCTGAGTCGCGGGATTTATCAACCCGGCACAGCTAAAGTCTCTGGAGGTTTCGGGTCAGATCAGCACCGCTAAACCAGGGTTGGATTGAGTGTCTTGCTCAAGGACACTTAAACTGCTCTCTTGCAGCTGGAGGGATGGCAGTAGGGACTGCATGCTGTAATTCCACTGTATATTTGAGTCACCTCTGCCGGTTAAGTGGTGGAATATTAAAAGCCTATTTTTAGCAGTTGGGGTTTTATCCTATGTGTGCCTATTTTCCTGTGAGAAGTTACATAATGGTCCACACTGAAAAGTCCCCTTTTTCAATGTGACTAACTGAGCACATTATTACTAATGTATAATTCCACATTACTTCTTCGGGGGGGAAGCCCCTAACCCGTCCCCCCATTCTCAATGGCTCGCTTAATGCTTTTATTGCGTGCCCATTAGCAGAAACATGATTCGTAACTCCACACTTAATATGCAATCATACATTTCCCACTGTAAATATTGGCGTGTGTGGTGTTTCAATCAAGTGCTGAGCAGAAAAACCACCGGAATTCCTTCCGATTCCTTTCTTCTCGTGCTCTCTTTTCAAAAAAACCTGGGGAGAAAAAAGAAAATCCCCAAATTTTCCTGTTTTTAGAGTTTAGTCATAACCCACCCTTGCAAGCAGGCAGCTCCATGTGTGAAGAGTTTTTGACTCAGAGATTCCGGGCCCTCGGTCCAAACCCCAGGCCGACTGGCTTTGATGGAGCACGGGGAAGGGGAATGCCGCGGGTAAGTGAGGAGGATGTGAGGTTGTGTTGGGCAATGCGAGGCAGGACATGAAGGGGTGATGGCGAGGGTAACCCTGTCTGCCTCTCTTCCTGTTTTGGAGAAGGATGTTAAATTATCGTAACCGTGCGTATTTATGCATCAGCTGTGAGTCTGCGTCACTGTCTAGCTTTCTGTCTTATCACGCTCTTGTGTTTTGAACTCCTCCACGCTCTTTAAGTGGACTTGCTGGTCCCCCCCGACCACCTCACCGTCTCTACCTCTTCTGTCTCGACAGGTCTTCTGGGGCCAGGAACACCTGAGCTGCCTGAAGCTGGTGGAGGAGCACCTAAGGGTGTACCTCAACCTCCAGAAAGGTGCAGATACAGATCCGGCCGAGAGCCGTTCCAAGGGCAAGGCCATCCAGCCCCCTCCTTCCCCGGGCTCTCCCTCCCCTCAGACGGAGCACAGCTCAGATGACCTGCGCACGGGGCATTTTCAATTCATCCAGGACTCAGGTGAATGTTGGTAGAGTGGCAAAGGGGCTGATAGTGTAGCGAGGCTGGAATCAAGGTAAATCCTGTTTCTAGTGACAGGATTGCTTCGTGGAACTTTGCATTCCTCAGAACAGCACCTCACTCGATGTTCTGCAGAAGCCAGACTGATTTATCAGCTTATATTCCTGTTAGTCGCAACCAGACAAAAAGTATTATCCAACACTCTTTACCTGGACATACGGTTTCCCTGCTATTTCTTAACACGGTTTTGAAAATGGATGGAACAGTGGTAAGCACGAGTCCCTGGATCCACAGGAAAGAGGTAACCACGGCCATTATAACTGGAGTTCACTTCACAAGACCTAACTCAAAGTTTAGTTCACACAGATTCAAATTAACTGGTTCACATTCATTTCTTCAGTTTCTTTCTTCGTAAACTGGTCAGAAGCTCTTAATCAGTCTTTCGGACTTATTTTCAGCATCCTGACCACCAGACTCAGGGAGAGCTTGATACCACGCACCGTACGACCTTTGAACTCTAGATCTCCTGAACGCATCACTATGACACTCTACACCAATATACTGTCACTTTACCTCTTTACACCTCTGTGTGTGTGTGTGTGTGTACATATTTTATTTACTTACACAGATTTTCATACTTGACATCAGCCCACATATTGAATGAACATTCAGAGGGGAACCTTAGTTTCAAGAGCTAACGACACCATATGATAATAACGGCCATGACACTGGTCTAAACAACCTGCACAGATGTAAAAGAAAACAGACGAGAGTCGAGCGCACAGAACTGTATCCGCAAATGGAAACGTGTCTTCGCGAGGGAGCGTTTCTGCTCCGCGTGCACAAATGTGGATTTGCACGAAGCTGTAACCAGCTCGACCCTTACTACGCCGCTCGCTGGTCAAGTTGACATTTCAGACGTTGGCGGTGGGGACGGACAGATGGTGGCCAATGTCTGTCTCTGCCCCCTTCATTGCACGAGCCATGCCATCATAATCTGTTCCGAAAATGCACGTTAAGCTCACGCTTATGAGTTGCAAGCGTATACGTTCAGTTCACCGAAAACATTCAAGCATGTTAAAGAGCGTGTTCATGCACGACACTGTTGGTACAAAGTTTGAAAAAAAGGAACCTTTGTGCCAAAGTGAGATGTCACTTAAGATACACGCGGGCTTAAATCAAAGTCAGATCAAAGGCCTCTGTGGAAAGAAGTTTCATCGGACATGTCTGCCTGGTTCCACTCTGAGTAACATGCTGTTTATTCCCCCTCTTTGTGCTCTGTGTGTGCTGTCCTCTCTCACACACACACACATTATACACAGAGGATCAAACTTGTCTCTGGCTGTAGACCAGCCGTCCACTCTGTCAGCTGTGGTTGAGTCTTTGTTTGTTGCACTGTTCCTCTGCTCTTTGATGCGTTTAATATGCTGGCTGGAGCAGGAGAACGTACAGTAGTGAACTAGAACAGAGAGCACAATCTGTCTGCAACATGTTGTCAGCGGTCAGGAGACAACCGGGGCCCTCGGTGGAGAACAGCGAGTGGCCCCCAGGGGCCCGACACGGGGATGGATGGGAGAGTTGGACAGAGGAGGAGATGAAAGATGGATTGAGAGACGGGTAGAGGGGAGTCTTCTGTCCGCCGTCTCTCACTTCAAGCTAACGCCGATGAAAGTAAAACCTCATGAAAGTGTCCGTCTTTTTCTTCTTTCATTCGCCCTTTTTTTCCTCAAAAGAACAATAATGCCGTTCCACTCTCAAGTGGGCAGCTCACCGCTTTCACATGAAGGGAAAAAGAATTGCCACGGACAGCTTTTGCTGACTCGCAGTGTTTGTTCCTCCGGGGGCCAAACAAAGCAGCAGTTCTCTGCTCCACTGTTTTTTTCAAATAAACATTTTTCCAAAGGACTTGAATCCCAAACAGCAGCCACGACTGAAGTCAAACACCACTCAGGGGTTCAGACCCAGCGTTGTCCAGCTTTTGCAGGTGCTTGGCGGGGTTCAATCGATGGTTGTTTACTCCATCGCGAAAATGTTTACTCAGCCACGGCTGTTTATGCACGGCTTCTTATAAACATTCTGAAAGCGTGGAAACATCTACAGCACTTCTTTTGGGCGATATTATTTTTGGGAGGGTTCGGATTCCGTAGTAGAACATCGCAGTATCAAAGCTAAACGCAAGTCAAAGTTGTTGTTGTTTTTTTGCTACATCAGATCAATTTCATAATGGGAAAAGAATGACACACTGTTGTTCATCCCACATTCGCATTTTCTTCCCTTAAGATGAAGCCTTTAAATCAGGCTTTCTGTTCTGGAATCCTGTGTAGTCGTTGTTTTATGATACGATCTTAAAATATATGGATTTATTCTCTTCCAGTTTATCCTCTGCTCCTCTCTTCTGTGTTTCCTTCCATTAACTATATCCCCTCAGCCTCTCACAGTGTGTTTTCCCTCTCTTTTTTTATGTCTTCCTGTAAAGCACAGTCTAAGCTTTGCTTTTTGATCACTGACAGATTCAAGTGAAGTTATTCTGATGGTAGTATTCATTTTGTGGCAGCTTCCCAGAGACTGCCGGGGCCCCATGAGGTGGTGTTCTACAGCGAGACGGAGGACAGCCCGGGGGTGATGCTGTGGAGGTACCCCGAACCGCGGGTCCTCACCTTCGTCAGGATAACTCCCGTCCCTTTCAACACCACGGAGGACCCTGAGATCAGCACTGCCGACCTGGGGGACGCCCTGCAGGTAGGGCCGACACACATGCGTGTATCTCTTGATTAGAAAAAAATGTTCACCTTATACTTCCAACATATCTATTTTGGGTAAATTAATTGTTACATTAATCAGGAATTTAACAAATAATATTTCGAATAATCAATGAATTAGTCTTTAGAATAATCAGAAAAAAATAATTGGTCTTTTATTTATAAAATAAAATTGTTTCGATTAAGCCCTACTTCCAGGTGCTGTCTATCGTCACTACCAATGTTCTACAGACCCTACCCAAACATAAACACACAGCATATTGTGAATAAATGTAGGAAACTCTCAGGAAAGGAAGCCTACTACTGTATAAAGAAGGCGAAAGAGACTCATCTCTCTCACTGCTCCCTGCTTAACATCACCTGCAATGAAAGAGAAATAAACTGTCTTGGAGTTGGGCTGGGGGCCATTTATAATTCCCATGACATGAGTCATGAGAACTTCCATTCGCTCTGTGTTATTGAATGACTGAGACCCCCGCTGACTCTCCAAACATGTACTACATGATCAGACAGCTGTGGAAGTCATCGTGCATGCTCCGGTGTGAATAGCCAGGTGTCTCTAACCCCAGATGAGGTTATAATTTGGCAGAGCGTAGCAGCTACTGAGTCTACAGGGCCTCAGCGGGGGACAGGACAACCCACTTTTCCCCCTATCACTCATCCTCGGCCTCTCTATCCCCCGCCTCACTTTCCAGCTTATCGTCCTCGAAGGCCAGCTGAATCCCAAATCCCGTTCTCTGGCATCCTCCTCCTCTGTAATCTTTCTCTTTTTTTTTCCTGGAGCTATTTTTAGGTCAAATGCCCTGACACTGTTATAAGCCAAGTCACTCCGCGTCCTCTTATTTATTGACCATGCAATTAGGAATGGCATTTCTGGTAATACAATATACAAAACATGTTTTTCATCATCCTGTTAGCTACGCTTAACCCAGTGCTGTTCCTGAACTAATGCATTGTTCCTGTTCTTTTTCCTGCTCATATCAAGTTTCACAGCTTGTTTTGGTTATGTTTCGTCAGATATTGTTTTAATTTCTGCAGTTATTGAGGTTTCTAGAAATTATTCGTGGCAAAAAGTCTTCAAAAGTCACGTAGAAGCAGAAGCTGAGGATCAGCCGTCCAGCAGCTCACAGTGAAATGCAGTGCAAGGATAGCGAACAAATGTATTAGAATAAGAGGATGTGATGAATACACAGCATCCAAATGCTCAATCCACAGAGAAATGGACACAGTTAGTATTCAGAAACTGAGCTGTCATGACACAGGGGCTGTGATGTCATAACTACACAGTCACTGGTAGAAGTGATGCTAAACTCTGTGTTGTTGACACGTGAGTGCAGGTACGCTGTGAATGGGAGGGGGGGGATACAGAAGACCGGAAACACCCACCACTCGGAACAGATAGGGAAGCGGGTCTTAAAGAGATAGGCGCTCTGTCCTTGTATTCAGACAGACAGTATGAGAAAAATGGTGTTTTTTGACCATTAAATCATGTAAACATGTTATAGTAGAAACTCCAAATTACAAGAATGAACCTGAAAATTGTCCCTTTAAATGATAGACTTTACTATAATGTAATTTTTCTGTTCTTTTTTTCCTTGACTAGCACTACTTATGATGTATAGTATTTATCACATATTTATTTCATCATGTTATTCCCAGCCGTTATTGCTGTTGTTTCTTTGCCGTGGTGAAATGTGGCCCTGGAGACACCTGCTGCAGCGAGCACGAGCACAGAAGAGGTTTCAGTGTTTATGTCTTTCTGTCTGTCGCTGGGACAGATTTTGTCACCACATTTGTGTCACAAGATGCAGTCATGGAGGTGTGTAATTGATGGTGGGGTCATTTTGGTTTGGTGTCGCAGATGGTGTGAACCCATCACAAGAAGGTATTACTGAAATGAATGATGGTAGTTTTATTTCATTTCCAGCCCATTAATAAGGACTTATTAATTACATGTTTAAGCCTCAGGGTTAGGTTCCTTTTCTCTCTGCGTCCTCCATCTCCGCACATCCTCCCCTTTATCGCTCCGATTCTTTCCCAGACTCCCACATCATTTCACCTACAGTGCAGATGTTTTCTTCTCGTCCGTTTATGTCGGCCCAGGAGAGATGAGACACTGGAAGGTGCTGCAGATGTCTGGCTTCACAGCGAGGCCCACAGCTGTAAAGTCTGTAATGAGCGAAACTCCAAAGCCTCTCGCTGATTGGCCACATATTGAGTTACAGTGGAGAGCGGAGGGAGATGATGTGTGTGACGAAGGGAGGGCGAGAGGAAGAGGCGGTGGGAGACAGAGTTAAGGGTGGTTAGTGGGAGAAGATGGACAGGAAGGAGAAGAATGGAGATAGATGGTCACAGATGGAGGTGGTGTCTTTCACCAGCTGATTGAACGAGAGCTCGATGAAGGCCAGACAGCAGATGTTCACATGATTCACATGTCTGTCGTTCACCTAGACAGCGGCCATCAAATGTGAGCTAGCCTGGGTGCCGGCATGTATTTCTGCATCTGTACTTCCATCTCTGTGACCGCTGGACGTATTCGCGTGAGTGTGTGTTGCGCAGCGAGAACCGGCGGTTGACGAGCATGTGGTTTCCTCATCATCTGCGCCGCTCCTCGTGTCATCTGGCGCGGCCCTGTCTCCTCTGACAAGTCTGTTAAAAGGAATCAGGTGATGAGACTTCCACGGTGGGGAGGTGATGAAAGGAGGAGGCTCTGAGCACCCAGCTATTACTGAAACCACTTGGTGTGGGGATGAGATGCAGCGGGGGCCAGAGAACAGCAAGGAATGCTCAGTCAATGGAAGCCATTGTTATTGGCAGCTAAGAAAAGCCTCTCACAAGTTTTAAAAGAGAACTAGAAACCACCTTTAAGGAGTGACTGTCCTAATTCTGTAGCTTGTGCTTGTGTGACACCCACATAAAGTCTCATCCATGCCGGTAATATGACACTTGGACTCTACAGCAGTTAACATGTTAACAAAGCTGTGGCTGATAACATTCATTTAGTTTATCTGAAAACCGGTTTAAATCTGTTGAAAGCGACTGCGATGCATTTAGTCAAGACTTCTAAAAACACAGCACCACGTATCATGTGCTGTTTTGAAAGGAGTGATTGTCAAGTAACTATAAGACATTCTGTGAGTTTACTGATACGTTACACAGTCCTCCTTACCTCGTGTTTCAATCCAAACTAAATACTAAAACCAGAAAGAAATCCAGTGACTGAAAAAGGAAATGCAGCCATAAAACAACAAAAGAAACCGTAATGGTTCAGTTTCAGTTCCAGTTCCAAAGGAATTTTCATTTACTTCACATCCGGGCTGTGCAGAGAGAGAGGAGGGGGAGGGGGAGGGGAGAGAAAAGGCAGTCATAATTTCTCAGGCCTCTAAAATTACCATGTGGCCACACGGAGATGAAGGCTGATAGATTTTGAGAAATGGAAAGTGAGAGGCGTAGGGAAAGAAAAAGAAACACGGAGGGAAAGAGAGAGAGAGGGACGTGTGGCGTCGAGCTGTCTTGTCGTTCCTCCCCATCGCTCAGTCGGTTCTACGGCCGTTCACCGGCAGGTGGATGGTGAGGAGGACAAGGTGACCAAAATAAAAGTGGCTGCTCTTCACATTTTCTCCATCTTTTCATTCTATTCCTCCTCCTTTTCTCTCTCCTCTCCCTACTTCTGCCTTTGCTCCCCGTCTCCACCCAGCTGAATAGGTGGAAGGTGGGGTTGGTGGAGGGGGGGGGGGGGTGGTCGTTGCTCTGAGCCATGCTGCTCGCTTGTCCCCCCGGAGCAGATCATATTAACATTTTATAAAATCAAGATTTCCTGCATTTAAATAGTTGTGGTTTCCCAACTGGTTCCAGTGTATCGGACGGGGAATTCAAACCTTCTTCCATTACTCAAAGTCAAATTGCACTGCACTGTTTTTACAAGCAGTAGAAGGGGAACCATGTCAGAGTGATTGGGTTTGGGAGGGGGGGGGGAGCAGACGCAGGTTCCTGCCCGTAGAGGGCCCAAGTGATGATGAGGAGATAGAAGGTGACTCATTCTCACCTTCTCACCGCCGTGTGGTCCGGCCCTCTGAATCATAAGCAGGTGTCCTCACTGCTCCTTTTTTCCGTCCGTCTCTCTCGATTCTCTGCCTCTCTGCGGGGCTCTGAAAGCCTGAGAAACCGGGAGTGAACACAGGAGCTGGTGATTCAGCCTGACGCCGGCTCAGAGGAGGAGCAGGAGGAGGTACAGTTTGTTAAAGTGGAGTTCAGCCTCCGCGTGTAGTCATTCGCTTTTTTTTACCAATACTAGCTTTTTTCCAATATCCAAATTTGCTGTTCCGGCGGGTGCCCAAGAATCGCAAACATCACACCATCTGCTCCCCTGCTGTTGCTTCTTCGTACATGACACTGTGGGATAGGCTTTCATGTCCCGGCAGGGCCCGCCACCGATATCATAAAAGCTCTGTGGCCTGAGATGAACCGGCAACCTTTGAGTCATAACCGCTTCTGCAGCTGCTGTTGCTGCCATTGTCGTTATCATGAGAATCGCAGGTCCACCCTCCGCTTCACATCCTTGTTTCACGTCCCTTTTTTATCTCCTGGAGTCGGTGGGTGTTTCACTGCGGAGCGGACCCCAAAAAAGAGCAAAAGGGTGTATTTTAGCCAGGATCACTGTTGTTTTAGTGCTCAAGCAGACCTGCATTATTCAAAATACGAGACTGTCCGTGAGGTTAATTTGATCTGGAGCTTTTACACCTCATTCACCAAAAACTTTGGCATTGCAGACTAAAAGGAAGAAAAAAAAGTGGAGCGTGAAGATCTGGGCGTGGGATTTTCCGCTCTGATTAATGTTAACCTATATTAGCCCACCTGAGACAGCATGGCGGGAGTCATTTTCAGAACAATTTTCATTACATCTCCTGAGTAAACATTTGCTCAAGCCGACGTCAATTCAATTTGTCCGCCGGCTGATAAGAGGTAGCTAGCAGTGGATTTTTCGGACACTTAGGCATCAGTGGAATAACAGAAGACCTAATAACAGTGTTGATGTTGTTAATAGGAGCAATGGCAGACGAGGCTGTGGGTGTCGGCGGCCGCAGCCTCGGATGGGAGCTTGGGGAGTCTTCAGTTGCACGGACATGTTTAAACTTCAGCAGCGATCGCACCTGGGTCCATCACGGAAATTGAAATCATTTCTGTGTGTTGTGTATTTGCTTTAGTTTTGCCTGCCTTCAGTTAACGCTTTTTTAGAGCGAGAGAGAGAGTGATTGGTCAATCAGTCCCAGAGAAGTAACTCCATGCAGAGAAGTATGTTGCGGTTTGGCAGAAACAGGGTCCGGGTGACAGGGATGGAAATCAGATGTGTGTGTACACAATGCTGCCAACAGTCCTGGATTTCAATGCATTCGTAAAGAGTTTTTGAATATTGAAAGCACTTGAAAAGTCCTAAACGTTAGCTTTCCGGGCCTTTTGAACCACCTCCAAAGTGGAACCTTGACTCAAACAACATCAAGATAGCATGTAAGATAAGCCCCGGGCTGATGTTTTGTCCCGAGGCCTAGCTGCCAGCCTTCTGCTTGAGGGGAACACAGATTGCACCCGTTTACCCAAAGGGGAATGTCAGCTATTCAGGGTTACGTGTTGTTTATCAGATAAGGTACACACACAATCAGGCAGCGGAAACCGACGCTGCCCGGACTGTATCACGCACTCACATACATGCGCACACCTGTGTATACACACGTGTATACACGCGTATTGTCTTTCATACATGCAATTATACGTGGACACGTATACACAATCTGTTTGACATATACACAGGTGCCTTTTCCTCCCAGAAGCCATTGCCAGACGTCCAACGTAGCAAAGAAATTTTTCCAACATTATATCTTTTTTTGTTGCGAGCTGGTTATCGATTTCATCTCCACACTTTCTCCAAGGCCAAAGTCAAAGGAACATGACGCACATTCAGCCATGCAAATGTATTCCACTGTACCATACATGCACCTCACATATTAGTTTCTGCATGCCGTCATGTGTATAGAATATCACAGGTGAAAAAAGAAAGCACCTTCTCTGTTTAGCAACGCGGTTCTGGGAATCGTCCGCTGAGATTCAGTGAGTTTCCGCTCCGGTGGCTCAGTGTGTCGGGGTTGCGGGTGCACCACTCTTGTCGGGTACAATTATGAGCAGCGGATTCCAGGAAAAGCTGTGTGGCATTTCATACATGATGTAAGCTCACGGTTACCTCATGCATTCCTCCCCTAACAGTACGCCGCACCCACCGTGCATACGAAACAACACACACACGTTTTGTGAGCACAAAGCTTCTCACACACAGTCTTGTTGACGGTTCCATGGGGTTCGGTAAGCTCCCGGGGAGCATCGGTACCTCCGGTAAACAATTGGATTGTCACAGACACATGTGCTCAGACAAATGCCCTCACTCACCCATAAACAGCACACACACACACACACACACACTGGCATCCTGCAGGTGTGCTGCTAAAAGCTCCCTGCCACCACTGATCCATCAGAGTTGCGCAGGTAGCCAAGGGAACCCGAGAACCCGCTTTTAGTTCACACAGGAGCACCAAACACATTTATGCGAATCTTGGCACGATGTGTGAGTAACGAGTTGAGCCCTACCAGTCATTCACACGAGCTGATTGTTATTCAGTGTGAGAAACAGCTCAGAAACTTCAATGCTAATGGCCGTCTCATAGCATACAGTTGGCCCGGGGTCGAGTCATGCAGATGTAGTTGTCGTCTCGCTGCGTTGGTGGTCTGCGCTTGTTGTTTTTTTCCAGACTACATGAGAAATTATAGATTGGTTTGTCTGAAGTGAGAAACATTCAAGGTTGTAATGCAGACACCATTAAAAAGAATAAATCGCTTGCTCATTCCTTCTCCAAGCCGGGGGATTCCCCGTGTCCTGAAAGGGTCAATAACCTATCGATGATAAATGATCAGCAGACCACTGCTTAATGCTTTGTGTGACTGGGGGGGATCTACAGCACTGAAAGAGTACCTGTTGTGCAATAACAACGCCTCACAGAAACATCTGATGCGTAATCAGGGTCACACTGAGGAGCTTACAATGCTCTGCGTATGCGGTCTGGATGCAAAGGTTCAAGTGATGACTCAGTGGGAGATTCATCCGTACGATGTTGGCATCTGATGGAGCAAAGCCACCACCTTAAGAGGACTTTCTGATCCATCGGTAGCATCAATTCTACAACAAAACATGCAGGCATATACATTCGACAGCAACAATCTGAGTTGTGTTTCAGTTGAACATTTGATCAAGTAGTCGCAGAGCTCGGAGTAACCCAATAATGCCACCCAAAGAGATGCAAAGAAGCACATCGGTGTCTTTGGGTTCTCATTCACGTTTCCTCCAAGCTCTTTCAGAGAGAAAACTAATATCTGTGATCATTTTTTAGTCCGTGTGCAGGAAGTAAGGGGGAACAAAATGGCGATAGACTCCTGTGTGATTTCATCCAAGTGAATACTGGGATTGATCCATGATTGACTGGCGAGCAGAGGTGTGTGTGTCTATACGGTGGAGGAGAGGGTTCGTTTGAGCCACAGGTATTTAAGGAGGATTTGCATGAGCAACAGCACAAGGATGAGGTGTTACAGGATCCTCTTTGACTTTTTCCATCATGTTTGCTCAGCAAATGAAGAAAGGGCTAGAATAAACAGCAGTAAACCTCCTTTAGACTTGTCTTTTTCTTTTAGTCCCTTCCTTTAGGCAGTCAGTACAATTTTATTTGCATAAGCAGATGTAAGAGGGTCGCAATCCGTTTTTCATGTAGGAGAACTACTGTGGCCGACACGAAAGCCTGAATGGCCCTATGTATATATGTCGATATAAACGGCTAATTCCAAGGTAATGCTACACACTGTTCTTTAACATGAAACCGCTTAGTTCAGTGTTTTAATCAGCTGATCCCTTTTGTTTTGGAGAGGAGACCTCTGTGGTGAAAACCTCCTAAACTCTGAAGGCTCTTAACCAGGAGAGGCCAACTGCGTGGAAAAGCAATGCTGGTAGAGCATGACCCCACGCTACTTCACAGCATAACCAATAGCAAATTACATATTGTGCGTTAAAGGAAGCTTCAATCTGAGTTGAAGATCTCTACCCTGATTAACGGAGATGCATACAAACCTGAATGAGATACATATTTTGGGGGCTGCTTATGTAAGTTGTTCACTGTGTCTTTTCCTTTCAGGTACCGTGCAGCCTGGAGTACTGGGACGAGCTCCAGCAGGCCTTCGTTCCCTTCCGGGAGTTCAGCCTCTCAGAGAGCAGCGCCTGCCAGCTGCCGCTGCCCAGCCTCAGCCTCACCGTCCAGCAGAAGGAGCTGGTGGCCTCAGACCTGTGGAGGATAGTCCTCAACAACAACGGAGAGGGAGGAGATGAGCAGAGGTGTGTGGGGGGGGGGGGGGGGGGGCAAACCTGCGTTTTATTAAGCTGTTTCTCTGTGCTCTTAGGTATTTGTACGCAGTATGTGTGCTGTCCAGTGATAGAGAAAGCAGAGAGAGAGAAAGAAAGAGAGAGAGAGAAAGAAAGAGAGAGAGAGAAAGAAAGAGAGAGAGAAAGCGCACCCAGGCTGCCGAGCACAAAGAGCCAGCAATGCGTCCCTCGCCCCACATCTGGCGTGCAGGAGCAGGGAGCGGGCTTGGAAGGCGTTCAGATCGGCCTAATGAGATTTCCCAGCACACCAAGTGCCTGTCAGGGCCCATCCGGATTCCTTCCTGCTTACCTTGAGTGTATCTAATCGAGGGGGAAGCTCAGGGGGAAGCGAGAGGAGCGGAGAGCCCCCTTTTGGGTTGGCTCATGAGTTCTCAGGTCTGGGTTGGGCCGGGCTGAGCTGGGATGGGTTGGACCGGTTGGTTCAAGCCTGCCAAGCGCTCCCAACACCTCAATGGGGCTTTTACTCCCCTCTTCCAGCTACCACTGCTTCCTCTCTTCATCTCTCTCACGTCTCACCCCGTCACATCTTCCATGCTTCGCCCATTTTTCATTTCTCTCATTCCCCATTCCTTCCTCATCTTAATTTACTCTCTTTTTTCTGTCTCTCGCTCTCTCTCTCCCTCTCCCCCCTTTTTACGTCCTCTCGGGATTTCGGGAACGTTTTAGTGGAAGAGAATTGCCAAGCCCACATTCTGTGTGGCTTAGAGAGCTCCAGAGGAGCAGAGAGGGAGGAATAAGAAAACATGTAAGAGAAGAAACAGAGAAAAAAGTACCAGCAGTACCAGATACAGTGTAAAGCAAAATATACATCTGCGTTGCATTACAATCATAGCCCAAACACTACATTTCCTTTATGTTTAAATTATTTGTCTTTTTTGATCAAAACTGAGTCCCCTTCCCCTCACTCGCCCGTTTCATCTGCCTTACTTTAGTTTCCAGCAAGAAAAAAATAACTTGGCTGCCCTGCCAACTGGAAGTAATGAAAATTGTCAACATATGATGCTTATCTTTTTTAAGGAGCACTCTGCTGCTCCAGCGTTTCTCGGGTCCTGAGCGTTTCCTGCTGGAGTTTTTTATTTTAATTTTTTTACGTTGGATTATGGTAGCAGCAAATTACAGAGCAAATGGTCATTCACTTCAATTACCTTCCATTCCACATCATCAACCATGACATGCAATTAATGTTCACGGAGAGGCTCTCCTGGAAACTGCGGCAGTAATAATGTACCTAAACTCGCAGGCCGGGACAGCGAGGAGGCCCGCTTCGTTCTGTTGTCTCTTCTCATTCCCCCTTGTGTCTGAATAATTGCGGCGTTTATCTCCACTGTAGATTTGTGGCGAGGATGTCGCGCAATTTGTAACTCGCCGGACAAGAGACAAAAGCGTTCAGCTGCAGATGAGGATCAGACTATTGTAATTAGTGGGGAGAATTTTTTGTGGCTGTGATTCCACAGCTGTGCCTGGTGCTTTTGATATTCCAGAAAATCAATAACCGTTGGCTAGTTGTCCTCCTTGAAACTGTCCAATCTGAATCACTCTTTTCTCCTCCTTTATTATCTTCATATGAAACAATGTCATGTTCACAGAGTGCATTCGGTTCATAGGGTTTCTTTATTTCTCTGCACTTAAAGTGGTTTTAGTATTCTGTTGTGTTTTTACAGTCAGTCACACCACTGCATCTGTTCCTGTCTGCTGTGTCTCATCTTCCCCCTCCAGTTCGGATAGTGAGTCCGGGTCCCAGCTGCCCTGCGATCAGTTGGTCTCCCCGATCGCGTTGGCGGCCTGCACCCGCGTGGACTCCTGCTTCGCTCCCTGGTTTGTCCCCTCCCTGGGCGTGTCCCTTCAACTTGCGCAGCTGGACATTCACCTCTGCCACCATCTAGAACAGCTGGGCACAGGTAGGACACAGAACACGCAGTTCTCCTGAGTTTGAAGATAAAGATCAGTCGGGCTGCACCAAATGGTTCAACGCTTCACTCGTGACTTTACAATACATTCGTATTCTAAAACATTTGAATGCCGACCAGCTTTTTTTTAAACAGTTACAGATAAAGACTAGGCTACACTAATTGTTCGTAGGCTTTACTGGGTCTGATTCTTTGAATGTAAAAAAAGACAGACGGTACCGCCTTAAAGATAAGTACATTTAAAAAAAACGTAAGAATTGGATCTTTTGACAGTTGTGCCATGTGATCAGTCCAGCCTCTTCATGCGGATGCTGTGTCTCACTCTGCTCTCAGTTCCACCTCGACAGCTTCGTCCCTTCCTGCCAGACAGGAAGTTGCCTCAGGAGCAGGAGTTCATGCTGAGCAGCGCCCGGGAGCCGCGGGTCTTCCTGCGCCAGTGGAGCAGCGGGCCACGTCAGTGTCAGGAGTTCATGCTGAGCAGCGCCCGGGAGCCGCGGGTCTTCCTGCGCCAGTGGAGCAGCGGGCCACGTCAGTGTCAGGAGTTCAGCTTCTCCACCCAGCTGGACTGCAAGCTGCTGGAGTACCGAAACCTGACACACCTCCAGCTCCTCCAGCCTTGTGTACTGCAGGTAGAGCTCAGCTATTCATGATAGTTAACTGCCTGGATGTTTAGGATTCAAAGCACTGATCAGGGAATTTCGATGTTTTACTTTTTTTTTGTGTGTGTGTGTTTCAGGGCCAAGCTGCAGCCACATGCTGCCCTCAGAACACCACACTGGATGTGAATGTGTTTGTGGACCCGGTGTTCCTCAATATCAGCCAGTATGCCATACACACCGTGGACACTGCCCTGCACAGCTGGCAACAGGTAACAGAGAGATACCTTTATGTGCACCTAATATTCAAACACACTCCATAGAACACAATAAAGTATGAGCTCCATGGACTGATAGTGATAGATTACTGATATTGCTTTCAGAGCATTTGAATCATTTAGCCTTTTATCTATTTATTTACTCATATCAGAAGCAAAATAGTTGATTTCTTACATGGCAACGTACAAAGGCAATTTCTTGCAACTTGTCACTGCTGCCTGGCAGTGTTGTAGTTAAGAGCACCTGCTGTAAACATGTCACAAGTGAATCATGAGGATGTTCTTGATATGATAATCAAAAAGCATTGCAGAGGTGAATCTTATGTTTCATTTTTCATCATTGTAATAATGTTACTCTACAGAGTCCTCTTTGTCTGAGACGAGATGAGACCAACACCTTCAAAATGTGGTCTTGAAACCAGTCTCAAATACTAAACACCGCTGCGTGGTGACGTGCATTTATAGTGACCAAAGTGATCAGTGCTCTGGTGACTTAGGTAGCAAAGTGTTGGAGGATAACTTATTTACTTGTACTAACATACAGCTATTATATTTGGATCCAGGGGCTCGTGAATCCACAGAAGAAAGAAACATATATGTACCTTTTGAGAATATACAGAAAGAACGTCTTTTCTCCCAGATGGAGTATCGGCTAAACAAACTCACAGCAAAGTGGATTTCATGAGAATGGTTTGGGGTTGTATGCCAGCGGTGATAAAGACGTTGCCTTTCACTTCGCCGTGAGCTCTGACTACAGTGCTCCCGAGCTTCTAGTCCTTTGGTCCTCGTCATCTCTCAGTTCCCAGCTCTCAGCACTGCCTCTGGTAGCCAGGGTGTATTCGTGTGTGAAGTGATGCCCATGAAAACACGGTAAAACTTGAGTGCTGACACCTGCCAAGACTTCATCTGGCCCTTGTCCTCCACCCATTTGTCTACTTGCTCACACAAACACACAGCCTGGCCTCTCTGGCTTTGTGTGCCCTATCATGGCTCAGCTCAGCTGACTCATACACTGGCCCCTGGAGACGTTGAAGTACTCACATGGTTTTGCATGCATGCAGACTCCCACTGCCAGGTGAGAGACATGATTACTGGTGTTTTTCTAAGAGCAGCTGTGTTCTTTTACCTGAGGAAAATAAAATGAAACAAGCTGTGTAAGAAATCTACTATAAAATGATTGTCTGGCTCGCAGTTGAATCCCTTTGTTTTCACATCAGTGGCATCGTTGGCTCATCAAAAGCTCTTTCTGGCCGCGTTGGCTGATCGGGCAAAATTGACCCTTGGCTTCATCATTGCATCATGTAGGGCATGCTAGCGAATGTTCCCTATTTCTGCTGGATAATTTAGCCATAAATAAGACTTTGGAAGTGCTGGTGGTGTTGTAATGAATGGTCATGTTGCAGCTTTACTGGAGTGTTTTGGACATGCTGGTATCCATGGTGGGCTTTACACAACAAGCCAAGCATGATTAGTTGGGGTATTAGTTGGTCGTGTGCTTTGTGCCAAAGCTTTTACTGATACTGATTGGGTGATACGTTTGGCTTTTTTGAACACCATCTTTGCCCAGTATTTGGAGACACAAAATAGAGGTTAACAATACTCACGCATACAAACACACACAGAATACTACCCTTCTTCACAAACACAAGCCCCTGAAGGCTGTGTTTACATGTCCACCAGTATACGGGATTGAGTCATAAAATGATTAAGCGTGCTGTTTTGTCTTGATTGGTCTAAACAGCAGTAGCCTTGTAACTTGTACAGAGCCTTTTAACTAGCTCCAGCCTTTACTACTTTGCTGCACACAAGGGGAAAAAAACACACCATAATTATAAGGCAATGTGGGTTTAGTAGTTATGGAGTAAGGGGAAGAGAGGGGTCAAGTACAAAAGGCAGATTTCTTTTCTTTTTTTTTAAGAAAACACACTTCATAAATATTTCCGTCCACCTCAGAGAAGGTTGCGAACACTTAGATCATGAAATATTGTTTCCTTTTTGGTGTTTTCGCTGAAACAAAATCTCGTGAGTGGTGAAAAAAACCTTGGGTGCGGTTAAGCCCAAATCCGTCTGGCGGTGAGGTGGATGCAAAGGGCCGCTCGGGTTAAGCTAAAATGCATCTTTTGATCTGATGGAGGCTTGCATTCCTGACACACACATTGTCCATGCATAGAAAAAACTTGATCCTAACTGAAGACGTAATCAGAAGCAGTTTGAAATGTTAGCAGGCCCTGTCCTTCTGCAACAGAAGGATGTATCCCAACGTGTGTAATTGTTTCAGTGATTTTCATGTTTCCTGGTGTCAAGGCTGGCAGCCAGGCCTGTTGTGATGTGGCCCGTAGGGTCAGCATTGAACCGTGGAGAAGATTCCTCAACTACCCCACAATCGAAACCTCACAACCCAGACATGGTCATACCAGACCACCACAACCAGAACAGCTGGAGCACTTCCAGATGCAGAGCAATACATATATATAAAAGAGCCTGCTTGGTGTATGGTTGCAATTTATTCTCATATAGCTCTGATAAGTTATGATATACAGTTGTAGTCATGGTAACATTGACTTCTCTTGTGCCCAAGATAACATCCCCGAGGTACTTCTGGCATTCATAAGTTCACATGCCAAATGTCTTGTCATTTATATTGACATCAATGTATATTCAATCGTCCACTAACAACAGGGTCAGATGTTTGATCCCTAGGTTCTCCTGTCCTTGAAAAAGATGCTGAACCCCAAGTTGCTCCCAACGGGCAGGCCAGCGTCATCGGCGTGCGCGTTTGTGAGGAGGTTAAAAAGAGGCCAATTGTTGAGCGCGATGTCCGTTGAGGTAGAAAAGCTCCTTTTAATTTACCTTTCAAATTAAGCTTGAATTATGCTGTTGTATGTAAAACCGAAGGTCAAATTCAATCTCGGAACCCATCGCCTATCTCTCAGACGACGGATGAGCTCCTGGGTTCAAGAAGCTATATTTCTGGGGCTCCGGTGGAGCCGACTTCCTTTTCCATGAGCTGCTTGTTGTTTACGGTCCGTTTAGCAACTTGAGATGCGAGATTGGAGTGTGTTGGGAGCGACGTGTACGACCGGGTTGTTTCACCATTGGCCAGTTTACAAGCTCATTTTAAATCAATGAAAAGTCAAGTCAATGTCAGAAGATGGCCGGTGGGTTCTTACATTGCATTTCAGCCAATGCGGTCAACCTCTTTTTCTCTCCATGTGGACTTTTTACCTGCATTAAAGTATATCCTGCTCAAACGAGATTGGTTAATACTATTCTGCTACAAATGGAAACCAGAACGCTTTCAATCCCAAAATCATGTCCTGTTGTTTGCATATGAGTGCACTATTTGTTTATAGAGCTACGGTAAAACTGCGCTTCTACACGTTAAGAGGGTTTCTAGGTTCAAAAGAGAAGGAAAAGTAATTCTTTTTTTTTTTTGCCTCTCCTCTTCTCCTCGCTCGATCGCTCCATATGGCCCCAACCACTCTAACCTCAGGCCTCCTTTTTAAATTCTCGGTCCCTAGCCCCACTTTCAATCTTTGCCCCCCCCAGCCCCTAACCCCAGGGAAGTGGCTTTGGTGGAGAGCCACACCAAAGCCCAGTAGTATTTACACACTCTGCGTTCTCACAGAACGTTCACAGGCTGCTTACATGTGCAATTGAGACAACAGGAATTTTCCTCCTGTCCTTTGCAACCGGAAAGAAAGTGATAGAGAGATCAAGTTCCTGTTTGTGGCAGATGTGTGGGCGAGGGTCATCTACAGCAGAACATAGAGGTGATTGTAGATCTGATTATTGTTTCATTCTGTCCCTTTTTACTGGTTTCACTATCTCCTCCATGGCGTCTTGTTTCATGAGTATTTCGTTTGACTGGCTGTCATTATTTACAATCTGTCTTCCAGACATTTTACTGTACCTTGCCATTTAATATATGTGCCACTCTGCCATGCAGATCTGGGCTTGACTCTGTGAAAACGTAACAGTATCCGGCTGGATTAGCGAAATGGATCCTTTGATTCCCGGTAGGAGCGCGTCTGGAGGAGAAGCTGTCATCTCAAGCTCTTTAACAAGGAAGACGTGTTGACTGTTTAAATATCTTTGTCCTAATATTTGTCCACTTAAAGTCCCTGGATAGACGGAGAGTTATCATGATTACGGCAGGGAGCCTTTCTGACGTGCGTATCACGTTGCCTCGTGAATCGGAGCGGAAAGGCGATACCATCAAAGAGCGGGCTTAGCGACGGCATCTTAGGGATGGCAGCAGGAAGTTTGTAAATCGCAGTGTCAGATTCGAATGGGAGCGCAGATAGTGTTCCGCTATAAAACTGGAAATGGATTTGTACCCACTGTCGCAGCTGTCCCGTCTACATTTTGCGCTCGCTAACCCCTTTCTCTCTCTCTCATCTATCATCAAGCGTTCCTTTTTAATAGTGTAAATTCTCCCATCCGTTTTCAATAGCATCAACAACCCCAGGACCCTGAACATGCTTGGCAGTCAAACCCTGAGCTTTTACTGCCAGCTTCTCTTCACCATCAACCCCCTGCCATTTAAAAGTACACAGCGGGCTGGGGTCCCTCTTTGTTAGGATAGCTGAGTAGTTATTGAGAAGCTGTCTGAGCCACAGTCATGTGCCTCCAGAGTCGGGGAGGGGTGTGCGGGAGAGATCCCATCAGGGCCTGAGAGCCTCTGGCAGGAGCTCAAGTAAAACTCACACATGCACTTGCGCCCACGCACTCGCCATCCAACTCACATGCAAACTATGCGCTGTTTTGAAATTTGTGTACTTGAATTGCTGTTAGAGGAGACTCGACACACTCATCTCTCCCTGTTAACCCGGCGTTTTTCAAGAGCAGGCCAGTGAGCTCTTGCTCTCGCATGCGAGGTGACGTATGAGCGGACTTCGCATGACTCTAGTTTTCTGTGAGGCTTTCTCGTTGACCCCATTGCTGCAGTTGGGCCGGACTTCACCATATTGTTTTTCTCCCTAACAAACAACAATATTTTGATGACTGTTGCTAACAGGAATGCCTGCGAAGTGTCCCACTTTGCACCGAGCATTGAGAAACCAAACGAACCAAGCTGCCATTTGAAATGAGTTGACATCTCATACCTTCTTTATCTCACGGACAAAATTTTGCTTCTCTAAGAAGGAAAAAAAAAAAGTTGAGTTTTGGTCAAGAGAGAGGCATCCTGGAGGTTTTATGTGGGACCAGGGGTGGATCTGGTCCCAAAAGCCAGGTCTAAAGCTGCGTCAGCCTGGATAGCTGTCAGACTATGTGATTCACTCCCCTGTTGAGGTTGTGTTGCCCCCACGGGTGATATTAGTCATCTCTTTCTCCTACTGACTGACAGCTGCACTACTGAGATCTACATCTTTACGATTGAGGATACATGCATTGACACCTGTAAATGTGCTTATACACACACACACACTGCATTGTACACTCACCATAAACATACACACCTGGAAGTATTTGCTTTTATTCACAAGCTCTCTTTCTCATTTCTCACTGCCTCTTTCTCCTTTATCCATCCATCCATTAAATGCCCCCCCCCCCCCCATTTTCTCTCTCAGAGTGGGAACCCGGAGGCTGAGGAGCTGGTCTTCAGCCACTATGTGATCTGTAACGACACCCACGAGATGCTACGCTTTGGCCAGGTGGACACAGATGAGAATGTGCTGCTGGCCAGCCTCCACAGCCACCAGTACAGCTGGAGATCCCACAAGTCCCCTCAGGTAGCACGCACACACACACACGCACACACACACACGCACACACACACAGGGTCTGGGAAATATCTGATGACCCTCAGCCCTGTGATTTTTGTTGGACTTTTGAATGCACAGACATATGCGTGCTCTCACACACACACACAGTACAGTATATCCAGAAAAGCATTAGCACCCTCAATATATGAACATGCAACACAGACAAGCACACACATTCACATCTACAATATGTTAACTCTCTATTATTTTACATAAAGGTTATAACATAGAAGAAGTGAACGTAGTCACCGTGATGTCACCCATTGGTTTGTAGAAGCCTCAAGTTCTGCATTCCAGCCGTCACCATCTTTTCTTCTTTTTTTTTTGTGACCAGAAGTGACATGAAAGGGTGGAACTAACTGCATGCTGAATAAGACGTTTTAGGCGACCAAAATGTTACAATTAACTGTGAAAGAGTTAAAGTTCTAAGACGAAACACAGATAATTCAGACCGGACAATGCTCTGGTAGAGACCTGTCAATCACAGTCAGCCCGCCCCTAAAGCATACTCTGCTTTATGGTCTATTGACTCTAAATGGACCATCATTTACTAAATGAACATCATGATGTGTTGAAGAAGACTTGAAACTAGAGATTGAGACCATAAACTCATGTTTACAATGTTTACTGGGGTAATAAATCAAGAGAGAAGTAGAGTCATTTTCTATAGACTTCTATACAACCAGAGGAGTCGCCCCCTGGTGGACACTAGAGAGAATGCAGCTTTAAGGTACTTTCTCATAGGCTTCCCTTTTTAAAACCAGGGGTTGCCACCTTCTTCCAGAAGGGTTATTCCTGAAGGGCTGAGCTTCTACCCAGAACCATTTGTTTCTGAAGAACCTTTTTTTAGTGAGGTTTTTCAGGGGTTCTTTGTGAGATTGACTAAGGATGCCACTAAGAACCCTTTTCATCCAAAGAACACTTTTTGGAAGAACGAGTTTTTCAAGGATTGTTGAAATCATGGGTGTTAAAATGTTAAAATATCCTTTCAGCCCACACCCTCCAAAAACTGTGATAGTGAACCATGATTGTGGATTGCGCTGCATCACATCAGCATCAGCCCTCTAGGAGCCTCATGGGAACCCTGGGTGGGTTATAGATGAAACCCATGGAATATAAAAGGGTTCTCGGGAGAGCCCCCTGGGTGGGTTCTTGTTAGCACCCTTAGATATTGGAAAACATTCTGGATAGAACCTCCAATGACGGTAATGGGTGGCACCATTACACCCTAGAGGGGTTCTCTGTAGCACCTCTCTTAGGGGGCGCTGGGTTGAATCTTTTGCAGACTGTCCCAGGTATAATCCTTTTTGTTGAGTTCCATGTAGAGCCCGCTAAAAAGGTTCCAGGTGGAACCTTTATAAAGGTTCTACGAGAAACCAAAAAGGGTTCTCCTGCGGGGACGAAGAACCCTATATAGTTCTTGTTAGCACCTTAGTTTCCAAGAGTGTAGAGTGTTAAGCACAAGCATTACAGACATAGAAACATCATGCACACATGGTACCTACAACCTACAAACACACACACATTCTGGACCAGACGATATGTGTACCTGGATACACGTGTACTACATGTGTGCTCACACACACATCCGGTAAATATATAAAGAAATCCATACTCATTGACTTGAGCATACACACTCTGCCCTCAGGCTCACAGAGCGTGCAGCCACTATCTGTGTGTTTCTGTCAGCGCTCTCAGACAGTGCCCTGACAGCATTGTTAAAGAAGATTGATTATGTTTAACCCTTTGTGGTTTTGAGGTTGAGCGGAGGGTGGGCTGGCGATCTGTGGCATATGTGTGTGTGTTTGGTGTGCAGATGTTTCAGGACCCCCATGTGTTCCACTGCGAGTGTGAGAAAGTCGAGCTTGAGAAAAGACATGGACATAATTGCTCGCAGTAAGTCAAGTTGTATTAATCATCAGCCATGGTTAATCTGTGCTCTTACCTCACTCCTTACACACACACTCACACACACACACTTGGAGAGTGGCAATCTGGCATATCAGCACAGCGAATACCACATCTCGTTTTAGCAGTGAGTCAAAATGATCTCTGTATTTTTTTAGAGGTGTTTTGGAAGAAAGATTGTCCGAATGGGCCAAATGTCATCATCGATGAAGAATGCGATTCCAAGATGGTGCCGTCATGTGTTATTCCATCATGTGTTTGTGGTATATGAAATATGTGTTCTGAAGATGAACATGATTTGTGAAACTAGATAAATAAGAAGTAGTGCAACTTTGCCAAAAACACCCTCTCTCTCGCTCTCTCTCTCCCCCTCTCTCTCTCTCTCTGTCTCTCTCTCTCTCTCTCTCTCTCTCTCTCTGTCTCTCTCTCTCTCTCTTGCTCTCTCTCTCTCTCTCTCTCTCTGTGTTATTGAGCTTGATGATAAAATGCCTGCCAATTGTAGCGCAAGCTCCTAATTACAGTTTGGGGTTATGATAATAGTGGCACTGATAGGAGAAAGGATTGTATTTCTCAAATGGTCCTGCAAGTGTGTTTTTGTAGCTCTTGCAAATGAGTTTTGAGACGGAGTCCGAAGTGGTTGTGCTGTTTTGCTTAAGTCCCATGGTGCTTTGGTGTGTCTGGAACAACTGTGATCATCACGAGCCATCATTCCCCAGACCTCCATATTCTCCCCTCTCTCCTCTTTCTATCTGTAAGCCTGCTCTCCACTCCAACCTCAAGACCCTGCCCTTAACCCCTGAACGTTTGCCTATTTCTCAGTTATATTAACAACCTCAGGTCCTATTCTGCACGTAACACTTCCACACTGCTGTTATTGTCCACTCATTTTATACACAATGTGTGGACATCAAAGCTATTATCTCCTACCACCCCCTCACCTCTCATCTCTTGAGATTGAGTCTCAATTTTCATAATTTCCAATTTCTCTTTTATCAAACTTCGGAAAGGCAGGTTACACAAAAAGCTCCCAGTGCATCCAAACAGTGTAATGCTGTAACCTCCTTTACACCAGTAAACACTTTTCAGCTTGGGACCCACAGCGCAATTAGCTCACTCATACTGGGGATATGCTCATGCTGTGCATAGTATTCTGTGTCTTTTCTTGCCATGTGCTGTCGGGACCCACCGTGACACAGGCCAAAACCCATTTCAGCCCACACACCCTAAACCGCGGTTCAGAGAACAGAGCTGTACGATAGTACCCTGATGACAACGCTTGGTCCAATTCTCTTAATTCTTGATGCTTCACCTCCCGTCAGCTCAATGAGATCAGTAGACCTGGAAAGTCTCCGGCCTCCACACTGTTTTTGGGGGTCTCACTTGGATGTTTTGTGTTTTTTCTCTTGGCACTCTCCAACAGCTTCCCACAATGTCCTCGTCCCTTTCTCAGCACAGTCTTATGTTCCTGGTGTTTACGGCCTTCACCTGACTTTGTCCTTACTATGTCTCTGTCGTAAGTGCTGTCCTCACTTTTGGGATCATGGTCTCGAATTAGCCCTAAACCTCACCATTCCTTTTGGATTCAAACGGTTCTGTTTGTGTAACTTTTTACTTTCCATATATCAGCCATGGTCCCATTGCTCTGTCAGACCTGGTTGGACTCTGTCCACTCTCTTGACATGAGGTCATGGCTCTCCCTTCCCTTTGGTTTACCCTCCTTGCTCTCTAAACCACCAAACTGCAATTAGTACCATCACTCAGTCCAGGGTTCATCTATCTCTACCTCCAAACCTTGTGTCCCCCGCCCCTGTTGCTCACCTGGGGCCTGTCAAGAAGGCAGACCATCAGCCTGTCCTCATGGCTGTGGCATGATGTGTGTGTCCCAGCTGACCTGTCCCCCACAACACTCACTCCCACACACAAATACGAATTTGCTGTTGTAGGGTAATCCAGAGGAAACCAGTGGACATGAAATCATCTTGAAAAGAGAAAGAGGGGAACAAAGGTAGAATGAGATCGGGAAATATGAGTAATTAAAAAAGGAGGGTAGAAAAGACTTGTCAAAGGGGCGATGCTGTACAGGCCTACTTGAGAAAACAGGAGGACATGGAAAAAGGAAGCAAGGGCAGAGGATGAGTCGTGCTCCTGACACTCACAGATTGGGCTGAGAGAACTCCACAGCGGCAACGCGGCCAAAAATGTGTCCGCTCGCTATCTCACTCTCCCTCCCGCCCTCCCCTATTTCTCTCTGTTTATGATGCACAAGCAACGCATCAAGAAAGTACAGATGAGCAGGCTTGCCAACTATGCTTTATCATCACACATCAAATCCTTTAATCCTATCTTCTGTTATTGCCGGTCCTAAGACAAAGTCCAAAACACGGAGGTATATTTAAAACCCTGGAATCTCCCGTGTGTGATCCCGAGCCTTCGCACACTTCCCACGATGTTGACATACCTCCGAATATCTGTCACTTCTCTCAGAAGGGCACCCCGAGCCCAGTGTGTTTCTGCAGCTCAGGTCACACACCCTTCTCAGTGCTCCTCTGCCCCCCCCCCCCCCCACTCTCTCTGCCTCCCATGCATCCGCTGTCAGTCACAACCGTGCGATGCATTAAAAGGGTCGATTGAGGCGGTCATGTCCTTCGGAGCCCGCTGTGGTCCAACACTTGATCAAGTTCATGCCCATACGTGCACAGCCAGAACCCCCCCCCCCCCCCCCCCCCACACACACACACAGTGATAACATGTTTCCTAAGGCCTGGAGTCTGTCAGGCCTCTCTGTCTTAGTTCTCTCTTTCAGGCTCGGCATGCCTTCACACCCCGGCATTTGCCAGCCAAGGTGAAGTAGTTTGTAAACAACACACAATTTCCCTTATTTTTTACATTTAAAATTCTATACTTTACTTATTGTACAACATGTAAGAGAGATATAGATAGATTGACACATCGATTATAAAACACCAGGATGACTGCACACTTTCACTATAATTAAGCAGAGTTTATATCTATATCTCACACGAACACACTCTGTCCCCATCCTGCTGTTTTCAGGACTCTGGCGTGTGGTGTGGTGGTGCGGATGGTTGGAATAGCTAGCTGCTTGGTACAGGATGCAGCCTAGCTGATGGAAATCCCTGTGGTTACCGCGGTTAGCCGGGAGAAGGGGCGTAAAAAGCCCCCTAGATTAGGGAAGGGCTTTTTAAGTGCCTACAAGGAATATTCCCCATTTGAATATATTGTAATTTACTCCAGGGGCATGCTTCTACTGAAGAGATGTCTTGGACCTGTGTGTGTGTCGGTGCTGCATGTGTGTGGTGTGGATCCATGCGTCAGTGTTGAGCCGGTATGCGTGTGTGTGTGGTTCCCAGGGGTAAATGTGCTGGAGATAGCAGCTCAGGACTATTAGTTTGCGGTTAGATTGGCCGCGTGTTGTTGGAAGCAGGCATGACAGGGAGGTATGTGTGTGTGGGTGTGTGTTGGGTGGGTGAGGGGATGTGAGAGAACTTTTAACGCAATGCGCTTGTGCGCGTGTCTGTATCCGCGTGTTGATGTGATGTGCGAGGAGCTTGATGTATTGTGTATGGTTTCCTGTCGCTCACTCGCTGTGGGCACATTGCTCCATCAATCTGATCCACATTCTTGTTGTTAAACCTTCAGCAGCGCTCAACGCTCACAGCTCAAAATGTTAAATGTGAAGTGAAGTGGCTCAGTTGTGCTGTTCATCCCAGATTGGGGCTTTTGTCTGCAGTAAATTTCGGCCGACCCTCTGGGAGATATCAGGTTAACCCACACATTGACTGATCAGAGAGAGAGAAGCTGATGAAAGGGACTGATGTCCACATTGATCCCTGGAGAAAAGCTTCACTTTCCTGTTGATTGTGGTCAGAGGCTGCGTTAGGTCCAGAAGGAAGGCTGACCGGTTGAAAGTGACATGTAATTAAAGGCATTACCTCTTAGACAATGAAAAGAAAAGTAAGAGGTGAAGTTCATCATCAGGCAAAGGTTAATCAGTCAGTTACCTTTTGATAATAGTTTGTGTCTAAGCTCACATTCAGGTGTAGTACAGTAATTTAATCTGTCACACTCTTTATCTTATCCCGGCATGTCTTCTGATACAATAATAATACAAATCAAAATAGATTTACCATAAAGATTACTAAGTCAAAGCCTTCATCAAAAAATGAAGTTAAAATCAGACGTTAAATCATTCCTTGTTCCAATACACATGCTACCATTCTATTTAGTATGTCAGAGAAGATGTAGTATGTCCCAGTACATAGTATGTCAAATGCAGTATTCCAAAAATACCAGGACGTTCTGCTGCATCTGGTCACGTTTTGCAGCATGCAAGCCAGCATGCTTTTTTTTGGCAATTCTGACCCACAATCCTTTGCAGAGCGGATATGAGCAACAGGGTCAAAGTTCAAGGTTCAATGTTATGACGTAGTACGTCTCAATTGAATGCATAGTGCATGCAGCAGTGTGTACTTTGTAAGGGTAGCTGCAGTACATCCTAAAAGGAAAAAGTATATGATTTAGAATGCATTGCATGTCTTCCTGGGTAGGATAACCTTCAGCTGTGCACGATTCCCTCTCCAGGTTACATGGTGAATGTTCATGGTGAGTGAGGAAGACTCTCTTAGTTGCTCAAATAATACAATATAAATGAGAGGGGAAAGGAAAGAGGTAAAGCAACCCTATATCAAATGAGCAGGTAGACAGGCAGCCCTGGCTGATGGATTAGTAAAGGCACCCGCTCTGTCTCCTCGTCTACGTGTCTAACAAACTAATCGAACCCAGATCCAGAGGAGGGCGTGTACATTATTAAAGTACCAAAAAGGTCAAATAAGTAAATAAGGAAAAACAATTTGACCTTCAGACGTCACTGACAAACACATTTACTGTATAATTACGATAAAAAAGTTGAAAGTAAATATTTTCAATTGTCCATTTTGCTGTCTTTTCCAGCCTTTTAAGACAGAAAACCTATGTGCATCAAAAGTTGAGATCATCTGTACACCAGAATATATCCGGGTTCTTTGGAGCCATCATAAATCCTTATAGTATGTGGAGTATAAAAGAAAATGCATTTGTCCTTAAGTTTGTCTTCGAGCATATTTTCAAACCTATTTTCCATCAAACTTGAATAAAAGCTTACTTTTAGTAAGTTAACGTAACCACACAAATTATTCTTGACAAGCGTATGTAGCACATCGGCCTCCTCAGAGGTCAAGTAGAGCTCTTTTTCCCATGAAGAACAATGTGATTTACGCCGCACAACCACCTCCTTACTTCTGCTATCAGCTGACATTTGAATCAAGCAGTTCCACTGTGTGATCACTTCACATTGCCTTGTACTGACCCTGGTATCCCTATTGTGATGAGTTCAGTCAAAGTATGTGTATGTACACAAGTGTGTGTTATGAGAACAGCGTAGACCTGTGTTGGTATTTTGTTAGGGGGGACTTTGGATGTTTAGGGGGAGATAGCAGGTCAACAGTATATGCCACATAGACATGGTATAAATCATCTGAAAGCTGGGAGCCTGAAGATTAATATGACAAGCTCAGCAGTGTGTGTCGAGTTCTAGTCATAAATTAGTAATAAAATGTATGTATTCATTGGAATAAATTGTGAAAGTGTAAAAGGGCTGAGAACATTACGATGGAAGTATATGATGCCATTCTCTGTTGTGTCTCATAAGTTGGTGCAGCAATTTCTGAGCTGATACTATTTATTAAACTAGTTTGGTGCTAAATTTGACACATTTTGACCTCTTTAGAATCGATAATGGTAAAACTTCAAAACAACGCATTGAATAAGACACCAGGACCTTGATGAACACGATAGAAAAAAACCCATGCTGTGATTTGGTTCAAATACCTTTTGAAATGTTGAGACTTCTGCAAGAATTGCATTTTTCGGGCATTGTATGGCAAGCGCTTCTGTTCTGGAAACTGCTACGATGTCAATATACCTAGCAAAGTCTTATACCCCCTGACTTCTCTGAAGGTCTTTAGATTGTGTTTGAGGTGAGAGGTCAAGGGATTCCTTCCAAAATAACCATGCCAGTTTTCCTTCGCCAAAATTGAGCCTAACTTTAGAGCGTTATTCATCCCCCTTCTTGAGAAGCTAGCATGACATGGTTGGTACCAATGGATTCATAACACTGAGCCCCAATAGCCACTTAAAGACAGTTACGTCAGTAGATCTCAAAGATGGGGTCAGGAATATTGGGGAAACCTGCGAGAGTATGCTAGATTTTGAAAGTATGCCAGTGAAAAACCCAGCACAGTGTTGCAAACTCTTTTCTAATTCATGGCCCGAGGCAGGACCAGGGTCCAGATATAACCACAATTCATGGAAACCTGTGAGGCGAGAAAGCACAAAGACTCTGAGGAAGAAGCAAAGTTAGTAATGTGCATTAATGGGACATGAATTCATACAGAAGGAGAGAGAGAAGGGGAGAGAGGAGCTCAGTGTATCCTAGGAAGTCCCCCGGCAGTCTAGGCCTAAAGCAGCTTATCTATGACTGGTCCGAGCAACGCTAGCTCCAAAAGTTGCTAAATCTAGCAAGAAAGTCGCCAAGTCTGCAACACTGACAGCTCGTCCCTTCCGGCCTCCCTTCAAAGCATCTCCCCCGAAATGTTCATCATCCCTCTGAGGATTTCCCTGTCTCTTAATGGCCATACAGAATCATCCAGTCTCACATCTATGTCAGCTTACTGGACAAATTAGCCAAAGGGCTCAATGCTCAAGCACAAATGGGAAAGTTTTTCTTTTTCAGAGGTTAGCAATAGCCTTTTACATTTAACATTTATTCTTAGTAACTGTCACTGGGGGGCTGGAACCATTCCTCCCTCCAGTGCTTGCTGGGAGCAGACTTGATTAGTGATTAATAGGACGCGTCTCGAGAAGTCCTGAACCTCATGCTTGTCTCATATCGCAAAGACAGAGAAGAAGTTTCAACAGCATAATGTTGCCAGTACATTTTTGAAATCAACGACTCCTGAATATTCTGGGGACCCATTCTCATCTTTCTGCAACCCACCATTTGGGCCCCATCCAACCATTGTCAAACAATGTACTACATCCCCCCCACCCCAGCTGCCACAGGGAGGACAGTGAGTCTCCACCTTTCACCACCCTCTTTTTTTTATCTCCGCACAGTTCGTTCCCGCTCATCCCTTCGAATTTCTCACTTGATTCAGCCTTGTATATCTGATGAGCCATCGGTCTGTCATGACTCTTGAGTGTGTATTTATATGTGAGTAATTCCTCTCCCTGTGTAGTTTGTCCCAGAGGAAGCTCTGCCTCTGACATGAGGAGATTCATTTAATTATCATGTTGATGAGAGCTGAGGAGCTACAATCTCATATTTGTTTTTCTATGGAAATCTTTTCAAACATATCAATGTGTTAGCAGTTTAAAACAATATGTTTTCATCCTCTCCATCAAATCCTTGGCCTTGAAACTACAACAAAGAGTCTTAAACCGCACGTTGCAGCCCCGTTTGGGCAGCAGGACTGTTTCTGGTTGGCCTCCACATGACAAAAAGTGTTGGTATGTTTTAATGACCCTGGACCACGTTATGAAAGCAGACGTTTTCGATCCATTCAAGTTCACCGACCCGTGTTGGGCTATGATGTCAGTTACAGAATGTGGTCTCTCACTGTGGCTGATGTCTTTTGTTTTGACAAGCTCTTCATTACTTTGTCTGCAGTAGAAGTCGAATTAAAATGATAGCAAAAAAGCATCTTTTTCTTCCTTCGGCTGGTCCTGTTAGGGGTCGCCACAGCCGATCATCTATGTCCATCTAGTAGGCCACCCAGGCCTCGACCCAACGGTATGCAGATATTTTATGATCAGCATTTATGATTTGGCCTTTCCTGATGCAACCCCCCGGGGGGAAAATGCACGAAGTACACAGCCTTTTCCACACAGAAAGGTGTTCTGAACAGCAGCCGACAATGCTCCACAGTGTACCTTTAACCAGCTCGCTGTTTGATCCTCTCGTCAATCAGAAGTCGGAGGTGCAGGTGAAGAATCGGTACGCGTTGTGGTGCAATTTGGTGCTACCCTGGGTTCAGCACCACGGACAGCACCGTAGTGCTGTGTGACCACGGAGCAGCTCTGGCGTAGTGGCACTGTGACACCCTGAAGAGCGTCTCGCCATACACTGTACATCCACCACTGAATAAACTAAGAGGATATCTTTTCTGGTTATATGTTGTACCATGAGCAAAATGAACGGCGCCTCTCTGGATGGAGAAACAGCTCCCTGTAAGACATCCGACCCAATCCTACTCAAATGTGTCCAAATGGCTTTTACTGACCCGCTTTGTCTGGAAATATGCCAAAAGATGCAAAGTTCCCCAAAGAATGTATTGTATATTGTGTACAGGTAACTCCTTAATCTCCAACATTTTGATTGGTAACTATAATCTGATTACATATTTTTTTCTCAGTAACTGTAAAGGATTACATTTACATTGTCATTTTATTACATAATGCCCTTACATGTAACTAGTTACTCCCAACACTGTACAGTGTGTTTATTTATTTGTGTTTGTCTAATTAAATGTGCTAATGTAAAGTATGTGTTAGCCCTCCAGTGGACTGCTGTTTGTACAGTGTTGGGCTGGGATAGGGTACGATGTCATGACCAGGACTAAACGAGTAGAAAGGGTGGATGAAAAACCATGCATGCCTCTGTGTGGCTGTATATGTACTCTATATAATAGTTCCCCTCTGTCGTAAGCCTTTGTTTTTCTGTGTTCTTTAGACTGAGACAAGGCCCCCATCCTTCCAAGGGTCCCAGACTACTGACTCTTTCACCCCCCCAGCGTGCGGTTCACAAACCTCCCTCCTCTCAGACAGTGCTCCTTTTGTCGCTCCCTTCATTTGGTGCGAACACTTGCCGCGTCTGTGTCTCCCGGAACCCTCGAGGCCCTGGATGTCTAAGATGCCCCGGTATAAAACCAGAGGGAGAACTTTGGAGCAATGTTAGTCAAGCGTAAACCGCTTCGCGTCTCCTCTGTCAACCGCGGACCCACACAATGCCTTCTCTCTGTACCTTCTTCCAGCTCTCAGACCTCTTCTTAGACTTGCAAATCTGGGCTTTGATGTAGCACTGCCTTGCTGCTTTTGTCAGAGACAGGGAGCCAAGGAGGAGAGAAGCATTGCAGACAGCTGTTAAAGCCCCCATAATACCCTCATGCTACATGGGTTGGCCCTCGCTGCCCTGGCAAGGATGCTGTTGTGTGTCTCTTTAACTCATTTATGCTCTCTTTTTTTGTTGGCTCACTGCAGTTCAACTGTGGTTATCCGCCCCCCCCCCATTCTCGCCTTTCCTAGAGGACAACCTAATCCAAATTCTTTTGTTTTGTTGTCTGGGTATAAACCTGTTTCTCATTTGTTAGGTGGCTAGCTAGCTCCATGGTCCCAAAGTTATTTCCGTAGACAAAACAGGCCTCTGTTCCACAAACCACTTTTCTGATCTACAGCCATGTCATTAAATAAGACAGGCGGTGCAAAGACTTGCCTGTCTATTGTATACCTTTGGTAAATGAAAATTAAATCGCATCTTTTTTTAGATGTAGCACTTGTTTTGGTGGAATTGATTGGTAATCAACCATCTAAAGACCGGTCGCAGCCTCTTCGGGCCTGTGATGGAAACTTGCGCAAAGCTACTGGTGTTGTTTATACTTCTACTCCATGTCTCAGAGTCTCAAGTCTCACATTATAGTCTGAGTGGGACGGAATGGTAGTAATGGGTAGACGACCGCTGCGGCTTTGTCGGCCCGTCTTTTGCAGCGTTGAGGAACGCTGATTACGTCTCCGCCGCGGACAGACACTAGATTTGTGTTATGTGCACACAAGCACATTCCTGCTAGAGGACAATAGACGGACAGCGGTTACATTGGCAGGAGTGACTAGTTCTGTCTGCAAGAGGACAAGGGGTGTGTGTGTGTGTGTGTGTGTGTCTAGCTTGTCTGTATGTGTTTCTCTGTTCATCTACGCTTGACACTCATATTATCAAAGCAGACGCTTGAATTTTTGCCATCCAGATGAGGTCATGGCTCTGCGTTTACCAGGAAGTTAATAGTCATTGCTTTTGGTTATGACTGACTGAAATCTTAGCTTCTTTTACAGGAAACTTTGTTGCTTGTGATTTTCTCTCGGGACAGAATTAAGCATTGGACCAGGCGGTAGACATGACATCGCACCCGTGATGGAATGTGGTCGGTTAACTGACTTACGGTTTAGGCGGGCGGTGGTTCTCAGAAGTCAACACCTTTTCTGAATGTGTCAGTCCCCGTGTTTGGGTTCTGCGTTCTGAGTTTCCATGGCAACTGGGAAACGTGCGTGATGGGGTTTCAAAAAGTTCACGTGGTACTGATCTTATGCTAAGAGCAGACACGGCCCCAACATGATCTGTGCGTGGATGTTAACATCATCACGCTGACCCCCTGATGCTTGGTTGAGTAGACAGGTGTTACTTGTTACGTTTGGGTTAGTCACTAATTCAGCAGACTGAAAACATACGTCAAAGCCTCACTATGTTCTCTCAATAATACCTGCAGGCTCTAAGTTATTCAAGCAGATTGGACTGTGGCGTCACAATCCGTAAACCAGTGGTGTTATGGTAATATACAAACCTCAGCTCTCACCAATGTTTGACCACGACAAGGCAAGTAATCTCCATGACGATGTGGCCCTGAGGTCTGACTGTGGACATCAGATTAAAGAAGAATGCAGTTGATTCAGTTCGAGCAAGAATGGACAATCCCATCTCCAGATCAGTCAGTGGATACGTCTCCATGGATCTGAGATGAGTCATCTGTAGCTTAGCTTTATTAGTGCATTTGGACAAACATGTCACTGTAAACCTTCACCATGATACAAGGCTTGGATGTTCTGTCAAACCAAAAGTCATATCAGTAACGTGTCGTCAGTACATTTCTCAAGAATTGGGATAAATGATTGTAGGTGGATGATATTACTGAGTGAAAAACATGTTTGGCTAAAGCCTTCTATTGAGGCATCAATACCCCTGGTCAAGTTACATCCAAGGAATTTGGACGAATGCTTGTATTTACTTGGCCAGAGTTGTTACTGGAAAAAGCAACAGAGTGACATGACCCTGGTCAAATCCTGCTCCTATCAGCGATAACAGACAACATTACAGTACAGTGCAGTCACAGAGTGAAAATGCTTTGTGTGGTTCCATCCAATTACTCAGTTTTAATAATCCCCCTGCAGATCGTTCCGGTACCGAAGCCGGAGCCCAGTAATGTGCTGGAAGCTACGCGTCCGCCATCAGCCAGCCATAATCACAATCTCTCCTCCGGGATTTAAGGGGAATGAGGCGAGATTGAGATTTCACATTTCTTTCACACTCAATACCCAACTTGGGTAATGTCATAAGATGACAGATGGGTTCTTAGTTGGTTTTGGACAAAAAGTCTTCAAAGCACCAGTGTGTGAGGGTGAACGTTGGAGTTTTTTAAAAAGATTTATTTGGAAATGAGATAATGAAACTTATTTAGCATGTGGGATTACAGGCTGAAGGCTTGGTTTTACTCAAAATGTTGTTTTTTTCTCGACACTAGCAGAGTAAGAGAATCACATTTTACAGAGTCGATTGATTATTATAATTCACATATTCACTGTAAGTAGAGTTTGAGTTTCTGGTGACCTTTTTATTTTTTATATATTAATAATTGAATAATTACTATGTGCCACTTATTTCAGTCCGGTCATGTTTGGCACCTTGGCATACTGGTCTTGTCAGATCATTTTGCAGTACTGGCAGCTCTGGGCTTTACTCTCTTGTCAGGCTACAGGGGATATCTCATCATTTTGGTTCTTGGGGGTAGAGATCTTGGAATTAGGAAGCAGATGTGATTATGGTTGCTTAACATGACTGGGGGCACCATGACTGTAAACAACAAAAAAAAGAACTGAATTTAAAGTTACCTTGAACCTTGAGTCTTGATTTAATACTGATGACTCTGGTGCTCGGAAACATTACCATCAAAATCAACACAAAATAAAAGTTTTTTTCAAAAGTGAGTGAGAAACCAGTTTTAATTGTCGTCACACAGTTTCTCTCTCTCCACTGTCATCTTGTCACCCACAGGATACTTAATATTAGCATAGCTAAATCATTTAGCTTCCACATCAGGGTCAAAAGAGTGTTTCACAGTTTTCTATCTATCTTAAAGCAGTACATACATTGAATGAGTACTTGGTTGCTGAAATCGTTCGTCCCGCACCGACTCGCTGCAGATAAACCCTCTCCTGAAGCAACCAATACCTCTTACAGTGTATACAGTATATGGCATAAGTGCGAACTCGGGTTTAACATTGTGGGGGCAGTAAATGTAGGTAACGTCTCATGGCGTCATGTTGTGTGGAGAGTGAACTCCAAACAAAAAGGGTTCTTTTCAACATGTTAATATCTCTGAACAGCCATGTGAAGGCAGCAGGTATCTGTTCAGCTGGAGTGATGTTGATGGACGGTTGTAAGATGAAACCAAACTTGTTGTTTTGATTTATTACTCGACACCATTTCTTCTGCACATCAACAGGAGTGTTGGAGACTGACGCTTTGAAAACAGTTCACACAGCTCCACGAAAACAATTGTGTTACTTAAACTTAACTTCTTGCTTCGCTTATAACTCCCTCAGGACCGTCCGTTCCCACATCTCACTCAGTGTCTGCATCCTAAACACATGGTAACCAGGGTAACGGTTGCACGCGCCATCCATTGTTTGTCTTTCGAGACGTCTCAGTTACGCCTGGAGGGAATCTTTGGCACAAACGTCCACTTCTACTCAAGGATGAACGGATTAGATTTCGGTGGTCAAAGGTCACTGTGACCTCATGAAACAGGTTTTGAGCCATAAATCAAGAATTCATATGCTAACTATGGCAATTTCACACAAATGTCTTCATGGTTAAAATGATGAAGTGATGACACAGCAGACAGACATGAATGCAAAATGGTATAACTGGTTTGCGGAGGCAGACAACCCAGAGTCATCAATAGACAGGTAGATGTGTTACTGTGGTGAGCAACACGATGCCATAGAGATTGTTCGGGTTCAACACTAAAGTTAAAGAATACTTTAGAAACATTAAGTTGCCTCAAAGGAAAACACTGTACAGAACTCCCAACCATCAACCTGTAGAGGTAAAGAGATCAAAAACAAACAATCTGAGCAGAGAAAGGACAGACAGGAAGGACATCTGAGACATGACGCATCATCAATGATGTGTTGAATGAAACAGCACAAAGTAAATGGTGTACGGCCCATTCTTAAACGTTTAAGATTTGTTTTCTTTTCAGTGCGGACCATTACGGGGCCCCGTGGCTCCTTGGGTAGAGAGGGTCGTCGTTTGATCCTCGGCTGCTACGAGTCCTGTGCCGAAGAACTAATTTCCCCTTGCGGGATGAATACAGTTTATGTTATCAGATCGTTGCCACTTTAATACCATAACACCTCAAAGTGGGAGGACAAAAAGTCACGTTGCCCCCCCCCCCCCCCCATCCTGGCGAGAGAGACATATGGGCATTTGAGTACAGTTTTGAGACTTACATCATGTGAACCCGTCCTTTAATTTAACTAGATTCTGACTACGAAGTATTTCTATTGGTGAAGTTGTGAGTGTGAGGCCAGGCATTAACAGCACCACATGTGGCTTACTGGATTTTCTCAGTGTCACAACAGATGAACACGTCACAGAGACGCAAAACAGCTTCTTATTATTCATTCTTGTTCTCCTACGTGTCCAGTTCATCTGTGTCGCAGCCGTTTTGTTTTTGGTTTTTTTTCTTCCACTGCTCGAGTCAGAGCGGTGATGAATTAAAACAAGAACGGCGTTGGCCGTTTGAAGTTGGAGAGACGTTATTATGACTTCTCCCTCAAAGGTCAAGTTGAGCCACAGCGAGAAGGGGAGGAAGAGAGGGGTTAAAGGAGGGAGAAGTGTTGAAATAACAAGTTGGCTGCTCGCAGATGGTGCTGAGGCACGGCAGAGCGGGTTCACCACCACAACATTCTGACCACAATTAACACCAATGCAGCTCCACTCAAAATCTCAAAGGCAGGGGCTGATGGGAGGGAGTTGAGGAAGATTTTTGAAGTTGCAAATTAAAAGGTTTCCATCTCATCCAGTACCCAGTCACTTAAAGAGAGAGCAGGAGCAGAATGGCAGAAAACCCAACATTAAGTTTGCCTCAAACCACCACCATCATGATTATAATGTTTGTGCTGGTTTGGGGAATCATCGAGTGGTTCTCCGCCCTTAAGGCCAAAACACACTGGGGGGGGGGGTATTTTTTTGTGCGATTCATTTGCATGTCAACATATTTCTTTAACTGGTTTTTTTTTAATGAGTTCTTTCACCCAGAAAGCAGTTATTATGTGGCAAAAAAGCGGCACCCATTGGTTTGTGGACTGACGTTTTGAAGCCCACGGCAACCAGTGAAAGAAAGTAACCTTATGTGGACTGTGAAGGAGTGATGTGGAGGCAATGTTTACAGCTCTGGTAGCAACCTGTCAATCACAGTAGCCCCGCCCTAAAGCATCCCCTGCTTTATGGTCTATTTGACTCTAAATGGACCATAATGTACTAAATGAACATCATGCTGTATTGAAGAAGACTTGAAACTAGAGATTGAGACATAAACTCATGTTTACAATGTTTACTGAGGCAATAAATCAAGAGAGAAGTAGAGTCATTTTCTATAGACTTCTATACAACCAGAGGAGTCGCCCCCTGATGGACATTAGAGAGAATGCAGCTCTAAGACACGTCAGCATTTGCTTCACTTTTCCCCCCCGAAGGTTGTTGCCTGGTCCGTGCCGAGACAGCAGACTTGATTACTTCTTTCAACCTTGACAAAGGCTGTGCACAACAGATCCACTCCTTCCATTCCTACCTTTCACAATAAAAGCCCTAGATATATGCACTGTGTAACTATTCAACAATTGAGCTCAGACCGCACTGGTTCCATACGATCCTAGTAGTTGGTCCTCTGCCTGTGCAAATCCATTCAAAAATTGTATTGAAAAAAATGTTGCAACAGTATAACAATAGTTTTAATATTCGGTGATGAGTGTTTGGCATCTCGTGTGATTTATACATCACGCCCCCCGGTGTGTGAAGGCCTTCAGGCTCACCGTTAACCTCTGCCACCTGGCTGTTTACACCATCCTGCCACTTTCCCCGCTGGAGCAAGTCCACTGAGCTGGAGATCTGAGAAATTATGTCATTTCCACTCAGCCGACAGGGAGGAGTGATGATCTTGAAGAAAGGGAATTCAGGCTTTGATTAAGAATGTTGTTGTAAAGAAATCTGCCTTCAAACGGCGGAGAGAAACATAGAAGGTCCCGACCAGGGTCCCCCGTGCTCTCTGACCTCAGGGGTAATTTGTTTTTCTTGAGTCAGATTGGCTAAACGCTCGGCACATTGAGGCGACAGGCCAAAGTGTAAATCTTCAAAAACGCTTTTCAGTGTTCCACTCTAGTCGCAACTCCTCTGGGAGGGGAGTGAACCCCAGCCCACCTTCCTCGTCCCCCCTGTCTTTCTAGACTCTCCCGCTCACATGCATTCTTTGTCTTTTCTCACGTCCTCCCTCCTCCCTTTCCAGCTCTCGCAAGTTTGAAGTCGTGTTGGCAGCTGGGCTGACACGGAGAGTTCAGTTAGGTGGTAGGTCAGCCGCGCTGCCTCTGGAGGGGGGGGGGGGCTTTACATCTCCCCGCGTATTTATGATTCTGCTCCTGTATTGTGACCATAATCTCGTGACAACGCTCACATTGTTTTGACAATTTGCTTTTCCTTGTCACGCATGACCTCACTGGAGCACAGATGTACCGTATGCAAGGATGGACATCTGACCAGCCTTCTGTGCTGCATGGTGTCTGTGGATGTAGATGAAGGGGCAAAGGCTTGTATCTGTCTATAATCCCCTGCTGCCATGTCGTGGCCCCACATTACGAGGAATTGTCTGGAAAGTGGTCGGAAAAATGTCACCATCGCAAGGTTGTTTGTGTGTCAAACGATAGGACGGCGTCTGTTTATCGCTTCCCCCTGAGTGTGTGCGTCTGCACCCAGCCACACACGAGGATGGGCTCCACAGCGAAGTGACGGAGACGAAGCCGAGGAAGGTTGAGAGCCAAGCTGTTTGCATCTTATTTAGACGTGTGGAGAACAGAGTGCTACACATCGAACCGCACACACACACACACACACACACACACACACACACACACACACATAATGAGCTTCCACATCAGCTGTTTCCCAGCAGCCAGTTTATTGTGTGCGGCCCTCCAGCAGCAGGTCTGTTCAGCACCAGTAAACAGGAACTTTGTTGTCTCCCTTCTTCGCCTCTAAACAAAGACTGTTTACTTGCCTTTTGCTCTGGAATAAATAAAGGGCAAGGAGACTAACCTCTGATGTCTGCTGTCTTCTGTCCTGTGTGTGTGTGTGTGTGTGTGTGTGTGTGTGTGTGTGTGTGTGTGTGTGTGTGTGTGTGTGTGTGTGTGTGTGTGTGTGTGTGTGTGTGTGTGTGTGTGTGTGTGTGTGTGTGTGTGTGTGTGTGTGTGTGTGTGTGTGTGTGTCCTGCTCCGTCCTGCAGCTGCTGCACATCTGCATTGAGGGATGGGGGAACTGGCGTTGGTCAGAGGCCTTCAGCGTGGACAACGTAGGGACCCTGCTGAGGACCATTCAGTACAAGGGACGCACGGCTTCACTCATCATCAAGGTGGTGCAGCTCAACGGTGTCCAGAAACAGGTACGGCTTACTGGACGTATGAGACATCTTAAATATGCAAGAAATAATGCAAGAGAAGAGAATTTTGTATTTTTATTTTCTGAAGCTTTATCCCTTTAATGGAGTTCGTTCATGTTGTCATAGACTTGTCATGCTCATTTTTTGTATTTCTTGGGACATAAGAAAAGGTTATACATATTTCATATAGAAGCATAAAGGTTAACCAGAATAATAGTAGGACTAACTCTAGTTAGTTTAAGCAATAAAATGAGAGACAACGTTGAGCGTTACTCAACCAGAATTTTATTTACAGAAAAGACAAATGACTCACAGTACTGGCAACACATTTTAATTATATATTGTGGTGAAAATGCACCACAGCAATAAAGAAGGCACAGTTTTTAACAACACTAAGAATGTAGGGGACAGCACGTCTGTTTTTTGTCAGTTTTCATAATCTGTTTCATGGCACTCAAACAAAGGTTTGTGAGCTTGAAGCCACCCCATTGATCCACAAAGAAGATCACAGGAAACCATACACCAGCTGCGGTCCCTTTTTACACAACCAACAGCGTGTTTTTTCCACGAATGCAACGCAGAGCCGGCGTATTCCAGAAAATGCAGAGATGCCGTCGGATTACGGCGGTGACACTTTGTTATGTAAACAGTGTCGAGTGTCGCACATGTCTCCCTCTCGTTCTCCAGACAAGACAGACTCGCCCTCTCGCATCCCTTCCACGTCTGTCCCAGACTTTGTTTACATCTTGTTCCCATTGGATCTGATGAAAGGGTTTGAGTGTCGGTCGCATCCAATTCACACAACACGTATCCTCAGAGTGGGACGGCGGCCGCCACCGCAGAGTACATTGGCTCCCGCTTGCGTGAGCGCACCTCAACTTGTGTACTTTTTGAGGGACAGGGGGGGGGGGTCATCCTCAATGTGCCACACACTTCTGCACTGTCCCTCTCTGTCCAGCTAGTCTCGTCATCGTTTATATTGACACCTCACGTTGACTGCTGCTGTAAATGAAGGAGAGATTCCTCTCATCAGAAGCCAGGATCTTTCTCTCCAATATCAGTACCAACGCCACAACCTGCAGAACACACACGTAGACACAAAACACACACACACACACAGAGCGTCGAAAGCAATCAATTCTGAGCACATTTAGATGCATCAGTCCCAGATGAGAGCTCCCTGGTGCGTGGTGGCTTGGCTTTGCGTGTGCATTTGTGTCTATAGATACAAACATAACGTGCATGTGTCCACACAAGTAGGGATTGTATGTCCAGTACATATATCAGTGGACCGTGACCTACTGCTGACAACATGTGAACATACTGGGACTGTGTCAGACTCTCATTTGTGTGTTCATGGTCAATGAACAGAGAATGTTAAAGCATCTTCTTTAAAGGACATAATAAGATCAACAGGACATCTTTGCATTCAAGGCTTGGTGTTGTTTTAGGTGGATTTAATCCTCCTCTGCAACCTTCTTCTCTTCCAGGTAATAATCTGCGGGCGGCAGGTGATGTGCAGCTACCTGACTCAGGACATTGAGCTGCGGGCGGTGCAGCACTACGTGGGGCCCGACGGCCAGACGGTGGTCAGGGAACACTGCGACTGCCTGGAGGCTGGGGCCAAGCTGCCCTCGTACGTGCTGGAGGATGCCGAGATGACAGAGCTGTGCGTGAGGGCCAGGGGAGACGAGGACTGGTCCCAAGACGTCCAGCTGGAGAGGAGGGAGAAGGGCCACAGCAGCTCTGTTGTGCAGGTATGGCAACACAAACGGACCTGGGCTGAGACCTTGGAGTTGCTATATGACCTTTGAGTTGAAGTCCTTTCAGTTGTGTTAAATGTCATTTTGAAAACACACGTTTGACGTGGAGGGATATTGTTCACAAACACAGATGGACGCACACATTGCACGCACCACTGCTTCTAACCACTCCAGCCACACACACAGGTTTGGACTGGACCACCAACCATGTCGGGATCCTTCCCTCCTGGGTGGCCACAGTGGCAGAGCCGCTCACGGTGGGAGAACAGATGGAGATCGTCCCCTCAGATAGGCTTACAAAGGCCCTCCAACCCAAAACCCGACCATGATGAGAGGCAGAAAATACAGTTTATGCTCTCTCATAACAACGCTAACCATAGACAGGAAACACTAGCTGATACGTGGGCACAGGGAGAGGCTTTGAAGGCACTTTCGCACCGCTGGACCGCCGCCAAACAATCGCTCCTTTGCTCCGTCTCCTGCGGTTCTCGCTCTTGTTCTGTATTTTTCTTGGTTTCCCGTCGTTGTTCGTCCCTCTCTCTTTGTTGTCTTCCTTTATAAGCCCCCTTGCTGTTCACAGCTAGCTAGTTTCTGCAGCTCCAGCTTCTGTGTGCGGCCGTGAATATCCCTGACTCCGCTCCAATCGCTCCGCTGTTATCTCCTCTCCTCAGATCAGCCGTTCATTACACATGTGGAGGTTTGGCTCGGAATGAGAGCCTGGACTAGTAGCTGGGTCCACAGATCTCTCCATCTCTGTCGGTCTCCTGGTATTTCACTCTCTCGTTTCCTCCCCCTGTCTCGCTCGCCCACACACTGGCTGGCTTGTCTATCTTGTAACTGTTCACTCCTCTTCTTTATTTACTTCATCCCTTGGCTTTCGGCTCGTCCACCTGTTCCACCCTCTGACTCTCTCTCCTGTCTCTTTTCTCATCCGTCTGATTAACCGGTAATCCATCTGTGGTAACTCCTCTTCCTCATATCTCACCTTCATCCTCCCTAACGCCGATTTTCAACATCGTCCTCTACTTTTGACAAAGCACAGGAGGTCGTCTCGACCTTATCCCAGCTGCGAGTGTTTTCGGTGGATCAGGCCTAAAGATTATCTGCTTTCCAAAGTTTCACTACCTCATCCCAACAAGGCTGTTTTTTTTGTTTTTTCTCTCTGTTAGAACTGAATGGTCTCTTGGCTCCACTCTCTCTGTCCCCACCAAGTACATGAAGTCCCCGGTCTGTCATAAACCAAACCGCTTGTAATGTGCCTTGGCTTTAGGGAGACTTTAACTTTAAACTACTGGAAGAAGCCAAGAAACAAACGCGTTTTAGGATAAAACATGATAATGCGTTGCCGATGGGGGCTATAAACATTCTGTCTGGGAATACAAGGCAGCACAAGGCAATAAAGTAATCAGATATCCATATTTTTGCACTGTACCCGCAAACAAAAACAATCAAGTTGCCCTCGACTGCCCTTGATCAATCTTTCTTCTGTTAACCCTTCGCAGTAATGGAAAGATATGAGACTCCACACTCTCCGGAGCACTGTAAGACTAAAAGGTTTTGGATTGGACAGCTTGGAATCATAAGTAATGAGACTGTCAATAACAGCAAGTCTGTCTCTTTTTCAGGTGCCTTGCTCCAGCGGTTCTTTGCTCTATGTTTGGTGCACGCTTATCACAATTGAACCTGGCTCTCACATGCAGCAGAGAGTGGTGAGTATCTCTGCACACACACGCACAGCGTTCATTTCCATGTTGTGACACAAAGTTGTTGTTTTTTCTTCCCTGATGCTCCATCTGCTTTCACTATGTGCAGGTATTCCACTCTTGCCAGGTAGTTAGAGCAATATGTTATTGATTACTACGGGATGCTATGCCACTATTCCAAAACCACCAATAGTCCAAAGAAATACCCAACAGTCCGTTATCCAGAAAACAAACGTCCATTGCTCCAAAAGTACCCCCTCTGTCAGCTACAAACAGAAGCACATGGCTAATTATTATGCAGGATGACATCATCCGGTGGCAATATCTTTTGTTCTGCTCTGGCGTGGCCCGGCCTGCTCTGCGTCTTGGCTTACCCTGACATTCTTACCCTAAATAATCTCACTGCTCATGCCGAAACCTCACCAGCCAAACCAACGAAGTCAACCAGTACCAGCCAGTCAGAGGAAGAGGATGTATGGCTTCCCCGTTGTAGTAAATGTTGTTGGATGACATCATTCTGCATAATAATTAGCCATGTTGGTGTGGGCGCTTGCTTTCGGGATAACGGGCTGTTTGGCAAATGGGTTTTCAGTCCAATGGGACATTTTTTGGTGTTTCAGAATAATGTGTCCTCTACAAGAGAACACCAAAGCATTACATACCCATGTGCATTTCTTTTCACTTTGTTGGCATAATTCAACATAAAACCATCCCAGACCAGCCTGGTGTGGTTGTTTGTACTTGGTTGATCTGAACTATTGTCACACAATTTAGTGCCATGTTTTCAACCCAGTGTATCTTATTGATATCGCCGGAATTCCTTAATTAGTCCAAAACGAGGAAACAGACCTCATAAGAATACACGGCAGCTGAATTGTTGAACATCGAACTATCCTTTTCCCAGTTTAATTCAGTACTGGCTGTTTGTTTGAGCGGTTTGTCTCACTGATTGTTCTGTATGACTCCCGTTTCAGGTGGTGTTCAGTCCACTGTTTGTCATGAGGAGCCACCTGCCAGATCCAGTAACCGTCCACATAGAGAAGAGGAGTCTAGGGCTGAGAGAGAGCCAGCCGATAGGTGGCCAGGGCCACCAGGAGCCCCTGTTAAACACAGAGGCCGACCTCACCCACCACCTGACTTTCCAGGCTAGGTAAAACAAAAAGAACAAAAGCCAAGAGCTTTACCACATTGAGGATTGCCGAACATTTACAATACTTTTAAACCCTGATAAAGACAAAATGGATCTTAAGTGTATAAGACCAAGCAAAAAAGTCTTTTAGATCACAATAGTTTCCATGACCAAGATGGTTGCTGATCAGCAGTTCTTTCAGTCCAGCTTCAGATTATGTCATCAGCCACCAGCTCCCACCGCCGCAAAGGACCGCAGAGTCTGACTCTGGTCTTCCGTCGTGTTTTTTACACCTCGATGTGACAAAGGTGGAGAGACACTTACTTAAGATTCTTTCGCACCACATTTCCGATTTCCGTGAGCCAACTTGGAGACGTGATCCAGGGGAACCCAGGCACAGTGCAGGGGAACAGGAAGCCAACTTGGCAGCAGCTGAGACGCTGACACTCCCAACTCCAACATGTCAGGTTGGACCATAATTACACCTCATTTAGATGCGGGCCCTAACAGAGAGCAGGTCTTTCGCCCCGTATTGGATTGCGTGCATACACACGTGTTTCTGCGTCTGTCGCTGTCTTAGTTGTCTGTGTGCCAACGCAAGTGTGGCAGTTGCCACTTCATCACGGGCAGAGTCCGTCACATACATCACTGCTACGCCTGTCGATCGGGCCCCAGTTTGTCAGTGTGTGTTCACACGTTCTCATATTGTGCGTATCCTCTCGCAAGAGACAGCTCTTCATCCAGTTTGTCGCGGCGGGTTCCACTAAGCCGAACCAGTCGTCTGAAAATTGGATTGCGTCGAAATCTGCGCGTAAAAGGGAATCATCTGTAAGGTTGTGAATTCTAATGACACCTCCTGCCTCGTGTGGCAGATGCTTTAGTCCAAAGAGTCTCTCGGTAACACAAGTGTTTATGTTTCTGTATGGGTGGCCCCAGGGGGGGAAATAACTACCACATGTGTACATGCCGCGTCCTTGTTGTTCCTACTGTGTTTGTGATCTGTACATCTGTAATCTGTGTTGTTTTATGCGGATCCATGAAAGACACATCGGCCCTTTTTGGTTGCAGCTAGTGGCGATCTGAATAAACAGAGTAAACGTTGAGTGTAATTGACTCCCCTTGAGAGATTTTCTTTGCTGTAACCGTTGTGTGTTTGGATATCTGGTCACAAAGTTTGTTTTGATTTCAGCTGCCATTAAGGAACCACAGTGGCCATACAGTGACTGGGAATATGTTTGGCCCCTGTTGTTGGAGATAAATCCTTTTGGGGGTTTTTTCATGCAAGCTCAGTAACAACGAAGTACTAACGAACAACTTTCTGGTTTGCGACCGCAGTGCTCCTCGTGTTTACGATCTGTCCCCTGCCTAAACTGCCTCTCACCGTGTGAACGCACATACCCCAACAGCTCCATCCATCCATCTCTATCCCCAACACACACACACTACAAGCCACAATTGTAAACGGACGTTCACTCGCATACACACACATATACTACATGCACACAACCCCCCCCAACCCCAAACCTCTAGGACGGAGCCAATCTCCGATGTTCGCTGGTCAACAGCTCGTCTTTCCTTCCTGTTGTTATACATAGTTGTGGGCTCTAATGGACGAGGTGGAGAGCAGAGCTGCGGTCTGCGACGCAAGAGAGACACAGACGGGTCTTAACCAGAACCGTTGTGTCCCACTCCCCTCGAACCGGCCACAACATTAGAAAGCTGAGGGTTTACAATCAGAAGCCTCTTCCAGTTCCCCCCCTCCCCCCTCAGGAACTGCTCTGGTCTAGCCGGAGGTCACTTCGATTGTTGCGAACAGAACAAAGGGAATAGTCTGCTGCTGTCAAGAGATGTCTTGTCCTTCAGTGAAATAGAAAATAAAAACCAGTTTGAATCGTTAGAATAAGTAAACACGCTTCCAAGTCTGGTTTGCTGTCAAAAAATATCCAGCAGTGGTTTATTTTATAACCCCACGAGTGAGTAGGTTTTCATTTCAAGCAATTGCTTGTCACACCGGCCACCACGCAGGAGGACATGGTCAGGATAAGTGGAGTCAGCTGGTACAGGAGGACCCTGCAGATGGCCGGGTAGAGGTAGCGCATGTTTCAGTGTGCGTGTCCTGCGAGGACATGTATGGAATGGGAATGTTTGTCCACACAGACAAACAAATGCACCTAACTCGGCTGGTTAACAAAATCCATAACGATTTTTGTGCTCCGTCTTTTCAGGGAGGACGAAGACGCTTCCAACTGTGCCGTGCCGATCTCCACCAGCCTGATCAAACAGATTGTGAACAAGAACGGAGGCGAGGACAACCTGGAGCACATCCTGGCTGACTTCTACGGTCCGAAGCCCTCCGCCGGGCCGCCGTGGCCATATGGCGCCAAAGACGCTGACAGGTAACCCCCCCCTCTCCCACTAGCTGCTGGTCAGTGCTCTGCATTTGTGACGATTGCAGTTTTGTGTTTTTACTTCTACGATTTGTCTTTTTTAAACAGAATCTTGAGGCGCCCGTCTGCACTTAGAAGTGCCCGGGTAATACCAACAAGGTGCAGCGAGGCAGGATAGAGAAATAATGACACATTGTGCAAGTTGTGAGCCAGATTCATGCTCAAAGCCAACACGAGTGCACCACGACACCTTCTGATCTTTTGTAATCAGTCAACATGTCTTATTCTGTGCCATCTTTATTGTAGCGCTTCTGCGGCAAGCGTTAACTCCCACTGTTAGATTTCACAACACAAATGTCATTGTGTGCTTTGCAGTGCGTGCTCTCTAATAGTAGGCTTCATACAGCGTGCCTCCTCAAAGCACAAAGTTGTGCAAGCGAACTCATCAATGAGGGAGGCTTCTCTTTTTATCGCCGAGTCTTTGTTCACATAATAAAACCGTTAACGGCGAGGACAGTGCAGAGCCGCACATCAGAAGTCGTCCCCACAGACCGGAGGTTTGGGGGCCTTGCGTGCAGTTAAAAAACTTGGCACAGCTTTGCAAGAGCGTACAGTGTGCAGTGGATGAGTGCAAATGTGGCCCCATACACGATCAGGGCAGCACACACATGTGGATCTGTCCGCAAATGTCACTCTGGGAATCATCTTTTGTCACAAAGCAATCACATTCTGATAGCAGCCACATGCTCTCCCACAGGCTCCGAGTTACAAGAGAGTCCCGGCGGATCTGTCTGCTGGTCATGTGGGCCATATGTCTGCCTGTGGTTGCCCCGGGGTTCCTCCGCTCTCTATACGTACTCCAACACACACACAGATTGTTGCCCTGCACATGGGTGCAGACACACACATAACGCTATTGTTGCACACACATACACCACCGTTCACATCGTTCACCTTTAAATGTCTCTCACACACACACGGTGGACGGCTGCTGTCTGGTGGGTTTGGTGTCTGGTTTCTCCGTCAGCCCCCCCCCCACTGCGAGACAAAAGCCCAAGGCCAAAGCACGTTTCCGATCATGGAAGTGACAGTGGCAGCTTGTCTGAAGCCCAGAACTCTGCTACTTTTTGCTCAAGAGCATGAGGTGGGAAACGATCTGAGGAAAAAGAGCGTAAAAAATATGCGAGTAGTCGGATTAATAGCACCGATTGCTATCTGTAAACACACTCACAACTTGGACAGCAAGTGGAAGCCACAGTTTAATTTTATGTTTTTGTTTAATGTTGACAACAGGGATGCAGTTTGAAAAGAGGCTTCTCGGTCTCGCCGGCTCGGTGGAGAAACCGAACCGACTGCCTGGCAGGGAGTGTGTAAATATTGTGTCTTAAAGGGCCAGAGGAAGTTGAAAGTGGTAAACGTTGTTTTTCTTTCTCTGTTGGATTTTTTAAATGGCAGAGAGGCACCTCCACAATCATTAAATAGCTTGTAGTGGTTGGGGTTAGGGTAAGCCCTAGCTACAGGTGTGTGTGTGTGTGTGTGTGTGTGTGTGTGTGTGTGTGTGTGTGTGTGTGTGTGTGTGTGTGTGTGTGTGTGTGTGTGTGTGTGTGTGTGTGTGTGTGTGTGTGTGTGTGTGTGTGTGTGTGTGTGTGTGTGTGTGTGTGTGTGTTTTCAGAGCAGTGTGCTTCTCAAAATTCATACTTCCTAAACCCTCAGCTCCAGAGTTGGCAGGTTTTGACAGAAGCTGCTGAGCGCATTTCTTTCAATAACCTTGTTTCTGAGCTCCGTCATGTGATTTATGAGCCCCTCAGCCTCGAGGTCAATATCCCGCTCAACCGCACGAACAGCGGTCCCCGTTCCGCAGCGGGGGAGTCTTTAGGGTATGTGACGAGTCTGAGGTGGCAGTTTGGTAGGTTTAGCCGAGTCCAGGCCTGCCTCCGGGGAGAGGGGAGACTGGTTTTGATGGTTTTGAACGTCAGAGTGAGTCTGAGAGAAGTGTTTGTTTGGCTCTGCTCTGGCACTGCTCTGTTTAGGGTTCACAGGACCGTGATTACCGTGATATGACTGCTGCTGTCGGTGGATTGGTTTGGTGTGTGTGTGGTGTGTTTTCCCAGATGCCCTGTCGACTGAATCTGTTTGCATTGCATAACTTATCTGCAGACCTTTTCTTTTGTGTATTTGTTTCGACTGTCGGTGTTGATTTGTCTGCATAGTATAACAGTGCAACAATTGTTTGTTTATGTACGACACATTTCAATGTTCCATACTCGGCACTGTGTAAAACATGTCCATAGATGAATCACATAGAGTAGACGGGGCAAATTGTGTCCTTAATTCAAGTAATTGAGCATGAATGAGTTTTATTACCAAGTTGACAATAATGGTTGTTTATCAATACTGCATTACAGATAGTGGTGTGTCTGTCTCTCTGTCTATATGTATGTCATTATAGCTTTGTGTCTGGTGAAGTGTTTACAGTCCATGTACAGCCATGGCCTCATACTGCAGAGGCTTACATGAGATACAAGCTCATGTGTCCCGCATGTCTGCATTGTACCTGTGCTTCACATGTGTGCATCATCTGTACTGTAAAGACCAAAGCTTCCACTGTTTCTGGCTGCATTGTTGAATCCCTGTTCTCTCCTCACAGGTCAGTGCTGGAGCCCCTCGCCCAGTGGGACAGTCCCATGCAGGTTAAGTTATCCTGCTGGAAGGCCGGGCTGAACACCCTGCTGGTGGAGCTGTTGCCCTGGGCACTGCTGGCCAACCACTCCCAATGGGACCTCTGGCTTTTTGAGGGAGAGACCATCGTTCTGCAGATACCAGCCGGCAAGGTTATTGTGCCCCCCAACTTCGAGGTATGGTGCCAACTACATATATGTATATGTGTCCTCCGAGAGACCGATATTAAAAAGACGCTACAGAGGCCCAGATGTCCTGACTTCTATTCCCAAGCTCGTCTTTCCTTAGACTTCTATGCCTTCAGATTCCGACGTAGCCTTCAAGACAAAATCAGGATAATGACTTCATCAGGGTCCTTTTCTTTAGACATGTCCCTCCACAATCACAGAAGACAATATACAACAGTGTTCCAGGCTGAGTAGTACTCCAGCAGACTACACTTCGTGTGTAAAAGTCTGTTCTTTATTTTCTTGTACCGTGTCCACCGGTAGCCACCGGTAGCCATGACCGGAGCCATTCTGTTTTCATCCGTCCAGTCCGTTCTAGTGAACGATATCTCAGGAACCCCTCGACGGCATTTCATCAATTTGGACTCCACCTGGACTCAAGGATGAACTGATTACATTTTGCTGGTCAAAGGTCACGCGTGACTCAATAAATAAATCAATGACTATTTCATGCAAATGTCTGAGGATAAAAGGATGAAGTGATGACAGTTTGAACATCTCTGGTTAGTGGGGGAATACTACAGCAAGCTGGTAATAGTAGTTTTATACAATACTTGCATATCGTTTACTATTCTGCATCAAACGAGTCACATTGCATCAATGTTTCTAATCAGGTTAAAAGTTTAGTGTTGGTGAATTTTGGCAGTGAAAATATTTCTGATTCTGTATGTTATTCTAATTTTAGTGGCTGCATGATCTACAGTGATCGTTCTATTGCACTGAAGACTGTCTTTAGCCCAGGACCGAGACGAAGTCTGCCTTTTTGTGGCATTTCATTGTGAAGCCCGCTCTTCCCTCATCTTGAATACTAAGCACACGACCGTCCACCAAAGCTGCATTACAACAATATTCCCCGCCGAAGCCTTTATCTGCAGCCCAGCTCTGTCACCGAATACTGCGGGCATGTCTCCTCACTGGCTTCTATGATCAGAAGCAGAGGTCTGCAGAGGATTTACCCCCGTGGAACATAACGCACACGTACACAGACTGTTCCACCGCTCACCCGGCGCTAAGCGGGGAAGGCAGCGTGTCAAAGAACAAGTGCTGATATGGTTGAGCTCAAAGAAACTAAAATATAAAGTTGTAAATGTGCAAAAGCCTGTGAAATAAAACCAAATACAGCATTGTTACCGTAGAGCCCTGCTTTTTATGATGGCATGACGTGTGGAGATTTGGTCTCCGCTGACACCAGAGTTGATTGGTTTACGGGTGAAGGCTGCTGTTTGATCGGCATGTTTCATGACGCTGCTAGCTGCAGAGCCGGACGACCAATCGGTGGCATTCCAGCATCTGTGGGACACTTTAAGTATGTCCTCCTAACAAAGCCAACAGTCGTGGAGCGTGTATACTCCTCAGTTCCAGGACTAATTGAGATGCTATGCAGTGAACATGGACACTGTCAGGAGCATTGTGCTGAGTTGTCTGTAATGAAGCCACGATTGACCCCGCCATGTGGCCGTTTCCAAAATGCAATCACATTCAGATTCCTTCCATCTGATTTCCTCCTCACGCTTTCATTTTCCCCTCACTGCCTTCCCACCCGCCCAGGAAGCCTTCCAGATTGGCATCTACTGGGCCCACACCAACACTGTCCACAAGTCCACGGCGCTCAAACTGGTCCACGACCTGACCTCTCCCCGATGGAAGGAGGGATCCGGCTCAGAGGTGGTCACTCTGGACGAGGAGGGATACGTGGAGGCCGACATCACCCTGGGAGCCTCTCCCGGACGGCAGAAGGTGAGAGAAACAGCGGCCACTTGCTTCATCGTTGGATTTGTAAAGTCACTGAATTTAGATTGAAGCCATGTTGGTGGCGTATGAAAATGTTTCGTAGTCCTATTCAGTGAAATGTAGCGAACTAAAAACGTTTGCACAGACAGTATGTGAGTGATTGTTTTATCTTCAAACTGCTTCTTCTATCCACTATAGCTGACAAATTGGGTGTCCGTTGTTTCCTCTGCAGCTGTGTCAGTTCTGCGTGTCGTCCGTGGTGAAACACGGCATCCAGATCCTCCAGATCGAGGACAGAACCGTTCTTGTCAACAACACCCCGTACACGATCCAGTGCAGGCCTCTGCTGGCCGCCCATCCGCTGGGAACAGATGACCAGGTGACGTGCATCAGTGCTCTCTCCTCTCTCTCGCTGCGCTGCACTGAGGGGTTTCTCTGAATCGCGCTCTGTTTTTAAACCACTATGCACGCAAACGAGTAAACCTCGGCCGTGTGACTCAAAGGACGTTTCCCAAGAGCGCAGCGTTATTTCTCTGTGAAATAACGCCAGTCGTGTCAACTCTGGGTTATTTTTGTTTGTGGTAAAATATGAAAGGGCAAATACAGGAACTTAATGTGCTTTTCTCCACCTTTATTTGAACAGTTAAAACCACTGCTTGTGCTGGCATAGCGCTAGAACGTACGAGACCTTTCAGGCTAGGCTAATAATATTCCATACATCACAACACCTGCCCAGTCTCTTAAGTCCCCACCAACTTAACCGCTCGCTCCAGCTCTCCAGAACACAGTGAATTAGTGTAGATTCAGGGGCCGCAGCTTCATTTCCTCACTGCTACCTCAGAGCCATA